>NC_053157.1:28279998-28630831 GCF_016835505.1 Polypterus senegalus
AAACTAATCAGCACATCGTCATCTCATAAAAGACTTAAGTTTCAAGTTTGGTATTTTTCCATCCAACTGTTTTAGCTCAAGACTTTCGTCAAGAAACTGTGACATGTAGACACACAGCCACACACACAAACCCATCATTAAGATATCAATATTTTTGCTATCAGGGGACCCTAAAATGTTGAGGTCTGTCCAAAATCAGAGATCAAAATTTTTGATGAATCTAAAGCTTGTGCTTCCCACCACTATAGATGATAGGTTATAGTGGGGGAGGGCACAAAGCCAAAAGCAGAAAAAAGATCAAATACATAACGTTAAATTAGAATAAGAGACAATAAACTAGAATAAAATACAAAAATACAAACCCCTAGACCTGAACTAATAACCGTAATTTGTAATACAAACACAAATTGTCCTGAGCATGTGGACTGAGAGAAAGGGTCACAGTGTCAGGGTAATTTCAATGTCTTCCTATACAAATTCATTTTATGTTGTTTTTTGAAAGAATGAATTGTGTCAGCTGATCATGTTAATTTAGGTAGGTTGCCCCAAAGTCTGGGCACTATACGGTACAGCTGAAAGCTCATTCACCCACAGAGTACACACAGTTAGTTTGAGGTACAACGAGAATCCGTGGACTTTAGTGGGCGGACAAGGGCATAGAGATAGAGAGGCTCACTGATGTAGTGAAGTGCAAAGCCATTTAAAGCTTTAGAGGTTAGTAACAGAATTTTATGTTCAGTCCTACAAGACACAGGGCACAGATGCAAAAGTCAGAATATTTTTCTTTAAAATATTTCTGTCCATATTTTGTCATATTTCATTATTGGGTTACATCGAATAACAACCTAACATGTAAACTCCACAGTGATGAGGATTAGAAGTCAGTACTAATCATGGTGCTATCACATTGCTATGGCTTTAAACCTGTATTCACAGAGCTGGCTGTTGCATTTTTGCTGTCCTAGGCAAAGTTTTAAATGGCCTCGCCACCACTTTTGCTTTGAGTGTAACCATCACTGCCGCACCTGGGGCCTATTTAATAATGGCGTGCATAGAATTTGCGCTAAAACATGCTGTATGGATAAAAGTGGAAATGTGCGTACGCAGAAAAAATTCAGATGCATAAAACCATGCATAAGCCAATTTCCACACACTTCCGCTCCATAAATCCCACTCAGCATGAAAAGTAATTCATATGCACGTGCCTACTATCCCTCCCTGACTCCTCCCAGAATGTTGCATATTTTAATATCTAAATCAATATAAGTATCATCTTCCGTTCAGTGTTTGGTTAAAAGACAATGGCTAAAACATGAGAAAAAAAGAATTTCAGCAAATGCAAAGTGAAGGCAAGGAAAAACATACTATTTGTTGGCTTAAGCAGTGGTATAAACAACAAAAGGAAGTTGATTGAGTGATACAGAGTGGCAAAGAAACTCAAAAGTTCAAGCTCAGAAAGTTGTACAGTGCCTGAAATAAAAAAAGAAGTGGTCAGATATTAAAGTCACCATGAAAAGGTGAGTCGACCCACCATCTGAGTGTCTCGGAAGTGTATTAGGGCACAGAGAAAAGAGAAAAAAAATAGGGACACAGTGAAAAAAAAGGTTGAAATGCCATTTTAAACTCATAATTTATTTTATCATTAAAGAAGAACATCATAAACTTAATCTTAAAATCAATGTTTAACTTACTAGAGTTTCTCAGATCGCATCTTAACTAAAGATGCACATTAAATGTTTCGTTTTGTATGTGTTCTTCTATGAGCTCTGTGTCTGTGAATCACTACGTACTTCTTAAACCGGCTTCCTCATATGCTGATAGGAAACTTAATCCATTACATTCATGATATTACAGCTCTCTGAACAATTTAAATATTAAGATGTATACTTGATATCATTTTCATGATGAAATGATTAAAGCATGTACTAAACCCATGGGGCATGCTGGTGCAGTGGTAGCGAATGAGCAGGTGCCCCTTTCAAGGATTATTCCTGCCTTCTTTCAAACCCCCAATTCCTGTCCTTCCTTTTCTTTCTCCACGTAACCAACCGGCACACAATAAGCACTGTAATAAATGTCAAAACATCTGTAAGCTTAGAATGCTGATTTTTCAATACTTTTAAGGAACATTGAAATATCTTTGTAATACATTTTTAAATATTCCAGCCATCTATCCATCCAGGGTCACGCCGGAGAATGATATTTACTAAGTTTTAATGTAAGCCCAATTAAGAGATGATTGCATTGCATAAAGGAGCTGTAGCCCTGTTTCCGTTTGTTTAATTGTATTTTGCCATGTCTGTGCCTCTCGTTATCGTTGTTTTTGATGGATTGTGTAGGACATCAGATGTTAAGACCGAAAATCGCTATTATTGGAAAATATAAAACAATATAATTAGACAGTTGAATTGAGTGTTTGTCTATTGTTTAAAAAATGCTATCCCCTCCAAATTTTGCCACCCTAAGCAACTGCCTAGTTTTCCTAAATGGTAGAGACGGTCTTGTGTATTCATCCATCCATTTCCAGCCCCATATTTTCCAATCAAGTAGTAAAAAGCCCTGGAATGACAGGGCACACTTTGGCACACATCCACATTCCGTCACACCAGGTCAGTTTGGGGTCATCAGTCTTGACCTGCACTTCTAAGGTATTCAGAGAAGGCTGAAGTGGACAAGAGTGGATAGCGACTGGGATGAGATCTGAACGTAAGGCAGGGCCTGCAGCTAATCACTGCATAGTGATGTTCCACTCCATCGCCCCTCCAGACACAAACACATAATTCAAGTGCTAATATAAATCCCACAGGCATTGAAATGGTCCCAAAATCCAGATATTCATCACTTTCTAAAAAAGTTGGCCCCCTGGCTACCTTGAACTGAATTAAGCAATTTGTGTTGTGTTATGTTGTGTTGTGGTGTGTCACCTTGTGGTCTACAAGACCTGAAAAAGACTGAATACCACATTTTTTTGGCATTTACCCACACTGATATTTGCTCCTTTGTATGAGGTAACAGACATCTCTGATCAGTCCAGATGTCCCAACTGTTAGTGTATGTACTTTGTGAAAGGAAAGGCCATTCATACTTTTTCAAACCAGCTTAATCCAGTTGAGGGTCACCGAATCCAGAGCTTACCCCCAGCAGCATCATGCACAAGGAAGGTATCTTCACACCCTGACTCCCACAGTCACTTACACACCCATGCCAGGCCAATCACTTATGCAGGCCGTAGAGAACATGCAGACGCGACAACCAGAAAGACACATTTCAAACACCTGCAACTTTTGCCATGTGTCAGGGATGCACAACCAAAACTGGCAATCCCCTCACTCATTCACTGCTTACTTACTGTACAGGTCTAAATTAAAAAAAAAAAACAACATAATATTGAACAAAAAGATTTAGAGGCATTATTTTGCCCTTCTAACTAATTTGTGTTTTCGTGGTACTGAGCAATGCATAAACAGCAGGGCTCCAAAACATTTCATTTTGCACAGACAGTTCAGCCCACACTGTGAGTGTGCGATCAGAGTGTAGCACCCACAGTGCAGATGTACATTTCTGTGGCTCTTCTTCTGCTCAAGATTTATTATCAGCCTGGCTACAAAGCAACAATAAACCCTACACCCATAGAAATTAGAAAGACGTCAGTTCTTTATTTATATTTACCTTATTATTAATTATTCAGACTAGGAAATGGAGTTAATATGACTACCTAAAATATTAATCTTCCTTGTAGAATGGCACAGCGATTAGTAATAAAACATGAAAGATTTGCAGATGAATTAAAATCAAAAGCTGCTCTCTCATTCATATATGCATTCAGGCCCTTTTGCTGCGGCTCAGGTGCATCCTGTTTGCTTTAATTCTCATTGAGATGTGTCAAGAACTTGATTGGTATGCACCTCTGGCAAACTGAATTGATTGGACATCACTTAGAATGATCCCACAATTCAATATGCACGTCAGGAAAAAAAAACAGCCCATGAAGTCCAAAAGACTCTCTGGAGGCCACTACAATAAAATGATGGTGAAACACAGATCAGGACAAGACTATCGAACCACTGCTAAAGCTCTGAGTGTTCCCAGGAGCACAGTAGCCTCAATAATTGTGAAATGGAAAAATATTGGAACCTTCCTAGAGTTGGCTGTTTGGTCATTTTGAGTAACCAGGTAAGAAGGACTTTGGTCAGGGAGGTGACCTGGAACACAATAGTCAGTCTCACAAAACTTCAGAAATCCTTTACTGAGACAGAAGAACCTGTTGGATGGACGACCATCTCAGCAGAGCTCCATTAATCAGGTGATTTTGGCAGAGTGGCTAAATGAAAGAGCATGTGGTGAGGCATAGATCAGGAAAAGTGGATAAAAATCTTTCTAAAATTTTGAGTGTTCCCATAAGCACAATGGTCGTTGTGAAGTGAAAGAAGTTTTATAACACTAGGACTCTTCCCAAGCCAAACTGAAGAGCCAAACAAGAAGGCCCTTGGTCAGGGAGGTGACCAAAAACCCAATGGTCACTTTAACAGAGCTTCACAAGTCCTCTGATGAGATGCAGGAGAACCTGTCAGAAGGACAACAATGTCAGCAGAGCTCCCTCAATCAGGTGATTCTGGCAGAGGGGCTAGATGGAAGCCACTCTTGGCAAATGGCAGTTAAAGGACTCTGAGAGCATGTGGTGAGGCAATACCTTTCTAAAGGTTTCAGTGTTCCCATAAGCACAGTGGCCATTGTGAAATGGAAGAAGTTTGGAAACACTGGGACTCTTCCCAAGCCAAACTGAGTAACCAGACAAGAAGGGCCTTGGTCAGGGAGTTGACCAAAAACCCAATGGCCACTCTAACGAAGCTTCAGAAGTCCTCTAATGAGATGGGAGAACCTGTCAGAAAGACAACAATCTCAGCAGCACTCCATCAATAAGGCATTTATGGCAGCGCAACTAGACGGAGTGTACTCTTGAGCAAAAGGCATCTGATAGTTTAATGGACTCTGACAGCAAGAGGAAAAAAGATTCTCTGGTCTGATGAGACAACAATTGAACTCTATGGGCAGAGCACCAAGTGCTACATTTGGCAAAGTGAATAAATTAAATGGATAGGACTGGTGGGCTTTGTTGGGCTAGTTGGCCTGTTCTCGTCTGACTATTCGAATGTTTTGATGTTCAAAGAGCAGGCACTGCTCATCACCTGCCTAATACCAACCATACAGTGAAGTGTGATGGTGGCAGCATTGTGCTATTGGGGCACATCACAGTGGCAGGGAGACTAATCAGAGTTAAAGGGAGAAGGAATGAGGCCACACAACCTCAGACTTGGGTGATGGTTCACCTTTCATCATGACAATGACCTGAAGCATACAGACGAGGACACACTAGAGTGGCTTCAGGACACATCTCTGACTGTCCTTGAGAGGCGAGACCAAAGCCAAGGCCTACAATCCACAGAATATCTGCCTGGAAGAATGGGACAAACTGTACAAATCCAGGGCTACAAAGCTTGTTGAGACTTACCTAAGAAGACTAATTGCTGCCAGAGGGGCTTCTACAAAGTACTGAATTAAAGATCCGAACACTTACATGAATGAGAGATTTCAGTTTTTGATTTTTAATAAATTTACAAACCTTTCTGAAAACACTGGTTTCACTTTACCAATTTGTGTTATTGACTGTAGATTGATGGGCAAAAATGGAAACTTGGTTCATTTATAATTAAATCTACATTATAAAGTGTGCAGGAAGTGAAAGGGTCTGAACACTTTCTGAATCCACTGAAATAAATCCAATAGGGAAGATTTCAGTCCTATTTGAACACAACAGCATTCATCAAAGGAGTAAGCTGCCTTCATCGTGATGAACTGGAGCAACTGACAGACTGAGTTCTTCCTTCATCACTCAAATGGTTAAAGTTTAAAAGTGCATTAACTGGGCTATTTGAAAAATGCCCTAGTTCCTTTTTTATTTTGAAGTGTTGGACTTTCACAGTCAATTCCTGAATCATGGAGCTGCATGTTATCTAGTTTAACATTGGCTTTGAAGAGCTAATTATGTCCTTTATCTCTTTTGCACATCTATGTTCTTTATGCTCTCCACATAAAATGCGAACACCACAGAAACAATTTCTGTCCAGCCTCTAACGGACCTAAATCAAAGTTATGGTAAACAGCACAAGATAGAAACCTCACTCACAACCCTAAACAAATCCCATTGGAAAACTCGAGCTTGAACTTAATTTTACTACGCCAACTGTATCAGCATTGAAATCTAAAAATAATATCCATGAGGCATTGCTCTGAAACCTTGAGCAAGAAACTGCTGACTATTAAAGACATAAAGGTTAAATTACAGTATTTCACTGTGCCAACAGAAAATGTGATTTATAAAAAGCAAGCAAAAACAATAACCATTAGATTGCAGACCCTGTGAAAGGTAAATCATATAATGTTATGTTTATAGGAGTTAAAGCAGGAAAGGCCAGGTGCTGGGGCTATATCTTATTAACTCAGAGTTCAGCCAAAACCACTAAAGTTCACTTTTGCCGTTCACAAGAGAGGTGCATTGTGAAAAACAGTCTTCTAGTATTCCTTGATTTCTTTACAGTTCCTGTTCCAAATGGGTTGTAAATTGCCGATCCCCTATTTAGCCTCTGAAAGCAATTGCATCTTCATTCCAGGATGTACATAAGAACATAAGAAACTTGACAGACAAGAGGAGACCATTCAGTCCATCCAGCTTGTTTGTTTAGCTCATAGCTAAACTGTCCCAGTATCTCATCCAGATTCTTAAAGGTTGTCAAGGTTTTCTCCTTCAACTCCATGTCTTGGTAGTTTGTTTCAGATTCCCATAACTCTTTGCTTCAGTGCTAAATTTAATTTCCACTGATGTCCGTGAGTACGTGATTCACCATTAAGTAGAAAGAATGGTTCTGGATCTTCTTTATCGATGCCTTTGAGGATTTTGAAGACCTGAATTAGGTCCCTATGTAGTTTCCTCTGCTCGAGACTGAACAGGTTAAGTTCTCTGAGTCTGCCACAGTACGACGGGTCTTCAAGTCCTGAGATGCACTTGGTTGTTCTCCTCTGCATGGCTTCAAGTGCTGCTATGTATTTCTTATAGCCTGGTGACCAGAACTGCACACAGTACTCCAGAAGTGGTCTTACCAGTGCATTATATAGTCCAGTGTTTCTCAACCTTTAAGCATTTGCGACCCGAGTAACAGTTTTAATTGCACTCCCCTAACGTGGTTTTGAAAGGAGCCCACTAATACTAATACTACTTTTTTAATTAATGATATATCATAGATGCATATTTTATTATACCTACTTAACTTTTATCGACATTTATCTAACTCACCTCAATTTATATTTAACAATTTTATTATATAACCTAACATTTTATTTCCCTCTTTAATTGATTCTGCATGTTTTTTAGATGATGTGTAAATTCTGTGTTAACATTAAATCCTTTAAAGGGGTCATTTCCTGTAGGCCAGTGTCTCCCTTCTTGTATTTATATTTGATGTTCCTTTTGCCCACATGTAGCACTTTGCACTTTTCTCCGTCAAACTGCACGTTAGCCCAGATCTGAAGTTTATCCAACTCTTCTTGAATTGTTGTTGCTGCCTCAACAGTGCCAGCCATTCCTCCAATTTTAGTATCATCAGCGAATTTCACAAGTTTACTTACTACACCTGAATTAATGTAATTAATATAAAGCAGAAAATGTGACTGACCAAGGATGGACCCTTGAGGGATGATGAGGATGTGGCATTAAATCAGCTATTGTGAAAACCTCAACCTATTAAATGCAACAATACTGAACACAAGACAAGAGCAAACATTGGGTGCATTGTCAGCCAATCACAATAAATAATTATTCAGATCAATTAATCAGATCTGCATGCATACACATACACACACACCATATCTGAGACAAGTTAGAGTCACCAGTTAGAATAACTCATTTACAGTACTAGATGTCAAGTGTCCAGAGTTAAAACCACACAAACTAATGATCTTCTATGAAGAACAGCACACGAAACAGAAAAATAGTGAAAAGCCTCTAAAATGACCCACCAGGCCAAGGCCTCAAACTGCATAGGCAGGCTTCAGTTTACAGAAGTCCAAAAAAGGATTTGGCATAACCATTTAAAAACTATGCATAAATGTCACAAACTGTACAAAAATACACAAACATTTCCCATAAGAGAACCCAATAGACTCCAACTGCAGACGAGACGTTGTGAAGCCTCAGGCTCATTCAGCAATGTGAGACATTCTGAGGCCCATAAGATGGCAACCTTGTTGTCAGCGTTTTCTTTAGACCCCATCAACTCTCCAGCAATCTCAGACATTATCAAGCCTCAGAACTAAACATTTACTTACAAATGACGATATGGTGTTACACAGGTTGTATAATTCAAAAGCCACAAACTTTGTGTTTTAAAAGTAAAACTTAAAAGTAAGATTTACAAAGTTTACTTTAAATGTAAATTAACGTATTTGCTGTTGTATTAATACCTGCAATAAAAAAACTGTCTAACTGTATTAAATCAGATTAGATTAGATGCGCTTAAAATTTTATTAATCCCATAGGGATTAAAAATAAATAAAAGTAAAAAAAATAAAGATAAAAAAATAGATAATGGTAGATTTTTGTGTGGAAAATAGTATCATATAGTAATGGTGGTCAAAAGTGTATGCAAGGAAAATTTTGACATAACTACACAAAAGTATTCATCCTTCCAGAATGAATGCTTGTGCTTGTGTAATAAGCTTCTCCTTCGCAGGCTTCAGTGTCTGAGGTGCGCGGATCCATTTGGAGTAGACCTGAAAATGGGCAACTGGCAAAACTACTATAATTATTAAAATAAATGCATCAAAAGTCCCAAAAGAGGAAGGATAACTGTTAACCCTCAGCTTGTATTTAAGGGCAGCCAGAGAACCTTGTAGGAAAATATTAAAAATACAAGGGAAAAAAAAAGACTCAAAAGAGCAAAAAGAGGCACAATGGAGTAATACATATATATTATATGTGTATATATATATATATATATACTGCTCAAAAGAATTAAAGGAACACTTTTTAATCAGAGTATAGCATAAAGTCAATAAACTTATGGGATATTAATCTGGTCAGTTAAGTAGCAGAGGGGGTTGTTAATCAGTTTCAACTGCTGTGGTGTTAATGAAATTAACAACAGATGCACTAGAGGGCAACAATGAGATGACCCCCAAAACAGGAATGGTTTAACAGGTGGAGGCCACTGACATTTTTCCCTCCTCATCTTTTCTGACTGTTTCTTCACTAGTTTTGCATTTGGCTACAGTCAGTGTCACTACTGGTAGCATGAGGCGATACCTGGACCCTACAGAGGTTGCACAGGTAGTCCAACTTCTCCAGGATGGCACATCAATACGTGTCATTGCCAGAAGGTTTGCTGTGTCTCCCTGCACAGTCTCAAGGGCATGGAGGAGATTCTAGGAGACAAGCAGTTACTCTAGGAGAGCTGGAGAGGGCCATAGAAGGTCCATAACCCATCAGCAGGACCAGTATCTGCTCCTTTGGGCAAGGAGGAACAGGATGAGCACTGCAGGAGCCCTATAAAATGACCTCCAGCAGGCCACTGGTGTGAATGTCTCTGACCAAACAACCAGAAAGACTTCATGAGGGTGACCCAAGGGCCCCATGTCCTCTAATGGGCCCTGACCTCACTGCCCAGCAGCATGCAGCTCGATTGGCATTCGCCATAGAATACCAGAATTGGCAGATGCACCACTGGTGCCCTGTGCTTTTTCAGATGAGAGCAGGTTCACCCTGAGCACGTGACAGAAGTGAAAGGGTCTGGAGAAGCCATGGAGAACATTATGCTGCCTGTAACATCATTCAGCATGAGCAGTTTGGTGGTGGGTTAATGATTGTCTGGGGAGGCATATCCATGGAGGGTCACACAGACCGCTACAGGCTTGACAAAGGCACCTTGGCTGCCAATCAGGTACCTGCCTGATTTTGTTTGAACAATTATTGCACACTTTCTGTAAATCCAATAAACTTCATTTCACTTCTCAAATACAGTATCACTGTGTGTGTCTCCTATATGATATATTTAACTGACATTTTTTATCTTTATATATATTTATATATATATATATATAGTAGAAGATTAGCCCGGCTACAGACAGCCACTCAGACCAACAATGTCCAGAACACACATGTTTATTGTTCTTTGGCACAGCACATATATATTATACTAGCAAAATACCTGCGCTTCGCACCAGAGAAATAGTGTTTTAAAGAAGTTATGAAAAAGAAAAGGAAACATTTTAAAAATAACGTAACATGATTGTTGATTTAATTGTTTTGTGACTGTTATGAGTGTTGCTGTCATCAAGGATTTGATTATCATTATTTCTTTCAATCAGGTTCGTATTTGGAGGATGTGTTGTGTTCAAGTTACATTCCGTGTTTGTCTAGTCTATCCCTGACCATCTCATCTTCGTTGTCAACCATTGTAAACATAACAGGTTTTATTCATCGAAGTGATCACTACCCAAATCGGTACTCGTAAATCTAAGATGTTTAACAGGCATTCCCGGTATTAAATTGTAGATTTACCTGCGAATATTTAGCGACAGCGTGTCTATGAACATAATTTAAACTTATGCTTTACACCTTGCTTCCCTATTGATATGTCTACAAAGGCTTGTTCAGCGTCAGAGGGTTGTTCCTTTCCTACTGCATCAATAAACAGCTTGTCTTCCTCTTTATCTGAGACATCACACACTGCATGCACGGGTTTACCTTTCCCAGTCCTGCAAAGACAGTTTACGTGAGCCGCTTGGAGTACATGCATCGAAGGTTCTCAGCTGTGCTTGTGCTATCTCGTGTGATCTTGCCATGTCCACGGCTTTCTTTATTTAATGTTAGCTCAGACCCGGCACTTAAAAGTTTCTCTCGCACTTTTGCTGAGTTTGTGCCAAACACTATTCTATCCCTGACCATCTCATCTTCGTTTGCATAAGCACAGTCCTTCACCAGCAATTTTAACTCCTTTAGATAGTGATCAAAAGTCTCGTTTATACCCTGCGTTTTCTCATTAAACTTGTATCTCGCGAATATCGTATTCGTCGTAGGCATGACAAATGCCAGCGACAGCGTGTCTATGAACTTAATTTAAACTTAAGGTTTATACCGTGCTTTGTTTCTGCAGTAGCTGCACTTATGAATGTGCTTGTATACATCACTCGCTTCATATTCTTTTGCTGCCTTCTCAATTGTGTAATGTGTTTTTTGTTCAGCGCTCTTTGGAGCTCTTGCTTGTTCTCTGCGTACTGTGTTCACAGTCAGTTCACGTGAGCTGCTCGGAGTACATGCATCGAAGGTTCTCAGCTGTGCTTGTGCTATCTCGTGCGATCTTGCGATGTCCACGGCTTTATTTAATGTTAGGTAACACCCGGCACTTAAAAGTTTCTCTCGCACTTTTGCTGAGTTTGTGCCAAATTCTAGTCTATCCCTGACCATCTCATCTTCATTTGCATAAGCACAGTCCTTCACCCATGAATATTTAGCGGCAGCATGTGTTTTGGATTGCTGCTGACGGATGGCCTTATATGGGCAGGCACTCAATTACGTGAGAGGCGTGACGATGAGGGACGCAACTCCACCTCACATGGCGACCGAGCTGCAGGCTATGGCCGTATATATGTACGTAAGTAGGTTCCAGTTATGACCGTTACGCATAGAATTTTTGTGAGTAAGCTGTAAGGAATGAGCCTGCCAAATTTCAGCCTTCTACCTACACAGGAAGTTGGAGAATTAGTGATGAGTCAGTGAGTCAGTCAGTGAGGGCTTTGCCTTTTATTAGTATAGATATGTAGATATAAATATATATATATATATATATATATATATATATATATATATATATATATATATATACAACAGTCAGGCACAGCATTAAAACCACCTACTTGCATAATAGTGCATGCGTAGATCCCCCTCGTGCTCCCATAACAGCTCTGACCCACTGGGGCATGGACTTCACAAGGCCTCTGAAGGTGTCCTGTGGTATCTGACACCAAGACATTATCAGCAGATCCTTTAGGTCATGTAAGAATATACCTCAATGGATTGGATTTATTTTTCCAGTACATCCCACACTGTGGACTTACTTATTTCACAGAAGGAAATGGCATATATGTTAATTTTCCATCCATCCATTATCCAACCCACTATATCCTAACTACAGGGCCACGGGGGTCTGCTGGAGCCAATCCCAGCCAACGCAGGGCGCAAGGCAGGAAACAAACCCCGGCAGGGTGTCAGCCCACCGCACTATGTTAATTTTAAATTGTGTAAATTATTGGAAAGTCAAATTTTCATTTTTTTTTTCTTTTACAGCACCTTTGTTTGTAGATACTGCTTAAACTAAGATCAAATGTGGGTATGTCCACATATGATAAAAACAAAAAAAAAACTGTACTTACTTTTTCACATTACTGTATGCTTAGCGCTCCCTTTTGTGCCCTGACCTCCATAAAGAAAAGACAGTTAAATCCCATATAGGTTGTCTTCCCCAACAGCAAAGAAGACCTTATATACCATAATAAAGGGATGCCATGCACCCTTACATAGAGTTGGGGGTCTGCATATGCCAATGATTTTTTCTTTAAAGAATTAAGGACCTTTTAAGGCCCCAAGTTCATCCAGTAAGCCCCCCTTTCTCATTCAAATCTGAGTCACTACCTACAATATTTTTTTTTTTTTTGTTTTAACAGTTAAACTCATGATCACACAATGAGTTGAAGGCAGTGATAAAACCAAAATCTCCAGTGTGACTACACCACACTTCCTGCTTGATTCACATGTTCGCTCCAAGCTGGCCCAGAATGGGATCTGGGGTTTGAACTCTCATACCTAGTTGTTGCCTTTACATTTTTATATGTTCTCTGCATGCATATGAGAATACCTGATGACTCCGAATGAGTCCAGTGAGTGTGGATGTGCATATGTGTGTGTGTCCAGTGGGTGCTCCATATGCTGCCCAGATAGGCTCTCCTCCCTGCAGTGCTTCAGCGCATTAAGCTGGTTTGGTGATGGATGGCTAGACAAGGTGAAAACTTATTCTAATTAATACAGACGCAATACTTGCACTTGTTGCGAACTACACTTTCAATAGCGGCATTCTGAACTCATATCCAACAGTAATACAAGTCACAAAGAATGACAGGAAAATCTAGCAGCTTAAAAGTGCCATTGGGTGATTTAAATATGCCAGCCAGGATTTAGAGATGACCATACTCAGCATGATCATTGTGACTTGTGACCAAGAAAGTCACCCCTTGGTTCCCAGTAAAAAGCTGCTTTCTATCAGGACATATTCAGAGTGTATTCAGATCCATTCACATTCTTCACAGTTTATTGTGTAGGTTTAATTTTATGGATACATTTGCCATTTTTGCCCATCAATCTACACTAAATAACCCATAATGATTAAAAATCAAAACCTGGAATCTCTCATTTATATGAGTATCAACTTGTACATCCTTAAGTCATTACATTTTAGAAACACAGTTCCAGCAGTTCCAGCTTTTAGTCTTCCTGGGTAAAGCTCTACAAGGTTTGCACAACTGGATTTGTTTGGGCAGTCCACCCCATTCTTTCTGGAAGATTCTCTCAAGCTCATTTGGACTGGATGAGAAGGGCCTGTAAACTGCCAGGCAAACTTCACGTCTGTTCAAAGATGTTCTATGGGGTTAATTGTAAGTCTGGGCTTTGGTTGGGCCACTCAAGGACAGTCTGACAGTTGTCCACCCCAAAGCATTGTATTGGCTGTACGTGTTGAGTCATTGCCATGCTGAAAGGTGAGCTGTCACCCCAGTCTGAGGTTACGAGTGCTATGGAGCAGGTTTTCTTTAAGAATCTCTATGTATTTGGCTGGCTTCCTCTTTCTTTTAAGTCTGACCAACATTCCTGTCCCTTCCGCTGAGTAGCATCCTAATAGCATCATGATGCCATCAAAATGGTTCACTGGTATTAGGCAGGTGATGGGCAGTGTTTGGTCTTCACCAAACTTAGCGTTTGGAGTTCTGCCCAAAAAGCATTCAATCTTTGTCTCATTAGACCAGATAATCTTTTTCCTCAAGCTCTGAGTCCTATAAATGGCGTTTATGGCTGCTCCCATTAGGGGCCATCACAGCGGATCATCTTCTTCCATATCTTTCTGTCCTGTCTTCTGCATCTTGCTCTGTTACACCCATCACCTGCATGTCCTTTCTCACCACATCCATAAACCTTCTCGTAGGCCTTCCTCTTTTCCTCTTGCCTGGCAAGCTCTATCCTTAGCATCCTTTCCCAATATACCCAGCATTTCTCCTCTGCACGTGTCCAAACCAATGCAATCTCGCCTCTCTGACTTTGTCTCCCAACCGTCCAACCTGAGCTGACCCTCTAATGTCCTCATTTCTAATCCTGTCCATCCTCGACACACCCAATGCAAATCTTAGCATCTTTAACTCTGCTGCCTACAGCTCTGTCTTCTGCTTTCTGGTCAGTGCCATCATCTCCAACCCATATAACATAGCTGGTCTCACTACCGTCCTGTGACACCCTAATGTGGCTCTGGTGTACCCCATGAAAATCAGCATTCGCCTAACCATTCTGATTTCTTTTCTCTCTCTCTCCCTTTCGAGCCTTTCCCATAACTTGTGTGGCTCCTATTCTTTCATTGTCCTTGGTAATCCCTTTCCAGCTCTGTAACTCCTCACAGAATGAAAGAGTGTAAGTGCCACCCCTCTCTTAGAAATCCATTGTCGGAGGCTGTAAGAGTATCACCTCGGAGCCCGACACTCAATTACCAGCATAATGATAAAATACCAGTGTGCTGCTGAATAGTCGGAGCAAGTTATTAAAGGAACGTGAGCTCTGCTGCAGAGTCCACAGCCTGCAGTCCGTGCCATTCCTTTGCCCAGGTAAAACTCAATAAGCTTTCACTTCTTTAATTCAAAAAGCCCACACAATGTGAAATGGAGACACATGCCTCAGCTTAACAAGATGGAAGATTTTTAATTTTTTTTTATTATGATACACATGCCGAGTTAGCCTAGTGTTGCCTGAGTCAGAAAGTGGAAAAGTAAGAAGTAATTCCAAGTAATATACAGTATTATCAAACTTGATTACCCCCAAATATGTCAATTTAGTATGTTCAGTAATTATTGTTAGTATTGGAAAGCTTATTTGTATACAGTTTTCTTTGTTTTTCTGTTTTAAAGATAAAGACTTGTAAATACTCTATGTCATGTCATTTTCTAACCCGCTTAACCCAGACCAGGACTGAAGGGGGTGATGGAGCCCATCCCAGCTAGACTAGAGTAGACCAGACAGCAATACAGTATGAATGAAAAGATAGTAAACAAGTAGAAGACTTGCACAAAGCCAAAACATTGTTTTATAGTTCAAAAATATAGCTCAAAAAAGCAATAGAACTAATATAGTTCAAAAACCAATAGAGTACACTTACAATATGCACACATAACACCAGCACAATACACGTAATACAGTATGCAACAAACCCCAACAGAGTGCTGACACAAAACCAGCCCAAGATGCACATAAAATCTGATATTGTATTTGGATAACATCAATTTAGTACACAGAATACACCAATATAATATACACATTAGAAGATATGCATAAAATCAGTATATATACAGTGGCATGAAAAAGTATTCAATCCCCTTGAAAGTCATCGTAATTCTCTGCATGGCAAGCGATTTGCACACAGACCTCTTCTGGTGTATCAAAAGTCACAACCATTTTCTGTAGATATTTAAGTGAAGAAGAAAAACTCAAAAGTTAGCATTTCTTTAAGATTTTTTAACCTCTTTGCTTTGGAAGTTTCAGGTTTATACAAATGAAAAATTAATCACCCAATGACAGGTGATTAGGTACACTTGCAAAATCAATACTGTACATGGACAAAACATACAATTTATTATAAATATAAAACCAAAGGGGAGGCCCTCACCACCCATATAATATACATACTGTAAACCAGTAGAGATTGCATACCAAACTGATTTAGTATATGCATAAAACTGATAAAGTATGCCTATAAAACCAATATAGTATGCCCCAAATATGCTTAAATCCAATGTGGATAGAGCCAATGTACAGTAGTGCACAGAATACCCCAATGTAATACACACAAAGTACACATGTAGAAATCAATATTGTACACACTTAAAAACAGCATATAACATACAGTATAGTATGCATATAAAACCAAAGGGCGTGTCCTCACAACCAGTATAGTAGACACATACAGGTAAAACAACAGAGTGTGCATACCAAACCAGCACAGTACACACATGAATCGATTAAACTATGCCTATAAAGCTAGTACAGTTTTCCCAATACGCACATAAGTCCATCCATCCATTCATTCAGCCACTTTCTAAGCCTGCTTATCCTGAACAGGGTCGTAGGTAAACTACAGCCTATCCCAGCAAGCATCGGGCACAAAGCAGGAGCAAACCCTGGAAAGGATGTCAGTCTGTCGTAGCGTGAACACACCAATGTAGAGTAATACACAGAATAAACTGATATAATATACACATTAAACCCGTAGACGATAGAAGAATTAAACAAATACAGTTCATACATACATACAGTACATGCATAAAACAATAAAGTACACATCCTAAATGAATGCTGTGCATACACAAAACCAGAATATAACATACAGTGAATGCCCTCACAAACGATATAGTACACCTCTAAAACCACAGAATCAATACAGTATACACATAAACCAGCAGACTATACATGCAAAACCAACACAGTATACACATACAACTAATAAAGTACGCCTGAAAAGCCAATCTAGTACACCAAAATTCACATAAATCTAATAGAGATCAAACCAATGTAGAATAGCATATACACAAAACTTATATAATGCACAGGTTAAAACAATAGAAGATGTGTTATCAAGAGAATGGACCACCCTGGCCCACTAGTGAAAGCTCAACCTAAAAACTGCATCTGGACAGAAATGGCCAAGAGACTCAAGTGCAAAATTACTGTGACGATGTTAACTTGGAAAATTTGACAATGACGCAGTAAACGAGGATAACAATCAGTTTAAGACCACTTTTCTTATTAGGAAGTTCTGAACATTTGAACTAAAAGTGTTTTTTTCACTCTTCCTGTCATGATCTCTTGAAGATCTGAAGGGGTTTGTTATGTTAAAATCAGCCTAAAAGTCTGGAACCTCCGAACTAAGCGGTCAAGATCTTCTCAAAGATTTAAAGTGTTCTGTCACTTGAGGATTACACTTTGAAACTGTTAATAGATTATTTAAAGCAAATGATGCTTTTTAGAGAATACTAAGTGTGAAGATTATAAGGCAGGAAAGTAGAAACAAAAATGAGAAATAAGCAAATACATTATATGTGCAAAGAAATGTATATTTTAATTATGAGTGTAGCTGCGGGTGCGTAAGGCAGGATCGAGCACGGGTAAAATGCATATCGAGAGAAATCTTTCAGTCCAAAAGTTCATTTTAAAAGATTTAGTGACAATTCAAGAAAAATAATCCATACAATAATAAAGAGAAAATGTTGTTACACATGTAGAGTAAAAAGCAGTGCGTTCTAACACAGGGGTCACCAAGTCCAGTCATGGAGGACCACCGTGGCTGCAGGTTTTCATTCTGACCCTTTTTTTTTTAATGAGTGCCCTGTTTGTGCTGCTAATTAACTTCTTGTGAATTCATTTTGATTAAATTGCTTTTTAAAGATTTGTTCCCCGGAATCTGTTCATCGTTCTTCTGAGTTGCTTCATTTCTTTCCTTAAATGGCACCCAAACAGAAATGAAATGTGAAGTGAGGGAGCCAACAGAAGACCAACTAAGTCAGGGCCTCAAACTCCAACCAGTTGCTTAATTAGGCTCTGATTCTTGTCATTCATTAAACTCGTTCTTTAATTTCATGGCTTGTTGCTGCTCTCATGGTGCATTAGCAGACATTTCCGAAATTGTTGATTTTCTCTTTCTAAGAGCACTGATAAAATGATTTGGGGACCTGAGCAGATCGACATTTCTGAGACCTTCATCTTTCTTTATTTTCAGATATTATGTGATGGACACCAGTTGTTTTGGCTCATTTTCTGTCTCATTATTGTTTGGCTGCTAATTAAGAAAACAGAAACAATTAAGGGGTCTGAGTCGTCAAGAGCAAGTCAATTAAAATGAATTCAAAAGAATTTAAATAGCAGCAAAAACAGGTCACTCACTAAGAAAAGGGTTAGAATGAAAACCTGCAGCCACAGTGGTACTCCAGGACTGGAGTTGGCAACCCTTGTTCTAACGTACAGCACTACACGCTCAATAGAGCACATTAACTTTCATACTATTGGGCACAGTTTAAAACCGTGTGCCCTCCATGTCTTACACACGCTTACACACGGCAAGGCAGGTCACTAACTGAGACTAATCTATAGTCAGGGGAGCAAGAAGTAGTTAGAATATACCAATTCAATTCAGCTTGTGGGAGTTATAAGAACCTCCCATAGACTATACACTATTATTTAGGCAAACATTTAATATAACTTAAATAACTACCAAATTGTAGGCAAGCATTTAACATAGCTTATATAATTATAAATGGCTCTTACAATGAGTTATAGATTGTAGCAGTAGGGTATTACACCGTGTTAGCCATACTGGATGTAGTGAGAAGTCAAGCAAAATGACCCTTTTTATTGGCTAACTGAACCGATTACAGGTACAATTTGCAAGTTTTCAAGGCAACTAAGGCTCCTTCTTCAAGAAAGTTGCATATTGTAATAAGTTCAGTTAGCCAATAAAAGGTGTCATTTTGCTCGACTTCTCATTGTTTTATGGATTGTTCAACGTGATAATGGACTGTTCATTTTAAAAGAAGCACTGCACCGTCCTGTAAGGGTAATTCCAGGGTGAGACAGAAGTTAAGAAGTTGGAGGATCTGCACGACTTGTTTTGATGTAAGCAGAATGAAAAGAAGAGATAGAGAGGAAGGACAAAATCTGCTTTGTCGTTGAATATTATTTATATATTTTGTATTTAATCCTTTATCTTTGTACAGTATTTTATTTCTGCGCTTTAATAAATAAATTAAACATCTTTAATATTAATTTGGTCTAGATTCTTAACTTTTTTTTTTTTTTGCTCCCAGAGGTCCAGGGGCCTCATGTATAACGCTGTGCGTAGAACTCGCACTATAAAATGGCGAAATGTGCTTACGCACAGAAAAATCCAGAAGCAGGAATTTGTGCGTACTCCAACTTCCACGTTCTTCCGCTACATAAATCCCGATCAGCGTGAAAAGTAAAGCTCGTGCACGCGCTCTATGTAACGCCCCAACTCCTCCCAGAATTACGCCTCTTTGAATACGCAAATTAATATAAATCGCCCTTAAGCGCAGCCATCTGTGAAAAGACAATGGCAAAAGCACGGGGGAAAATATAAGAATTTCAGCGAATACCAAGTGGAGGCAAAAGAAAAACATACTATTTGTTTAATTAAACCGTGGTATAATCAACAAAAGGAAGTTGATCGAGTGACATAGCGTGTTGGAGAAACTTGAAAGCTCACGTTCACAAAATTGCACAGTGCCGGAAATAAAAAAGAAGTCACATATCAAAGTCGCTGTGAAAAGGCAAGTTGTAGCCCACTGTCTGAGTGTCATATGAAAGCTTATTAGGGTACAGAGAACAAAAAAAGGCACACAGTAGGGAAAAAGCATGATGTCAACTTCAATCTCGACATTTCCACTTTAATCACGTAGTTTATTTTGTCATTAAAGTAGAACATCATAAAACTTCATCTTAAAATTGTTTAATTAACCAGTTTCTCAAATCACATCGTAATTAAAATAGCACGTTAAATGCTTTGTTTTGTATTTGATCTTCTATGTGCCTATGTGTGTGAATCATTACTTGCTTCTTAAACCGGCTCTCTTCCTCCAACTGGACACAGAATTCATTATATTTGTGATATTACAGCTCTCTGAATAACTAAAATACTGAGATGTATACGTGATATCATTTTCATGATGATAGGCGTTAAAGCATGTTATTAAACATAAGTTTCACAGCGCAGTGATTGTGTGCGACCTTCGATGAAATAATTTATTGCAGCAGTACTCATGGGGCTCTAGGCTTGTGGTGGCCCGGGGCAGAGGAAGAATCGGTGGCTCCTTCGCCCGCCCGTCAGTAAGGTAGCTTATGCACAGTGGATGGCCACGTCCGTTGCAGACACTGCATAGCCGCCTCATGCTCATGACACAAGCATTTAACTTTTGACGAAATTTGTCACTGTGTTTTTAGCTGTGTTGTAATTTTCTCTTTCTGTTTTATATTCAATATATATTGGCATGGCCGCCCCTGCAGTTCTTGCTTTTCTTTCTCCAAGTAACCGATTCCCACACAATCAGCTCTGTAATAGAAGTTAAGCTATCTGTAAGCTTAGAGCACCGATTCTTCAAAAAGTTTAAGGAACATTGAACTATCTTCGTACTACATGTTTAATTATTCTATCCTTCACGCCAGTCCCAGTGAAGAATATAGATTATTTAAATGAAGTTAAAGTTTTACCTGTATAATATAATAAACATATTTTGCTGCATTTCATCTTAAAAATATTGTCATCATATGTAAATACGCGCTTTATAAAGTGGCTCAGGTTGTGCAATATTATAACTGTAGTGTAAGTTTACAGTGGGGTGATTGTACTTATAAGTACTAACAGTTCTACAAGGAGCAATTGATTGAGTGCGTTTATAGTTCTTGGGATGAAACTGTTTCTGAACCGCGAGGTCCGCACAGGAAAGGCTTTGAAATGTTTTGCCGTGGCTGAGGTAGCGTGTGCCTGATGCTGTATAACAATAATTTTCTTTTCGATCAGCTGCTGCTGTGATTCACACTCAGATACAGTGATATAAATACTCCGAGTGGTGCAGTGAGAGTAATATGGAAAAAGATGATCCGCTGTGGCAACTCCTAACGGAAGCAGCTGAAAGAAGAAGAAGGTGCAGTTAGAGTAACAACGCTAAAGCAGTTATGGTATTTGGAATACTATGGCTATTCCCTGGACCATTATATTGTTACAAGTTAATTACAATCAGATGCATTACACTAATAAACAATATGAGGTTAGCTTCAGTTAATTTATAAAGCCGCATCAGGAAAATAAGGAGTAACCACACAGGAACAGTAGCATTGCTTTGACGCTGGGTGCCTCCAGTTTGCAAAACCGAGCGGAGAACTTGCGTACGACAAGGTATGAGGTACCGTGGAGAAGTGCGTGGCTTTACGCCAAGTGTTGGTTTTATACATCGCGATTTGGACGTGGAAAATTTCTTACCCAACATTTCTGTGCATACGCACCGTTTATACATGTGGCCCCTGGTGTTCAAGCAACTGAGGTGGGCACATGTCACTCCACTCTTTACATCACTACATTGACTCCTAGTAGCTACACATCTTGAGCTCAAAATGTTGATGCTTGACTACAGTGTAGTCAATGGGTCAGCGCCTATATATATATAAATGTACATATATATGGAGACACTTGTTAGGTCCTGTGCCTCTCTTCTTAACCACTGGGGTTTGCTGATGAACAGCACCTGGTAATGCCACCTCCACATGCTATCAAATCTCAGTCACTTCTGGCTGATGGAAGGAGCTGCTCACCTCCATTCTAACGTTGTTCTCCCATGATATACTTAAGAAACATCTTAAGTCTTTCTTGTTGGGTGAATTTCTGTCTAACTTATATTAGCTGTTTTGTAACCTAGGAATTGTAACTCACTTGCATTTTGTTCTGAGCTCTTCACTCGTGATGATCAGTTTTGTAATCTTGTCCTGTAACACGTGTTCCCAAACAGCCCCCTAAGATTGCTGTTTATTTGATTATGTTGACTTCTTTTGTAAGTCGCTTTGGATAAGTGCCTTCTCAGCAAATAAACGTAAATGTAATTAAAGTCAATATATAAATAAAATCAACGTGATGTACAATACAATGTACATATAAAGCCAGTGGAGAATGCACACAAAATTGGGGATATAAACATAAAGCCAATACAGTATGCACACAGAGCTAATACTTTGTATACATACTTATAATATAAAATATGTATAGAAATCCATAAAATACAAACACAAGAGATAGGCAGAGTGGTGGTGCTGAGGCTAAGGATCTGCACTGCTATCTTGAAGGTTGTTGGTTCAAATCCCATTACTGCCAGAAATGATCCTTGAGCAAGGCCCTTAACCTAGCGATCGCTCCAGGGGTGCTGTACAATGGTTGACCCAGTGCTCTGACCCGCAATGGTAATGCGTAAGACAATTTCCCCTTGGGGATTAATAGAGTGTACCAAATACCAAAAAATAGTAGATGCAAAAAAACAATACTATATTGAATCTAAACCCATAGTACGCACACATAAATGCAGGCCCGGACACTTGTAAGATCCAATAAGGTGCAGGGATAAAGCCACTATTGTGCCCACACAATGCCATTGTAATACATACGTTAAACCAGTAGCAGACCTCCATAAAACCAACAGAATTCATATGTTCTATAAAAAGAATATGTAAAATCAAACTAGTTCAAACAAAAACCCTTCAAGACATGCATAAGTCTCATCAAATAAACATTTTAAAATGTAAGCACACCAACAGTATACACGCACAGACCAGAGTAGTTTGTAGCATAGGTGTGCCATGTTCATTATCCAGTAACATAAATATTGTGGAAGGCAAATTAGGAAACAAAGAGCCAAAGAAAAGTTGGGGAGCCAACCGGGTCAATCTATTACTTCTAATGTTCAGAAAACAGAACAAAAATGAGCACAACAGAAACTAGGTGTAAAAGCTGCCTTTTAAAGCCAAAGTGGCTTCTCTACATAATCACCTCTTTCGAGCAGGTCTGGGAGCTCACTCATGCAGGGCGTCATCCCACTGGGCCCGTGAATTTATATCATCCCAACCAGAAGAGGCGTGACTTAGCTGAGTGGGGGTGTGGCTGGCGTGCCCTCCTTGAGCGGTATCTCGGAGCTACCAAGGAGAAAAGAAATGAAATTGTTAGCATTGGCGCCCCCTTTTGATCTGGCAGTTTATTGCAATACCTTACCTAAGCCTGGAAGGTGATCCTCAGGCGCCAATGTGTGACAATATACAGTACAAAGTAATAAAGTTCATATACTGTATATGAAAACAGCACAGTGTCTGTGCTAGTCAGTACTGCATTCATACAATTCAGTAATAAAACTAATAATGTGGACTTGAAAACCAATATGTTGCAAGTAAAAATACATAACCTCTGTTTAGGGTGTGCTGTGAAGGACCCAAGTTTGCATCCCAGATGCCCAATGGAAGCTGCACATGGCCTAGAACTCATTTACTGAAGCATGCAGGGAAAAGTAGGTGGAGGTATTAGTCATAGCCATTTGTAGCCGCTCAATGTTTATCTAGTTAACAGATAAGCAGGAATGCAATTATATGACCCAAAGCACGCTTGCTGAGAGCCGCCATCCCACACAGATGCGATGCGTGGGAGTCTCGGAGTGTGGAAGAGCGCTGCAGAAGGCACAGCTGTCACCATGGCCCTCAGAGTAGCTAACAGAAATATTTCAGAATTTTTATCTTGAATATTGTCATTAGAGACAAGCAATAGGGGGGCTGACAGATTGTCGAGGTACAACTACAACAGGGGATCAAGGGTGTTGTTGAAATAAATGAGTGAAGGACCCTTAATCAGAGTACAAGTGCATAGCTGTAGCTGTAGAAAGCAGCCAAGATGCCGGCTATTCTTGCTGCGTGGCTGCGGGAACTCCCTTGTTTATTGACGCTTTTTTCCTTTGGTGATTGGAGGTTGCTTATAGTCAGAGCCAACAAAAAACAATTAATGGAAAGTGATAATAACCATGCAACCGGCATGAAGTTGTGACAGATTTATAAAGTGTGTGTATGTAGAGCTTCTATAGTTAGCCTAAAGACCGTGTATAAATAGTCCCATAGAGAGCGAGGCAGTCAATAAAAAATAAAGAAATTGTATGGACGCTTTTAAAGGGCTACATTGGCAACCCTGTGCTCAAAAACAGATCAACGTGCCCCTATAATTAAAACCACAGCTACTGCTGGGTCAAATCAACTGAAAATAGTGACTACCTTAATTATTTTCATATGTTGCTCAAAAAGCAAGAGCCGCTCTCTTTTTCTCATTCTATTTTAAGGCCAGAGTTCTACATATTGCACCGAAAAAAAAAAAAATCTGATTAATGGTAAGATATAAAAACGAAATGTTAAAACCTGATAACGTGCAAAAGTAATTCACAAGGCCAAAAACAGCCTGGGGTCAGCTCTGCAAATGTGATACTTTATTTGATCCCATAATAGGCTGAACTCAGCATTTCTGGAATAGGGAGCGGCCCCACCATAATCCTCACAATCAAAAAATGGATTGTCCTAATTGTTAATACATGCACGACTTATAAATGAGAGCGGCGTTTGGGGATGGCAAGTCCCACAGATCCCGCGCCTAAGGGGGGCCCGCTTTTGAGGTCCGCGTGTCCCGCTCGAGCGGATTTGTCAAGTTATATTCTCACGTATCTATATATTTGAGATGCTTCTAAAAGGAACCCTTTTAAAATCCCTCTTCAAGGTCAAATTCCGTACATGTACGTCTGTGAAAACATTCTATAGTCTGAATATTAATGCACAAAAACCGGCTGACGTGACTATGGCATCCTGCATATCGAGAGTATACTTGCAATTTGGGTACTTTTCTAGAAGAGGCTAATTCTCCAACTTCCCGTGTAGGTTGAAGGCTGAAATTTGGCAGGCTTATTCCTTACAGCGTACTTACAAAAGTTAAGCAGGTTTCATTTCGAAATTCTACACGTAACGGTCATAACGGTCGATAACGGTCGACAACGTCCGCCATGTTGAACTTTCTTATTTATGGCCCCATCTTCATGAAATTTGGTAGGCGGCTTCCCTGCCTTAACTGAAACCGATGTACTTACTTATTTTGATGGTATGATGCCACTGTCAGCCGCCATACTGAACTTTCCAACGTCGGACCCACCATAAAACAAAACACCTCAGGATCCCAAATAGGACCCGAGTGCAGCCATGCAATAAATGACATCATCTGGAAAGGCTAATATGGAAATCCCTACTTACTGCTACAAAGTTCTTGGAAATCCTACTTAATACTAGAATGTTCTGGAAACTTTCACTTAGTTCTAAGGGTGTTCCGAGAACTCTACCTTAGTGTCAGATTGTTGTCTGTTTCGTTTTTTTTTTTTACTAAATACTGTTAAGGACCTTGTGTAAAAGTTCATACATAGTCACAATGCAAATAAAGCACTCAGAATGGAGCGACCGCTAAATGTTTCACAACCAGGCAAAAATGTAGCAGGTAAGCAAGCAATCCTTAATGGACAAAACTAAGCCTTGTGGTGAAATGATTCTACAAACGTGGACTGTTTGCATTGGTTTGTGGACCACCCTGCTGTCATAACACTCTGCAACTGTCTATGAAAAAATAAACCAAATTGAATTAAAAACAGAATATGGGGAGAATGTGAAAACTCTACACAGAATGAAAGGACCAGGGCTGTGGAGCCATGAAGCGGCAGCACAAACTACACTGCGAAAAATAATATAATGGCTCCTTAAAAGAATTTTACTAGGCTGTGTGCTTGACAAAGAACCCTTACATCTGCTCTGCATATGAAATTGGTTCTTTGGGCTTTGAAATGCTTCCTAATATGCGGACAAAACAGAAACCTGCAGTTTCTTGTTTAGACTGTGACTTTAAAATGAGTTAATTAAAAACACGGGGACACAGTTGGAAACTTGATAAGGGTAAATTGCGCACAAACATTAGGGAGTTTTTCTTTACACAGGGAACCACAGACACTTGGAATAAACTACCAAGTAGTGTGGGGGGGAGTAGGACTTTAGAAACTTTCAAAACTCGACTTGATGTTATTTTAGAAAAATTAAGTGGACAGAACTGGCCTGTTCTCATCTAGATTGTTCTAATATTCTAAATAAATAAAGGTTCTTTTAGGAACCAAAAATTGTATTTCCTATGGCATCACTCTGAAGAATTACTCTGAATATCTATCTATCTATCTATCTATCTATCTATCTATCTATCTATCTATCTATCTATCTATCTATCTATCTATCTATCTATCTATCTATCATATAGCGCCTTTCATATCTATCTATCTATCTATCTATCTATCTATCTATTTATCAAATAGTGCCTTTCATATCTATCTATCTATCTATCTATCTATCTATCTATTAAATAGTGCCTTTACTTACTGTCTATCTATCTATCTATCTATCTATCTATCTATCTATCTATCTATTTATCTATCTATTTATCAAATAGTGCCTTTCATATCTATCTATCTATCTATCTATCTATCTATCGTATAGTGCCTTTACTTACTGTCTATCTATCTATCTATCTATCTATCTATCTATCTATCTATCTATCTATCTATCTATCTATCTATCGTATAGTGCCTTTCATATCTATCTATCTATCTATCTATCTATCTATCTATCTATCTATCTATCTATCTATCTATCTATCAATTAGTGCCTTTACTTACTGTCTATCTATCTATCTATCTATCTGTCTATCTATCTATCGTATAGTGCCTTTACTTACTGTCTATCTATCTATCTATCTATCTATCTATCTATCTATCTATCTATCTATCTATCTATTTATCAAATAGTGCCTTTCATATCTATCTATCTATCTATCTATCTATCTATCTATCTATTTATCAAATAGCCTGTTCTCATCTAGATTGTTCTAATATTCTAAATAAATAAAGGTTCTTTTAGGAACCAAAAATTGTATTTCCTATGGCATCACTCTGAAGAATTACTCTGAATATCTATCTATCTATCTATCTATCTATCTATCTATCTATCTATCTATCTATCTATCTATCTATCTATCTATCAATTAGTGCCTTTACTTACTGTCTATCTATCTATCTATCTATCTATCTATCTATCTATCTATCCATTTCTGTGTCCTCCCACGTTTTGAAGACATGGCTGTTAGGTTAACTTGACCCGTATCAAAGTGTGTTCTGGTGCACGTGAGTGTGTCCTGCAGAGGATGTGGCCAATGCAGGTTTCATCTCCTTGCAATCCTAAAATGCACCAAGTGGGTTTCAGAAAATTAAAAATAAATACATGGATGGACAGATGGAAGGATTTTATTTTGACTTTCTTGGTACAATTCCTCCTTGCCTAAGCCTGAAACCAGTACGAATTGGAGATGAGCAAACTAAAAGACATCAAGCCCTTCATTTTAGTGCTCATATGTGTTTTCTTGGCACTGCCGGCAGAGCAGGAGTCCTACTCCAAGACAGCAGATGGAATAATACAGCTTGTATATAAAACACTTTTATTTTATAATGCATTCGGCTGATGAGAGGCATGGTAGTCATGGTACTGCAGTGGTTAGTGCTGATGCTTCATGGATCCAGTGTTCTGTGTTTGAATCACACACCCAGTTGTTGTGTCTGTGTGAACTTTGCATGTTCTCCCTGTGTCTGCACTCGTTTCTCCAGTTTTCTTCTCACATTCTCTAAGATATGCCTTTTACATCAATAAGGGACTCTAAACTGGTGCTAGTGTGTGGATTAGTGGGGACCTGTTTTGTGCCATGAACCTATTGCTGCCAGTCTGCTTCTATCCTAAGGACCCTCTTCAGGGATCCTTTACAATTTGACCATTTTAGTGTAACACTATAAAATGTATTCATTTTTCCATTGACTCGTACAACCCCCAGTAACCCTGAGTGTTCATTAATGTTGGCATTTGAGTAAGGGAGCCATTTCAGTTTGGTTCCTGCCTTCCACTTATGTGGCTGAGATATGCTTCAGTCCCCAAGAACACTGATTTGGATTAAGTGGGACTCACATTGTAATATTATGTTATGAAAACTGTGGTTGCTTGCAATTTGCAGATTAAACAGCACTGCGTATTAAAAAGAACTTTATGGTGCCATCTAGTGGCATTTGAATGTAATAATTCAATTGGAGGCCTGCTGCAATTCTCAGGCTGGGGTTGAAGGAGCTTTTCAACAAAATGACTGGATGTAATTAGTTGACCACTTGCAGGATTTCTCAGGCTTGACACAATGAGGAGCAATCCAGTACTGCAAGCCATGGTTGTAGTTGATACTTCAAGGATCCAGGCCTTTAATGACCTCTTGGGCACAGCCATCAGTGTGTCTGCCTGCAGAGAGAAGGTCAAATGTCTGTGGTGACTCTTTCTAAGAAATCAGTAGACAGATTGGGAAAGCATGAGGGGGGTCATGAGGCCGCTAGAAATGAGTGTGTGGCGCTCCCAATATCTATGAAAAAGGATGAAGGTCCAAGCCTTTATAGTCTTGGTGCTTCCTGTCTTGTTATATGGTTTGTGAGACATGGACGTGAGCAGACATCCAGTGACCTGAGACGAAGACTGGACTCCTTTGGTACTGTGTCTCTTTGGAGAATCCTTGGGTACCATTGGTTTGACTTTGTGTCGAATGAGCAGTTGCTCATGAAGTCCCAAATGAGGCACATTACCTGCAATGTGAGGGAGCGTCAGATTCGGCACTACGGCCATGTGGCACAATTCCCCGGGGATGATCCAGCTCAAAGGATCCTCATTGTTGATGACCTGAGCAGCTGGACCAGGCCAAGGAGACACGCACATAACACCTGGCTGCAGCAGATAGATGGTCATTTCTGTGCAGTGGGACTGGTCCCCGTGTCTGCCTGAGGAGTTGCCAATCAGGATCCTGAGCTGATTCGTCGTGTTGTAGGTGTGCCAATGTGCTCTACCAGTGCATACTCCCCAACCCGACCTGACCTGGCCCTTGCAGCAGAGTTGTCACTACACTCATGATGCCTTCAAATCACTGATGGGTGACGTGAATAATGTTCATTTATCTCGTTACAATGGAATATGTCAAGGGGTGAGAAATCTTAGGTAACAAAGTGTCTAGGTGATGTGTTTGTTGGAAGCTGGAAAATTGTGCAAGCGTAAGGATCTGAGCAACTTTGATAATGGCCAGACAATTTAGTCGGAGCATCTCCAAAACAGCAGGTCTTGTGGGGTGTTCCCAGCATGCAGAGGTTAGTACCTACCAAAAGTGGTCCAAGGAAGGACAATCAGTGGGCTTGCAAGACTCGTTGATGCAAGTGGGGAGCAATGGCTAGCCCACCTGGTCCATGTGATGGTGCAGGTCCAGCTTCATGCTCCCTCTTCCAATTTGGAAGCCTCTCTAACCCAAACCCGTCGGTAATGTAACCGGATGAGTTTCGCTAATGGGGACAAATCACACTCAGAGCAAGGGGATGGCGGAAAAGTGTCCAAGTGCTTTTGTTAAAAACAAACCAAACAAAACCAAACAGTGTCCAAAGTGCAGTGCTTCAAAAACGTCCATAATAAATAATCCATAAAAATAAGTGCATAGTGGGGGATAAAAGCACAATAAATAAATCCATTAAAAGCAGAGGTTAAAAATGATCCTTCAGATCTCAGCCCACCTCCTTCTTTGTCTCCCTGGCTCACCCAGCCATGACTGAGACTCAGCAGCCATGAACTTCATCACCCCAACCCCCGTCATAGCTGCCTCCGCACAGTGCAGAAAAATCACCTTCACGCACCCACAGTCATACCTCGGATCCCTAGGGAGGTCATCCGCCATGTTCGCCCCACTCCACGCCATTATTCAGTGGGCGAACAAACCCCTAAAGCATCACAGCCTACACTCATTTCCAGGGCCCCAGTTCATGCTGCCTTTCTCTTCTAGATGGCCAGATCGTCCTCCTGAGACTGATCTTCAGTTGTCTTTCTACCTTTGTTCCTTTGTTCAAATCTTTCTTTATTTTCTTCCTTTTAATTTTTCCTCCTCGCACTCGCGCTTCCCACTTTATATGTGGGGACGTGGCACAGGTTTGCCGATTAGCCGCTCCCAGCATCAATTATAGACATGAGCGATTCCTGCACACTTAAGTGAGGAAATGCTGGTGCTGTATCACACACGGGAACCCCGCCAGCCACACTACCACACCGCCTTCTTAACCTGTGAGTGCGGAGATTATTTATTTTAAAAAGCCATGAGTCTCGGACCTATCCTTACCACAGTCTTGTCCCACAGAAGAGCTACTGTAGCACAAGTTGCAGAAAAACTTAATGTAAGACGTTGACTTGATCTCCAAATTCCCCACATTTCAATCTCTGGGATCCAGTCCATGGCAATCCCACCTCACAACTTACATGACTTAAAGGATCTGCTTTGTATCTGTGGAAACAAAATTGGGTCAAGCACATGAAGCAAAGGGTTTTGGTGAGGAGAACATTTTCAGAATTAGGTGATATTAAAAGTGGTGTCCCTCAGGGATTAGCGCTGGGGCCGCTGCTCTTTTTAATATACATACTGTAAATGATTTAAACAAGAATATCATCAGTAAGCTGTGTGGCAGGTGGCCAGGGACCTTGCCCCACCGGGATTCCTGGGTCAGGGAAGGACCGGGAAGGGGGCAATATTTTCCCTGGATGCAAGAGGGCAGCCCCCCTGATTTCCATCCAAGACCACAGAGCTGGGAAGCGCAACCCCGTGGGTCCAACCAAGGGGCTGTCTGGAAGGTTCCTGAGCCCTGGAGGACAGCACTTCTGCCACACCAGGAAGTGCTGCCGGAAGACCATCATCAGCACCAGGAGCACATCCAGGGCATGATTAAAAGGGGCCGCCTCACTCCCTTCGAGGAGCCGGAGTCGGGAGGAGATAGACGGAGCTTGCGAAGGAGGAGTGGAGGCGGCTGAAGAGAGAGATAGGATAAGGACTGAGAAAGAGTGAGTGTGGAAAAGAGTTGTAAAAGAGTTGAAGAAATAAACACGTGTGTTTTAGACATTGATGTTGTGTCTGTCTGTCTGTGGTCTGTCTGTTATTTGTTACAGCTGGTTCAGTTTTCAGATGATACTAAACTAGGTGGAAAGGCAAATAATGGAGATTTAGCTAAATTGTTACAGATAGACTTGGACAGCATACAGGCTTGGGCTGATTGGTAGCAGATGAAATGTCATGTCAGTAAATGTAAAGGATTGCATGCAGAAAGTAAAAATGAGTGCCACAATGTGAGGTCTGTAACTTGAAAGTACCCTCGTGAAAAAGACCTGGAAGTTATAGCGGACTCTAGACAGTGTACAAAATATGCTATCGTGGCTGTCCGTTTGTCTATCCAGGATTTTAAATCACCTGTATCTTGCACACCGTTTGACCTATTGACCTGATATTCTGTACATATACATTATGTGATGTCTCCTATCTGCTTTTGGGGTGATGATTGACCTCCAAGGTTATTCCTCTTTTTATTTTTATTTTATTTTATTGTAGAATCAACTCTCGGCAGCAGCTGAGCGACGCATGCTTACAGGTGCTATTCACATCCCTACCACCTTCGCCGTCATTTCTTCTACCTCTTCATATCTTAAATCATTCTTGAGGTAGATTGAAGTTTATTAAGTGCCAGCTTAGGTGAAAAATTAAAGAAAACATACTAAGTAATTGCAACACAAACACTGACTTAATGTGTTTTAAAGCAAAAAGATGCCAACAAAAGAAGAGAAGAAGTGGGATGCTAGGGTGGATAAAAGAAGAGCTGCTCAAGAAGCAGCAAGCGCATCAACCTCTGAGCAAATGAATGCAAAACGTACAGAGAAAGAGGACAAAAACTATGAATGCTCAAGTCAAGTGTATTCACTGCAAGTTATGGTACAGTGTGCCAGGGCTGGATTTTTCAAAAGAGATGGTCTTTATCCTGACTGGAGGGTATCTTATGTATTATCCCAAAATATGGCAGCAAAACTGCCTGGTTGACTGATTAGAGCACCATCCAGGCCGCAGTCATGTGATCTTAAATCACAGGCTGTTGTTTATCCCACCTGTTACCATCCTGAAGCTGTTACCCATAATCCTTGTTGTGGGGTATCCAGTAAATTTAGTCTTGATGCAAACCTTAAATTACTTAATAACCAAAAAATAAGGTGTATAATTAGACCAAGGGATAAAATCAGACCCTCCACCAGGGGCATCTGTAATAGAAATTTAAATTAAAACAAAAAATATATCACCAGTTCAGAAAGAACCATGCAGTTTTAAATGCTGCTTATTGAACATTCGCTCTCTTGGCACTAAAGCTGTTTTGGTAAATGATATTATATTAAGTACAAAATCTGATCTGTGTCTTCTCACTGAAACCTGGCTTAGTAAATGTGACACTGTTCCCCTAGCTGAGGCGTCACCAGATGGATACTCGTTCCTTCATAAGTCTAGAGATTCTGGTCGAGGAGGAGGCCTTGGAATAATTCATTGTAACAAAATGCAAATCAGTCTAAAAATTTAGGCGACTTTACATCCTTTGAGGCATTCATTTTAAATAATAAAACAGATTCCAACACAATTATAGTGCTAGTCTACAGACCACCAGGGTCATATTCATTGTTCATGACTGAATTTAGCAACCTTTATCTGATTTGGCTATAAATTATGATCACGTAGTACTGATGGGGGATTTTAATGTACACATTGATGTGGAAACTGACACTTTTAGCAAATGTTTTACTTATTTGTTAAATTCAGTAGGATTTTGTCAGATTGTCAAAGGTCCAACTCATAATCATAACTACACATTAGATTTAATTATAACTTACAAAGTTGAAATTCAAAATTTAAATATTACTCCATTAAATGAAGTTATTTCCGATCACTACTTAATTACATTTGATTTAGTCCTGCCATTGCCAGTGCACTCACAGATTAAAACAAAGACAGTGCACATCTAGATTGTAATTCTGCTTCAAAATTTATAGATACCTTGAGTAAGTCGAGTGTAATTGTGGAAAACCATTTAGATCAGTTAACATCAAATGTAAACATGGAAAACAATTTAGATCAGCTAACATCACATTATAATGTGACCTTGAGAGATGCTCTGGACACAGTGGCTCCCCTTAAAACAAAAGTGATCAAAGCACATAGAAACTCTCCCTGGTTTAATGAAAGCACTCGAACTCTTAAAGTGTCGAAAACTGGAGTGCAGTTGGAAAACAACAAAGCTACATGTCTTTCAAATTTCACGGACAGAGAGTGTTAAAAAATATAAAAAAGCTCTCTTTAAAGCTCACTCAGAATACTATTCTACAATAATAGATAGCAATAATAAAAATCCTCGGGTACTCTTTAGAACAGTGCCTAAATTAAATGGAAATTCAGATCTATGGTGCAAAATACCAACCCATATTAAGAGTACAGACTTTATGAACTTCTTCAAAATATAAGATCCCAGGTCGCAGTACAAACCAAATACTAGCTTAGCAGACCCTGTCTCACATTACATTCAGCACTTTAGTAGTTTTAATCCTGTAACTGGGCAGGAAGTCTTAACTTTAATTTCTAAAATGATGCCCACTAATTGTTCCCTAGATCCAGTGCCAACAAAACTAGTAAAAAGTACAATGGATGTTCTTGCAGCGCTTATTCTAACCATTATCAATAATTCATTATTGCATGGCACAGTACCTGATGCACTAAAAGTGTCAGTCATTAAACCATTACTTAAAAAGTCAGACCTAGACCCACACATACTAAATAATTATAGGCCTATTTCAAATTTACCCTTTCTCTCTAAAATACTAGAAAAAGTAGTCGCCAGTCAGCTTCAGTCACATCTCACACATTACAATTTATTTGAGAAATTCCAGTCTGGTTTCCGCACTGGTCATTGTACAGAAACGGCATTAACGGGTTGTAAACGACATTCTGATATCCTCTGATGAAGGAAACTCCACTGTAATTATGTTGTTAGACTTAAGTGCAGCATTTGACACCATTGACCATTCTATTTTACTGCACAGGCTAGAAAATAATGTTGGGCTTACAGGCACTGTGCTCGCTTGGTTTAGTTCTTATTTATCAAATTGATTCCAATATGTACAGAAATGTGCTGACAATACTCAATCATTATAAATAGAAATGAGATATGGTGTCCCGCAGGGCTCAGTACTCGGACCTTTACTATTCTCAATTTACATGCTTCCACTAGGATCTATCATTAGGAAATATAATGTTAATCTTTACTTGTATGCAGATGACACCTAGGAATTGTGGGAAAGAGGGGTCCTTTCAGCGGATTAGCGCTATTTCAGCCATGGAATGGCCAAATGGAGGAGGCAGCTTAATGTATGGCTCTAAACACATACAAATCATATTATGTGATATCATCTACTGTTAAATTCTACTCCGTACTTCTAAAATTTTTATTTTTATACTGTATTGAGGATTTGTTCTGTTCTGTGTATTGTATTGTATTGACCCCCTTCATTTTGACACCCACTGCACACTCAGCCTACCTGAAAAGGGGTCTCTCTTTGAACTGCCTTTCCCAAGGTTTCTTCCATTTTTTCCCTACAAGGATTTTTTGGGAGTTTTTCCTTGTCTTCTTAGAGAGTCAAGGCTGGGGGGCCGTCAAGAGACAGGGCCTGTTAAAGCCCATTGTGGCACTTCTTGTGTGATTTTGGGCTATACAAAAAATAAATTGTATTGTATTACTGGTGTTATATATTATGAGGTGTTGAGCACAAGTCAAGGGAGGTTATGGATAAGTTATAGAAAGTGCTTGTAAGGCATCATCTAGAGTACTGTGTTTAGTTTTGATCTCCATAATACAAAAAAGACATAGCAGCACTAGAGAAAGTCCAGAGAAGAGCAATGAGAGTGATTCTGGAACTCAGAGGTATGAACCATGAGGAGAAAGGAGTTGAACCTTTTCCGTTTAAGCAAATGGAGATTAAGAGATGACATGATTGAAGTGTTTAAAAATATGAGTGGGTCCAGACTGTTACTTTAAAATGAGTTCAACAGGTAAACGGGGGCACAGTTAGGAACTTAGTAAAGGCAGATTTTCACACAAATGTTAAAACGTTTTTCTTGACACAAAAATCCATAGATGCATGGAATAAGTGACTAAGTAGAATGGCAGAAAGCAGAACTTTAGGAGGAAGAGGAGGAGAGGTTGGGAGCCTGCACTGATGCAGTGCATTGCCACACAACGAACCGCCTCAGGATCCCAAACTAGGACCTGCATGCAGCTGTGCAACAGGTGACACCTCAGCATCACACTAGGGACCTCCAGATTTCATCCTGATGTTATGTTGGACATGCTAGGAGAATAAGATGGATGAGCTTGTTGAGCTGAATGGTCTGTTCTTGTTACAATTTTTCTAATGTTCTACAAATATGTCACCAAAATTGTAAACATGTATTATATGGCAAGAAGATGATGGCTGCATGAAATGAAAATGTTCCTAGGAATAACTTTACCCAATTAAGATTCCCAGGCTACTGCAGTATGTTCTATGGTAACTTGTTCACCTAACAAGTTAATTTAAACATGTGGGTCCTGAATGGTTGCAAGTAAGACATCCTTTAAGAGGAACACATTTAAAAAGTCTAAGACACTTTTGTTTAAAAAAGAAAACAATTCTGAACTTTTCAAACTCCGTATCCATGCAGGAGGGTTGTTTTTAAAATATATCACCAGAGAGAGGCACCCCAAAAGCCACTTCCATTGTTTTGACTCGGTGACTCTTAAAGTGGCCACCTTTGGCATGTTAAATGAATAAACGTCACGCTGATGGACAGGGACACAGAATGCCCCCTTCATGTCCCAGTGTCCTCTTTAAATAACATACACAGCCTGCATGTTCTTCACCATAAAACGGTTGTCATGGTAACTGAGTACACGCGCAGTCTTTACATGAATGTTTGTATACGGTGCACAGCCTGGGTTTTTGTACCTTTCAAATGTAGTATTATAACATTTACACACCAAATTAACTTTATTTAAACCTCTAACATTAAATTCACTTATAGCGTATATTATTATACTGTATATACAGTATGTTGCAGTTCATGTATTTTTTGTGTCTTTTGTTGATACTGTATTATTGTAACAATTCTGGTGAGACATGCCGGTTAAAAATTCCTAGCATTTTTTACAGATGACAATAAAGTTAAACATGAACTTGAGCCAATCATAGTCAGTGTCACAGTGGACCAGAAGCTATACTAGTGGCATCAGGCCTACAGTAGGAACCAAGCCTGGATGGGGCGCCAGTCCACTGCAAGTCTCATTCACCCACATACCCACACTCACGTGAGCCCAATTCAGAGTCCGCGCATTAATTAAATGTGCCCATCTTTGAATGTGGGAAGAAGAAACCCAACACAATGACAGGGACAACATGGAAATTCCAAATGGCCACAAACCGGGTAAAAGATTTAAACTCACTACACCTGATCTGTGAGATGACGGTGCTGACCATTGCTGTCTGTCTGCAACAATAGAGTTTCATTTTAAGAATTTAGTTGAATGATGACGCTGAAAACATGTGCACAAAGCTGTTGTTTAGTATAAGTTTACAGTATGTCAAATTGTCCTTCTAACTTAATTTGTTAGGTTAGAAGAATTTGTAGAGCACTCACATGACCGGTTTTCTGTTTCATATGTGACACACATGTTTGTGGACACCTGACCATCACACCTATATGAGCTGGTTGGACATCCCATTCCAAAACCATGGGCATTACTATGTAGTCGATTCCCCATTTTTCTCAGCAGTAACACCTCCCGCTGTTCTGGGAAGGCTTTCCACAAGATTTTGCAGTGTGTTTGTGGGAATCTGTGGCCATTCATCTAAAATTTGTGAGGGTCAGGTCCCACGTTGGATGGGAAATCAGCATTCTAGTTCATCCCATAGATTTTCTGTAGAGCTTAGGTCAGGCCACTTGACCACCCCTATTTCTTTATAGACCTGGCTTTGTGCACAGGTGCACAGGTTATGTTGGAACAGAAAAGGGTCTTCACAAACTGTTGCCACAAAGTTGGAAGCGCACAGTTGTCTAAAATGTCCTTGAATGCTGTAGCATTAACGGTATTCTTTACTGGAGCTAAGGGGCCTAGCCCAAATCCTGAAAAAGAGCCCCAGACAATTATCCCTCCTCCACCAAACTTTACATTAGATACTATGTAGTCTGCAATCCGCCAAACCCAGACTGGTCTATCAGAGTGCCAGAAGCGTGATTCATTGCTCCAGATTTCTGCTGCTCAGGAGTTCAATGGCAACATGCTTTGCAACACCCCAATTGACGTTTGGCATTGTATATAGTAATTTTAGGCTTGGATGCAGCTGGTCGGCCATTGAAATTCATTTCATAAACCTTCTGATGCACACTTCCTGTGCTGATGTTGCTTCAGAGACACAGCAAACCTTCTGGCAAAGGCACGTATTGATGTGCCATCCTGGAGAAGTGGGACTACCTATGCAGCCTCTATAGGGTCCAGGTATCGCCTCATGCTAGAGACAATGACCATAGCCAAATGCAAAACTTGTGATAAAACAGATGAGGAGTGAAAAATGTCGGTGGCCTCCTGCTTTGGGGGTCATCTCATTGTTGCCCCTCTGTTGTTAATTTCATTAACACCAAAGCAGCTGAAACTGATTAACAACCCCCTCTGCTACTTAACTGACCAGATCAATAGCCCCAGAAGTGTCACTGACTTGATGCTATACTTTGATTAAAAAGTGTTCCTTTAATTTTTTTGAGCAGTATATGTATAGAGATTGAACTTCGAGAGAAGAACCAAGTTAGATAGATAGATAGATAGATAGATAGAGTGGTGTGAAAAACTATAGATAGATAGATAGAGTGGTGTGAAAAACTATTTGCCCCCTTCCTGGGGCAATGAGTGGGCCAAAATTCCTCCAGAGCGCTGTAAAAGACTCATTGCAAGTTATCGCAAACGCTTGATTGCAGTTATTGCTGCTAAGGGTGGCCCAACCAGTTATTAGGTTCGGGGGCAATTACTTTTCACACAGGGCCATGTAGGTTTGGATTTTTTCTCCCTAAATAATAAAAACCATCATTTAAAAACTGCAGTTTGTGTTTACTTGTGTTATATTTGACTAATGGTTAAATGTGTTTGATGATCAGAAACATTTTGTGTGACAAACATGCAAAAGAATAAGAAATCAGGAAGGGGGCAAATAGTTTTTCACACCACTGTAGATAGATAGATAGATAGATAGATAGATAGATAGATAGATAGATAGATAGATAGATAGATAGATAGATAGATAGATAGATAGATAGATATTTTATTAATCCCAAGGGGAAATTCATTCACGAGTTAGAGAAGTGATGAATCACATAACTGCACCTTTTAAAACATTAGTATGGATTAAGGAGTATTAGCGTTTCAAGTTAATTAAGTGAACAAACACATTAATGAACCTTAAGTGAAACTCCTAAGTACTTTGCATAAAACTGAATAAACAAATGAGAATTCCAATGGAGTTCTTGTAAAACTGTACTTGAATGCACATCACTGCATTCACTTTCTAATCCTGTCATCATTTATCCCATATTTTTGGGCCATATCTTACATTGTGAAGAATGCGTTCAATTGTTAAACTTAGGAGTCTGAGAGGTGATGAGTCACATAGCTTGTCCTTTTTAACAAATACCGGGACTTGAGAAATCTTTTATTTGATTAAACTTTGAATTCCTCCCATAGCCTAATTAGCTTTTTTAAATACCTCATTGTCAGGCTTCGATCTGCTCTGCACTTTTTAATAACACTCAGTTATGGGATTTTCATTTCAGTGTTCCTGATTGTCTCCTTTAATAATGTTCATATCTGACAAGAGAGTTTGGATTCCCATACTGCCGTCTGAGCAGATGAGAATGGCAGGGTTCCCAGACTCTGACAGCTCTTCTACTGTATTGTAATATTAATTTTACCTTTTTTCATCGCTCTCACTCTCAGCAGTTTGAGCCACAGAAAGCACTATTGGCAGCTCTGTACGACTGTGCAGAATCTTGCACCTACATGGCACACATCACCTCAGATTGCTATGTTATAAGCATATTAGCAACCACTATCTTAAGCACCGTGAAACCCATTAATCACTTTTGTGATTTTTATTAGCAATCTGTGGAACAAATTTCCAAAGGGGGTAGCCTGGCAAGGAGGCACCGAGTAAATGCAACACATCAGCTTGTGTTCTACAGCATCTGTTTGTGCTTTGTGTACAATTTAGGCAAGCAGAATTAATTAACCTATTCATCCATTCTTTTTATGCAAGCATACTTGCGTGTACACTCGCCCAATATTATTTAGCATCACCCTCAAGTGCATGAGTTTAGAGGGTGAAAATAAAGAGTTGGGACCCCAGGGGGATTCTCTGTTTAATGTTTGAATTACTAAGGAAAATAAAATTCTCTAGAACAAAGAGTCCAGGTAGGCTTGGCAAGCAGAGTCTGAGTCATAGGCATTGTAGCCTTTCGAAAGATGGCTTTGTCTCAGAAGGATCCATCCTCTTGGGAAGCTGGTCTGCTAATGAAGGATGACTTCCAGACCATGGTTTGTGTAAATAGCGGAGAGGCTGGAAAAGTCAGGCTTTCTGGAGTTGGGGTGGATGTGACTACATGACTCTTCCAGGGCTCCCACCTCCTTTCTAAAAGCAAAAACGTGTAAAGAACTTGATAATTGTGTTGCTCCCTTATTCTTCCCTGCCAATAGCTTACCAAGAAGCGCCTATTAATCCCTTCCTAGGCTCACATGTCTGACAAGGGTTAATGCCCACAATTTCCTGAGAAGTCCCTACAGACTGTTAGTTAAGAGCACCATTATCGATGTCTTCAAGATGGATGTCCTTTATTACAACAAGCCTGAGGGAGCCTGTCATGTGTAACAACAACAACAACATTTATTTATATAGCACATTTTCATACAAACAGTAGCTCAAAGTGCTTTACATATTAAAGAAATAGAAAAATGAAAGACACAATTATAAAACAAAATAAATCAACATTAACATCGAATAAGAGTAAGGTTCAATGGCCAGGGGGGACAGAAAAAACAAAAAAACTCCAGACGGCTGGAGAAAAATAAAATCTGTAGGGATTCCAGACCATGAGACCACCCAGTCCCCTCTGGGCATTCTACCTAACATAAATGAAACAGTCCTCTTTGGATTTAGGATTCTCACGGAAGGGCTTGATGATGATGATGGTCACGTAGACTTCTGCCTTTTAATCCGTCCATCATTGTTGGAGCATCATCACCACAAAGAAACCGGAAAAAGAAACAGAAAAGAGAGTAGGGGTCAGTAGCGATTTTAGAGCCACCATGAATAGTTATTTTGAGGAAATTGAACATATAGAGTATCAGGATTAAGTTAAATTACGATTAAAATGAAGTTATAAAAAGGCCATGTTAAAGTAATATGTTTTCGGCAGTGTTTTAAAGTGCTCTACTGTGTAAAAGTTAGTTCACCTTGACAAAACTGAAGATAAGTAAGGGAGGCCACCTCGAGATCTACAGTATGAGAACTCAACAACAGCTGCCCAGGTGTTCCACTAGTCACAGCTTTATGGGAGAATGACTAAGAGAAAGCCACACACATGACATCTCGGCTAGAGTTAGGTGGATGGAAGTCTTTATACACCCACATCTTACGGATATGGTTGACCTATGAGAGACAGGTTGGGAGCATGCACTGAAATAGCACATTGCTTCACCCACCACATGACAAACCACCTCAGGATCCCAAATTAGGACCTGCTTACAGGGCTGGATGCTGGTTAACACCATACCTAGGACGGGGCAATTGCAGGAAACGACATCCACTATGGTCAGAGTAGTCAAACACAAGCTCAAGGGAAGACATCCAGCCATGAGTGTGCATACCTTTCAGCCAAAAACTAAGTGCTGCCCAATTTTCCCACACAGTTGTACGTATTTCAAAGAGGTTTTTCATGTAGTATAAGCTACTTTAGTATATCAATCGAGGAAAACCTTTTATCCCCTCAACAAATTTAGATCTTCAAAAGTTGTACACCAGGCAGCAGTCATTGCCTGTAAAGTCTAAATGCAGCAGTGTCTGGTTTTCATATTTTCAGGTTGTGGGAAATATCAGTGATCAAGTAAGAGTGGAGTTTTTATAGTAAATGTGGTCGACTGATTTAAGTGAGTGTGAAGGATGCACCTTTCATATACCACTATTTGACGAGTTTTTGACAGCTACCTGATCCTACATATTTGATCATTATTCATCAACGCGTGTGTTTTCTGAAGCCCTAGGCCACCTACAGTGGATTTAATGGCATTAAGAAACGGAAAATTCAATCTTCTTATGTATACTCAGTATAATGAAATTCTTACTTGCATGTCTTCTAAGAATTGTTGACGATTAAGGAAAACCAACAAAAGACAAACAAAAATACATAACTGGAAGTGCACAGAAATTATGCAAAATCTCCCATGTGAAGAAAAAGTCCCGTCGTTTTCAAAAACGTGCAAAATCCTCCAAGCTTGGAGGAATATTCTGTCATCATTTAATCTAAGGTGGGCAGAACCCCTTATTAAAGGAGGGGAAATTGTGTGCCTTTGTGCTTTACGTTCCTTCTCTATGATGTCAGAGGATAAATTTAAAGCTGATTGGTTGAAGGGGAAAGACTGCCCAGAAACTTTGATGAAGAAATGCAGTTGTATTAGACTGATCCTTGTAATTATTATTTATTTTTTAAGCTGTTTATGCGTTTGTCTTTATGTATAAATATTTTATATTTCATTTGCTGATTCGTACCTAGTAATTCTTGTCATTGCTCTCGCAGCACAAAATCCAAAGGGATGAGACCTCCAAGGCGTTTAAATTCAAAACAATAGCAAAAAGTCTTAAAAATCAATGGAAGTATGTCTCCTGACTAAAACTCTGGCAGAAGCAGAGACAAGTGTACAAGTAATCTTTATAAATGAGTAGGTTTAACAAAATGAAGTTACCAAAGGCACACACGTTCACATTCAGAACAGGTCATCTACCTAAAGCTAAGCTTGTTTAGGCCCACCCAGTTCTTGAATGGGAAACCAGCTAGGAAAAGCTTGGGTTGATACTGGAAGAGGTGTTGGCAAGACCAGCAGGGGACATTTACTCTGTTGTCTGAATGTGGATCCCAATCCCCCAGTGCAGGAATGGCAACACTGTGCTGTAAAAATGATGCCGTCCTTCACATGAGACTAAGATAAAACCAATGTCCTAACTCTTTGTGATTATTAAAGATCGCTGGGCATCCTTCACGTTCACACGGGACCATGTTAGAACAGAGTGGCGGCTCTGGGGCTAAAGGATCTGGGCTAGTAATCTGAAGGTTGCCATGTCAAATCCCAGTAGTGACAGAAGGAATGCTACTCCATTAGGCCATTGAGCAATGCCCTTAACCTGCAATTGCTCCAGGCATGCTGTACCAATAGCTGACCCTAAAACACTGGGTAAGTTGGGGAAAATCCGGAAAATACATTGTGTACACAAAAAAAAAAGTATTATTATTATTGAAGGAGAGGAAGAGGTGAGTCTTCAATTCCAAAGCTCCAAAGCATTTCCTAGGCGTGCACTGCTCTGATTTTCCAGAAGTATTTATTTAGCAATATTTTCCCAAAAAATGCATGCGTTTTGCCCATTGTGAGCACACAACTCGATGACTTGATGTATTCATTACGCAACATGAGTAAAGTGAGATTTTTTCACTGACATTTTTATAGTGTTACTGTGTTCCTGCATTGGTGTCCATAGATCCCCATTCTGCCAGAAGTTCTCTATCCTAACATGAGATTACTTTTATTTGTTGGCCATCATCACAGGCTTTGTCTGGAGTGTTCCTTTAATGACCCTGCTTATGCTTACATCATTAATCATTAATTAATTCATGCTTAATTAAGCATTAATTTTTATGCTTACATCTTTAAAGACCCTGCTTATGCTTACGGTTATGGTTACGGTTACAGCGTGGTGTAGTAGTTAAGACTTTGGACTCCAAACCCTGAGGCTGGGGGTTCAAATCCCACTACTGACACAACCATTTGACTAGCAGCATATCTCTTGACCTGCCTATGCTCCAACTGGAAAAGCCAAAAGAAATGGAACCAATTCTATCATAAATTTTATAAATTGCCTTAGATAAAGGCGTCAGCCAAATAAGTTCATGTAATGTTAACAGGGTTACTGGATATATACTTTTCAGACTGACAGATTAGTAAAGTTTCAGAAAACATCCATACTGATTCAAGAATTAATATTGAACTAAGATCTGCAAAAACATTTGGAAATGCAGTCTGTGAGAACTATTCTTGAAGTTAAGTTAATTACTTGGCATCACTCTGCTGTAGGCATAAGTGTGTAGGTGACATAATATGGGATCTGTGTGGACACCAACATGCTGAAAGTAAAGTAGATTACAAAAACTGAGCCACCATCTTCAGAATTTCAACTGCATGTTCTTCAAGTTTTTTTTTTTCTTCTCTCAAAGTCCTTATTTCGAAGGCTCCACATTTGGTACCATATTCTAGGTAGCTGAGACATAGCAATTCAATCGGGGTGACGTATCCTTCAAACACAACATTAGGATGCGATAAAACACACATGACTTCAGGCGCTGAACAAATGAGTTTGGTTCTCAAGTTGGGAGCTGGGGCTGGGCCAGAAGCTTGAGTGGTTTGCAAATCAGTGGGCCGTTTACTGCTGCTGACGGGAATAATAAAACAGTCTACCCCAAGAATCCCTCCCACCCATGACCTTGTAGTGTGTCTGTGCTGTAAAAATGACTTTAAACTTTACTACCAAATGCAAAGATTCAAGCAAATGATTGTAAGCAGATGTTTGGGATTTTCCTCATTTTTTTAGTTTGGATAAAAAAAGTAATAAATGTATGACCATTGAGAACCACATCTAACTCTAATCTTTAGATCAAGCCAAAGATTAGAGTCAGCTTCTCTGCTGCTCATACATCTGCTTATTCAGCAGTTTATACTTAATAAACTTAGAGATAGGGATCACTTGTAAAAGGCAAATGGTCTGCTACTTATATTGAAACTTCATTTGTTAAGAAATGCAAAACAATATTTACTCAGTTTCCATATTTATAGTTTGAGAACTTCTGCAGCAGGAGCTGCTTAAATTAAAGGATTCTATTAGCCTTTTATTAGCTAACTAAAAAGATTACAATATGCAAGCTTTCGAGGCAACTCAGGCCCCTTCTTCTTCTTCTTTAGTTTCTGTATGTTTCTGTATTGCATCTTGCCTGAAGAAGGGGCCTGAGTTGCCTCGAAAGCTTGCATATTGTAATCTTTTTGGTTAGCCAATAAAAGGTGTCATTTTGCTTGGCTTTTCTCTACATTCATAATGGCTAACACGGTACAACAACCTAGTACTACAGGATTCTATTAGGAAAAGATTCAGGTTAATGGTCACATCACAGACTTGTTCTCCTGAACAGCAGGAAGAGGAGTCAGGGCAGCTCCTAGTGGTATTAACTGGAATATACTGCACAAAATACTGTATTAGGCTTTAGGAAGTCTTTGTCCAGGGGTCCTGAACAACTGAGATTAAAGGACTGAATGGCAGGGATGAAATATTTGACTACGTGGCTTCGAAACTTGTTGTTTTAATGAAGCACACTGTTTAAAAGCAGTGTACGAGGGGGAACCCATAAAAAGAAGGCGTTTATTTTTATATATTATATCATTTAATATATTAAAATTGGTTTTAATAATTTTTACTTACTAAAACTCCATGTAAATGAATGCACTGGTGGAATTGCTGAAGAGGAACGTTGTCCAAGGCCTGCAGCAATTTTTTTTGATTTATGCCACAGTACAAAAACGCTTCCCTTTGAGTCCTTTTGTTCATATGCGGGAACAAGAAAAAGTCACATGGAGCAAGAGCAGGCAAGTAGGTCGGGTGAGAGACCACAGTCATCTTGTTTTTTGACAAAAACTGTTGGACACGGAGGGCGGTATGGGCTGGGGAGGAGTTGTGGTTCAGAAACCAGTCACCACTCTCCCATTTTCTTCACACACTTTCACATAATCTTCTCAACACGTCCAAGTAGAAATGTTGATTTACCGTCGGTCCAGGAGGAACAAATTCTGTAGGAACAATCCCGTTCACATCAAAAAAGCAAATCAACATCACATTTGATCAAACTTGCCTTGGTTTATTGGCCTCGATGAATTCAGTGATTTCCACTTGCTTGATTGTTGTTTCATTTCTAGCTCATAACCAGACCATAAACTCTCATCGCCTGTCACAACTTTAGAAACAACAACAACAACATTTATTTCTATAGCTCATTTTCATACAAAAGATGTAGCTCAAAGTACTTTACAGGATGTAGAAAGAGAAAGACAAAAATGATAAAATATAAAACATAAAATTAGGCAATACTAATTAACATAGAATAAAAATAAGGCCCAATGGCCAGGGAGGACAAAAAACAAACCAAAAAAAAAAAAACTCCAGACGGATGGAGAAAAAAAAACAAAATCTGCAGGGGTCCCAAGGCCATGAGACAACCCAGCCGCCTCTAGCCATTCTACCTAACATAAATAACCTCAATCATTCCTCACTGTATTCAGGGTTCTCATGGAAGAACTTGATGATAACGGTCCTGTGGACCTCTGGCCTTCAATCCATCAATGTAGGGATAGCATGGTGCTTTGATCAGGTGGTGGTGGTGCAGATTGCAACCACAGAAAACCATAGCCACCATGAATAATAATGATAATTAAATGCATATACAGAATATCAGGATTAAACTAAAATGAAGCTATGAGAAAGCCATATTAAAGTAATGTGTTTTTAGCAGTTTTTAAAGTGCTCCACCGTATTAGCCTGGCGAATTTCTATCAGTAAGCTATTCCAGATTTTAGGCGCATAACAGCAGAAGGCCGCCTCACCACTTCTTTTAAGGTTACGATTAGGAGTGTAAGGTGTAAGACATTCTGAAATATAGGATGGAGCGAGAAAGAAAGTACAGATTATTTTGAAGTTGGTCCTTCCAATCACGGCACATGTTAACACAGCTGGTTTTCTGATCTTCTGTGAGCAATTGAGGTACAGATTTTGCAGCAACGCGTTTCATGTTCAAATCTTCTATTAAAACTCGTTGGCAAGATCTCCAAAACACACAAGTCAATTCAGAAATCTCTTCAATGGACCGACGATGATCTTCGTAAATTGCAGTGTGAACTTTTTCAAGATTTTCATCATTCCTAATTGTGGAAAGGTCGGCCAGATCTTGGTTGGTCTTGAAGTGACATTTCCCCTTGTTTGAAACGTGAAGACCACTCGTAGACCTGTGTTTTACTTAAAGCTTCCTCTTTAACAGTAGTTTCAAGCATCACTACAGTTTCATCATCTGTTTTCCCTAAGAGGAAACTAAATTTAATGCAGACTCGCTGTTCTTTATCACAAAAATCGCAGAATACACATAATAAACACTAAGAAAAACTGATATGGAATGTCGTACGAACAAAACAGAGTAACGCCGCTTGGCAGGCTGCCACGGAATACTGTAAGTATGCTACACCTAGTGGACAAATTCACAACTAAGTCTCGATTGTGCAATAGGTACAGATTCTGGTTATTTTGGGTACCCCCTTGTATTGAAGCTACATCACCACGTGAATGATTACGCCTGAAGCTTTCAATGTCACTGCTTAAAACTTTGAGCTGCTACACCTGCTATAAAAGATGTGAAACTACTGGTCATATTTTATACATAGAAGATAATCAAACATGTAGTCCAGGAGTGTGGGACTTATAAAATAAATACTATGCTGTACTATTCTTCTGTACTGGAATGTCCAATATGTCATTAATAGTGTAACCTACTGCAGGCACATTGTCTAAACCCCCTGATATGCCCACTTCTACAAGCATTTTCCCTACACCTCATTATGATTCTCTACACAAACTGACTTGTGACAAAGGTGGCATCCTGTGACAGTGCACATTTAAAGTCACTGAGCTCTTCAGTACGACCCATTCTACTGCCAATGGAGACTGCATGGCTATGTGCTTGGTTTTCTGGGTGCAGCTGAAACACCTGAACTCAGTCATTTGGATGGCTGCCCACATATTTTTGGCCACATGTCATCTACATGCTACAGAGAGCCTACGTTCACTTGGACAAAGCTGGCACCACAGTCGGGATAATGTTCTTTGTCTTTTCCACTGCTTTTAACACCGTTCTGCCTCATTGACTGGGGAAAAAGCTCAAGGCTTTGAATCTTGATGCCCCACAGTCTCCTGGATCATGGACTACTTGACCAACAGACAGCAGTTTGTGTGTCAGAAATGGTGTTGTGTAATACTGGAGCACCTCAGAAAACTGTCCTCTCTCCCTAGCAGTTTACCCTTAACACAATAGACATCCAGCACAATATCAGCACTTGACATCTACAGACGTTTTCATATGTAGGAGGAGGAAGAAGAGGAGGATAGGAGCATGAGCTGATAGCACATTGCCGCACACATCACAGAAACCACCTGAATTGGGACCCGAGAGCAGTGGGGGACACCTCAATACCACACAGGACAGGGTGAGGTTTTTTTTTTAACAGTGGCTGGAGTGCCAGTCCTGCCACCAACCCCAAAGTTTTCCCTGTAAGTCTTGTCTTGTTGTGCTGAGACATCAACCTGCATCTCAACATCAGTATCACTTACAGCGTGCCAAGGAACCTCTGAGACCAGTCACCATTAAAAAGTAAAAGTACATGGGGGTCCATATAAATGACAAACTGGACTGGTCTGTACAAGAAGTGCCAGAGCAGACTGGAATTGCTAAGGTTTTTTGATATGTGCATGTGGAATACCGGGTCTATAATCTCCATTGGAGTGCGTGCTCGCACAGCTGCAGGAGGCTGGGGAGGTAATTGAGACGGGACATACCTATACCTGAGGGTACATTTTGTCTTAATTACTTCATCGGCTTTCTGCAGTGCATGTTTGAGACGCTGTGCTCACAGAGGCATTTAAATGGTAGCTGGCACAGAGAATCGAAGAGAGAGAAGAAAAATGACAGGAAGAAGAAAGGAAAAGAATGGTGGTTAAAGAAGAGAGAAAGAAACAGGCAGGAAGACGGGGGAGTGCCGATGAAAGTGAGCGAGAGAAAGAGGAAGCAAGAAGCCGTGTGGAGAGCCCTTTGTAGAGCGTTTGGCCGACGTTGGGGGGCTTTTTAAGTGAATCGCTGCGGCTGAGCTATTGAGGGAGCCGGAGTGATGTGGTGCTGGATGGTGCGACTCGCTGTATAAGTCCAGAAAGGCAGCAGGAGTTCAGATGGGGAGCACCTCTGGAGCCATGGACAGTAAGGACATGTGCCTTGGTTCTTACCTGGGAGGCCTGCTGGGACCCACGGGTCAACAGGGACCCAAATCCTTGGAAGAAGTTCAGCTGAACCTGTTAGTTTGACGTCTCTCCGGGCTAAAAGACCTGAGCTGGTTAAGCCAGGGAGATGTCCATTTTAAAAACGGACTTGATTTTTAAGGACAGACTCCTGCTTGTGAAATCTGAACCTCATTTTAAGAGATTACTGTTTTTACTCATGTACCACGCGCCTTTGTGTAAGACGCACACCCTAATTTTTACAAAGAAAATCGCGAAAATCGCTCTTCCCCGTGTACAACGCGAGTTGTGATTGTATAGGAAGCGTTTAGAGAGAGAGAGAGAGCGCGAGCGAGTGAGCCGAAGCAGAAGAAGTAAACATTACAGAATTACATTTCCTCGCGTATGACGCGCACCTGATTTTCTAATGCTAATTTTTGGGAACAAATGTACGCGTGGTACACGCGTAAATACAGTATTTATTTATTGAATTTTTTGCACTGCACTGTTTTGAACTCTTTGGTTTGGATTGATTTTAATAAAAGCACTGAACATCAGATCGCCTACCCCTTGCTTTGTGTTTTGTCCTCATTTGATAGACTCATCCCTCGGGTACGTTATCAGCGATAGCGAGTTCAAGATGCTCCCCTGAAGGACCCCAGTAGTGTCACAGTGCCTCAAGCTGTGGAAATATCCTACCAGTCTATTGTAGCCTGTGTGGTGTACTGGAGAAGCAACCTGAGCTGAAAAGAAACATAAAGTCTAAATAAACTTCTCCTGCTCCATCGCATGGTGAGCGCTGAACACACTGGAAGCTGTTGTACAAAAGAGACTGGTGGTAAACTTGGACGCCACCATGGAAAGTCCCGTCCATCCTGCACTCTCTTGGAGAGCTCTTAGCCAGAGGCACATTCCACCACGGTGTGCTAAGGAGTGCCTCTGGGGGTCTTTTCTTCCCACTGCTATCAGGCAATTTAATGCCTCCACCTGATGTACTCTTTAAGTTTATTTTGATTTATTTCTTCATTTATCGATCGATTGGCTGTGTTTGACCTGTAAGTTTTATATTCTTGTTTCTTTATGTTTCGGCTGCTGTATGCATTTGAATTTCCCAGGGGATTAATAAAGTTTATCTAATAGATTGTATTTCTGCTGCAGCAGCAGCATGGCAATAGACATAAACTAATAAATGGACCATTAAATAAACAAAAATAATTAAATTCTAAATAAGAAATAGTGTGGAAATAACACTTGTAGCCACAATGGCCCTCCAGAAGTCTCACGTGTAATGGAAAAACCTAATAACTGCTATTTATTTCAAAATTGAGTTTTTTTAGTTTTTGGAGTTACTAGGTGGTGATGATGATGATGATGTCTTTATTCCAGTCAGCGAGTATGTCCACAGTATTTTACATACTGCAAGACAAAAACCTGGCAACTCCATTGACCAATGAGAAAAGGCCGCCTACCAATGAAAATGATCCCGTGATTTAAATTCTGCGACTGCGTGATTTAAATGGCAGGTGCTGTAGAGTCATGAACAAACAATATTGTGTACGTGAAGCTCAGTAAAAATGAAATCTAGAGATCGATAATTATAGGGGTGACATCATTTTCTCAATTTGTCTGAAAACTTGAAAGATGTGACATACTAGGTTTTCCTGGAGTTTCCACTCCCAGGTATAAAAGAATGAAGTATTCAATTTAATATGTTCCTAAACTTACAGTACATTTCTTCTTTTTTCTCTTCTCTTTTTTCCTAGATTAGCATTTCTTCCCAGTCGGCATCATAGTGAGAATGGGAGGCAGATTCTCTCCAACGAAATGGAGTCCCAGGATTCAGCTGGAGAAGTCTAAAGGACTCGGCGTCTGCGACTCGACGTGTTTAATTCTAGGACTCTATTTATTTAAATGCACACTACGCTTCAACAGTAGGGAGAAGTGATACAACTTTGTTACTATGTGACAGCTCTATTTTTTTGTTGTTGTTGTTTTCAAATTTAGATTTGCAATTTGCTAATGAAGTTATTTGCAACAGGTTAATATTTATAAAAAAAAAAAGATAGTCTGTCATTTTCTGCAGTAACCATTTGACAATGTTTTGGATAGTTAGCCACCACAATGGAAGTGGTACTGTTATGTCTTTTCAAATGGGACAATGGGCGCGGACTTTTGCAGGGTCCTCATGCTCCCCACATGTCTGATTTTAGTTGTGCCATGCATCGTTATATTTTCTTTCTTCTATACGACCTTCAATGGATCCCCTTTGTACAGTCATTCTTCTTTTTAACAGCGTTTGTGCATCCTTGAAGATTTTCCGAGGCGGCTCACTTCCTCCGAGGCATCCTGACAGGAGGCGGCATGCTGTGAACTGCACACAGACCACAGAATGCTGACAAAGATTAGCGTGTTCTTACTGCTATAAACGCAGTTGCTTCTGAAGCACTTTACAGACAATGTGACTTAAAACGTGCAAAAAAATTGTGAAAAGAATAATGATAAATAAATTGTTTTTATAAATGCAATCTAAATGTAAGTTGTCTTAATGGATTTATTTGCTCCTCTGGTTTTCAGCCATACAGAAACAGTCAACGTTTTGAAATTCAAAGGATGGGGAAAAAAAAGAAAATAAGGATAAAATCAGCAGTGTTCAAAGAAAAAAATCCAGTATGTGAAAATACAAATGCAATGGAAATGGAAATATAACCTGTTTTTTAAATGAACTTTGCATTATGAGTGCAACTTATCGAGCTCCCTTAGTATTCACCTAAATAAAAGGATACGTGTCTGTGTCTCTGTCATTCCAAAGGAAAGTCCATCACAAACACTTGCAGTAATAAAATGCATTGTTTGTCATTCCAACAGATGCACATCACAAACATTAATACTTTTTTGACATATCCCATACCAAATGGCATATAACAGAGACCCACGCACTGCACGGTGCACTGCAAGCATTAATACTGAGGTCTGCGTCGATTACTTAGATTTCAATCAGTTTTAGGCCAGTAGCACAGCTAGTTTACCTTAATTAAAAGAGTAGCCGCCTTAGCCTTACATTTTTTCTCAAAAAAACATTTAAAAAGCATTGCATGTTTTGGCTTGAAAAAATCTCATCTTTCTACTGTAAAAAGTGCAAGACACTAAAAGCACATAGAAGTGTAGAAAGTATAATGATACAAATAATAGTAATGGTAATGAATAATAAGAAGAAGAACAATATGAACAGCACACTGCACGTGTGCGAATGGCGTGAGCGTCACTTTCAGACTCCCAGGATCACTTTCAGTTTCACTACCTGAAGACAGATTCACGTCGTCATCACTGCAGATGAGAGGCGTTTTGTTACGAGACGCCATGATGAGGCAAGAAGAAGATGCATCTACGCTGTTGCCCGGATGACACTCAGGCCTGAGTAACACTCGACACGATCGCTGTTGGCAGCCCAAGTAAACCTCGGGTCTTATACGAGACGTGTCTATACAGTTGTTCGAGAGACACTCGGGACGATCGTTTTTAGCGCTGTATATGCAGTGCAAGTGATGCTCAGTTCCAACGCTTTTAGCACTGTTTTTACACCCCGAGTGATGCTCGGGTCTAATGCTAAGGAGGTTAAGTGCTTGTCTGGTTCCTATGTTTCTGTCTTTCCAAAATATGGTGCATCACAGACATCTGGAGTAATAAAATGCATTGCATTTCTCATTCCAACAGATGGCACATTACAAACATTACCAGTGCTTTTCAAACCCCATACCAAATGGCACATAACAGAGAGGTGTGCATTGCATGGTGCACTGCAACCACCACCAAGAAGGTTGATTACTTTGACAGGTAGCACAGCTAGTTTCTAGTGATCTAGACGATGACAGATTCACAGATCTATTTTGAGAATGGAAATGCACACATCAGGTGTACATACACAGAATTGCAAGGAATGCCAAAATGGTAATCAGACTGTTAGCTATCGCATAATTTGATATTGATTAAAATTATAATGGAGATTATCTCATCTTAATTAATCTTAATGTCTGGCAATGGGCTGCTATGTCATCTATCATCAAAAGGTAGGCAGTCGATTCAGCTTCACCATTTGTAAGTGGATTAACAAAAACCATTCAAACTGGACTATGAGGGGGAGTCAAGCTAAAGTTAGAAAATGGCATTTATTAGAAAATGGAGCGAACCTTAACAAAACTGATAATGATATCGCTCAGTGGAGTCTCCACCCTGCTCAATGCACTTCTATAGCAAGGCTTACCACAAGATCTGCAGCACGGTTGTAGAAATCCCTGCCCATTCAGCCCAATGAGCATCTGTGGCGTCAGGCAGTGATGTTGGATGACATTCGGCACTACAATTCATCCCAAGGGTGCTCAGTAGGGTTGAGGTCAGGGCTCTGTGAAGGCCGCTCGAGTTCCACTGTGTCTTTATTGGGTTTTGCACAGGGGCACAGCCATGCTGGAAAATAAAAGAACCTTCCCAAAAATATTGTCACAAAGTTGGAAATGCACAGTGGTCTAAAATGTCGTTGTATGCTGTAGCATTAACAGTGATCGTCACTGAAGCTAAGGGGCCTAGCACAAGTGCAAACCCTGAAAGACAGCCCCAGATCATTATCCCTCCACCACCAAATTTAACAAAATGCAGTCTGGAAGGTAGAGTTCTCCTAGCAACTGCCAAAGCCAGACTTGTCCATCAGCTTGCCAGAAAGTGAAGTGTGATGCATCACTTCGGAGAACATGTTTCCACTGCTACAGAGTCCAATGGCAGCATTGCTGGACACCACTCCAACTGACGCTTGGCATTGTGGTTAATACTAGTCTTATGTGAAGCTGTTCAGCAACATGGGAATCTATTTCATAAACTTCTTGATACTCAGTTCTTATGTTGATGTTGCTTCCAAAGGTAGTTTGGAACGCTGATGTGAGTGACAGAAGAGTGTATGGGTGATTTTTACACACAGAGGGCTTCAGTGATATCTGTGAGTTTGCATTTGTCTACCCCTTCATGGTGGAGCTGTCTTCCACTTCATAATATTAGCACATATCTGTACAGTCGACAAGAGCAACTCTAATAGAGCAGAAATTTCACGTACTGGTTCTTCGCAAAGGTGGCATCCTATTAAAGTGCCATGTTTAAAGTCACTGAGCAGTTTAGTGGGATCCATTTTCTGTCAGTGTTTGTTAATGGAGACTGCATGGATTTTAGTCAGATAGCTACAAAGCTAAAATTTTAGTCAGACCTCAGAATCTTCTTCCAGCTGACGTCAGTCTAACCATGAGGCTTCTGTCAACATTTCATGTGCGATTTTTGTGCCATTCTGTCTGCCACTCTCCTATAAAGCTGTGACTAATGAAGCACCTGGGCAGCAGTTGTTGTCTGCAGTCTTTCAAATCTGAGCCTCTGTAGCTTGTCATTCCTTCAGAGTTTAGTTTAGAGGTCTCCCTCACTAGTCGTCTTCTTGCACCATTGCTCAGTTGTTGTGGATGGCCTGCTGTAGCAGATTTACAGCTGTGCTGTGCGGTTTACATTTCTTAATGATTGACGTAACTGGACTTCAGGGGCTATTCTGTAATCTTGGATATTTCTTGTCTCCATTCCCTGACTTGTGCTTTTCAATCCTCTTTTCACCGAGTTCCTTTTACTGTTCTTTGGGTTACAGGTGAATTTCACTCCCTCTGCCCAAAGAAATCTCACAATAGTACATTGTTCAGGAATGGTGGGATCCAGCAGCGGACTGTCCAAGCTCATTTGACTTTGGCTTCAAGAATACTAATGGCAGAGCACAGTGCATGGTCAAAATACCCATAAGGCATTGCAATTGTGTTGTATTGTGCCAGCATCTATCGGTTGCAGTGGCAAACACATTTTCAAATTGCATTTACTTTTTGATTTACCATTGTATCTTCTGCATACTACTAAAAAGGTGCATTAATTTCCAGTTTAGCTGGTGCTTTTGGGAACATCCATTCATCCATTATCCAACCTGCTAACATGCTTAAGATTAATTTGTAAAGCTACAGATTTTTTATTAATTCCAAACTTCAAGAACAGTAGTTTTAATGAAAATTGGGGGGCAGGGACAAAGCAAACAAAACTAAGTTGATTCAGTTTGTTTAACCCAGGCATGTGCAATCTTGACAGGACTATGGGCCGGATTAGAAAGTAGAAAGATTACGCGGGCCAGAGTACTTCAGGATATATATGTATTTCTGAAAATCGAAAATGCAAGAAGGCCAAAAAAAAACAAAAAAATATTTATTAATATATTATTTAATAAAAACTCTTTATTAATGCGACGATTGAGATTGCATGGTGGACACAAGCTTATCAATATCAGGAGATATTGTGGACATGGAAACTCGCAACGTGTTTTCTAGGTGCTCATCAGTAATTTGCGTCCTGGTTTTGGATTTTACGAAGTTCATCCTTGAAAAAAGTTGCTCGCATTTATAGGTGCTGCCAAATAAAGCTGTCAGCTTTGGAACCTTGTCACGTGGGAAATCGTTTTTTTTAAAAAATTCAAGTAATTCAATATCATTGAATTTTGATTTCAGGACAAGGTTCTCTTGTAGTTCATTTAATTCCATTTGCAATGAAAGTGGAGCTAGTTCGACATCAACATCAAATGGACAAGAGAAAATTTACAAGTTTGCTTCTTGATTTTTAAAATCACGGAACCTAGTGTTGAATTCTCCACTCAATTAATTTAATTCATTCAACAACAACAACATTTATTTATACAGCACATTTTTATACAAACAGTAGCTCAAAGTGCTTTACATAATAAAGAATAGAAAAATAAAAGACACAATAAGAAAACAAAATAAATCAACATTAATTAACATCGAATAAGAGTAAGGTTCAATGGCCAGGGGGGACAGAAAAAACAAAAAAAACTCCAGACGGCTGGAGAAAAAATAAAATCTGTAGGGATTCCAGACCACGAGACCACCCAGTCCCCTCTGGACATTCTACCTAACATAAATGAAACAGTCCTCTTTGGATTTAGGGTTCTCACGGAAGAGCTTGATGACGATGGTCATGTAGACTTCTGCCTTTTAATCCGTCCATCATTGTTGGAGCATCATGAAGCTTTGAGTAGGTGGAGGTGGCGCAGGCCACCACCACAAAGAAACCGGAAAAAGAAACAGAAAAGAGAGTAGGGGTCAGTACGGATTTTAGAGCCACCATGAATAGTTATTATGATGAATTGAACATACAGAGTATCAGGATTAAGATTAAGGTGAAGTTATAAAAGGCCATGTTAAAGTAATGTGTTTTCAGCAGTGTTTTAAAGTGCTCTACTGTATTTGCCTGGTGAATTCCTATTGGCAGGCTATTCCAGATTTTAGGTGCATAACAGCAGAAGGCCGCCTCACCACTTCTTTTAAGTTTTGTTCTTGGAATTCTAAGGAGACACTCATTTGAGGATCTGAGGTTACGATTTGGAATATAAGGTGTCAGACATTCCGATATATAAGATGGGGCGAGATTATTTAAGGCTTTATAAACCATAAGCAGAATTTTAAAGTCAATCCTGAATGACACAGGTAACCAGTGTAGTGACATCAAAACTGGAGAGATGTGTTCGGATTTTCTTTTCCTAGTTAGGATTCTAGCAGCTGCATTCTGCACTAGTTGCAAACGATTTATGTCTTTTTTGGGTAGTCCTGAGAGGAGTGCGTTACAGTAATCTAGTCGACTGAAAACAAACGCGTGAACTAATTTCTCAGCATCTTTCAGTGATATAAGAGGTCTAACTTTACTATGTTTCTTAAGTGAAAAATGCTGTCCTAATGATCTGATTAATATGCGATTTAAAATTCAGATTACAGTCAACAATCACCCCTAAGCTTTTTACCTCCGTCTTGACTTTTAATCCTAATGTATCCAGTTTATTTCTAATAGCCTCATTGTATCCATTATTGCTAATCACTAAGATTTCAGTTTTCTCTTTATTTAACTTGAGAAAGTTACTATTCATCCATTCTGAGATACAAGTCAGACATTGTGTTAGTGAATCAAGAGATCGGGTCATCAGGTGCTATTGATAAGTACAGCTGTGTGTCATCAGCATAGCTGTGGTAGCTCACGTTGTGCCCTGAGATAATCTGACCTAACGGAAGCATGTAGATTGAGAAAGCAGCGGACCCAGGATAGAGCCTTGTGGAACACCATATCGGATATCATGTGTCTTGAGTTGTAATTACCACAACTAACAAAAATGTTCTCCCTGTCAGGTAGGATTCAAACCAATTTAAAAAACTGCCAGAGAGGCCCACCCATTGACTAAGGCGATTTCTAAGAATGTTGTGATCAATGGTGTCAAATGCAGCACTCAGATCTAAGAGGATGAGAACAGATAAATGGCCTCTGTCTGCATTCACTCGCAAATCATTTACTACTTTAACAAGTGCAGTTTCTGTGCTGTGATTTGTTCTAAAACCCGACTGAAATTTATCAAGAATAGCATGTTTATTGAGGTGGTCATTTAACTGCATAATGACTGCCTTCTCCAGAACTTTACTTAAGAAAGGCAGGTTAGAGATGGGTCTAAAATTTTCAAGAGCGAGGGTCAAGATTATGTTTCTTAAGTAGGGGTTTAACTACAGCAGTCTTAAGACAGTCTGGGAAGACCCCAGTATCTAGTGACAAATTTACTATGTCAAGAACATTATCAATTAGCACGCCTGATACTTCTTTGAAAAACCTTGTTGGTATTGGATCAAGGACGCAGGTGGAGGATTTTAATTGAGATATTATTTTTTGTAAATCAGGTAAATCTATCCTAGTGAAAAAGTTTAATTTGTTTATAACAGAATGCTGGGGTTTAGGAGGATCCTTAGTGTTGGAGGGATATACTATGTTATTTCTAATATCATTAATTTTTGATTAAAAAATACAGCGATAGCCTCACAGGTTTTACTGGAAGTACTTAGGAGGCATTCCTTTGAGTTACCTGTGCAAATGATTCACAATCAAAATCTTTGAGTTCGCAAGTTTGGGAAAATGATAAGTATTGCCTTCCTTTAATTGGCTTTCCCAGAGTCAAAGCTTATTTTGAAATGATTTTATGTGTCCATAAAGCTTATGAATCATTTGTCCCGGAGTTTGTAATTTAGAATTAAGTTCATTTAGATGTGTTGTTAGGTCGACAAGAAATGCAAGATCACACAGCCAGGGTTTGTTTTCTAGCTCAGGAATAGGTTTTCCTTTCATGTCTATGAAAAGAGATACCTCATTTCTCAAATCATAAAAACATTTCAACATTTTTTCCTTGCTAAGCCAACGCACTTCACAATAAAATGTAAGATCTTCATGGTCAGAAAGAACACCAGCCAGAAATTTTTTAAATTGGCGGTGATCTAGTGCCCTGGATTTAATGAAGTTTATACATGCAGTTATTGTGCCCATCACATGTGCAAATTTAACTGATTTTGCACATAAGTTCTGCTGGTGTATAATGCAATGCAATACCAACAAATCTTCGGTATTGATTTTGTTACTTGATAATTCGGTTTTTATTTGGGCTACAACTCCGATGTTTGGTCCAATCATCGATGGAGCTCAATCGGTGGATATTCCACATAACTTTTCCCACTTTAAATCAAATACAGTAAAAACAGTTTTTACTTCCTGAAAAATGTCTTCACCCCTTGTTGTATTCTTCATTGGTTGGAGAGCAAGCAATTCTTCCGTACAATTGAAGCTAGCGTCAACTCCGCGAATAAATATAGCCAATTGAGCGGTATCGTTGGAGTCTGTACTCTCATCAAGAGCAATGGAAAAATGCTTCAAATTTTGATGCAATACTTCTAATGTTTAATTTTATGTCACTGGCTATTTCGTCGATTCGTCGGGTTATTGTCTAACGAGAAAGACTTATCTTTTCTATTTCTTGGCTTTTCTCTGGACACAGAACTTTCGTGACTGCAGTAAGGCATTCCTTGACAAACTCGCCTTCAGAATATGGTTTTGATTGCTTTGCAATTTTTTCGCTAACAATAAAACTTGCACGAACAATATTGTCAGCTACATCAGTATGTTTGCGGAATAACATGTGTTGTGTTGATACACATTTTTTCAAAATTTGTATCTTATCTGTTCGTAGTTTACCTTTGTAACTGTTGTAATTAGCGTGTTTTGTATTGTAGTGTCTTTTTAAATTGTATTCCTTTAAAACTGAAATAGTTTCCAAGCATATCAAGCAAAGAGGTTTTTCTTTCTGCATTATAAAAAAATAATCGTCAGTCCATTGCTCTTGAAATGTACGATTCTCAGCGTCCACTTTTCTCTTCTTTGTTTAAGCCATCTTAATTAGGGTTTGATCAAAAATTCACAAGTATTTGAAAGTATTGAAATGTAGACCGATATAGCGTGAAACTCAAAACAACATGCAGATAGGTACGGCACTAGCAAAAACTGGAAAAAACTGCACTATGCTACGCACGACAGCAGAGCAGAGAGATGCAGCAGAGTCAACGACTACGTGACTACGAGCTCTTGCACACTGTAAACGTGCGACAGTTCCGGACGTGACGTAAAAGTGGGGGAAGCACAATATAAAGTATTTCAGAAAGCACTGACCGCATCATACTATCAAAAATAATCCAACAATATCACAAAACCAAACAGGCATCACCAAGAGGGTTAATGGGCCAGATTCAATGATATTTGGAAAAGTCGTCACAGGCTGTATAAAATCAGTAGCCATAGGTTGCACATGCCTGGTTTAATTTAAAAAAATATGTTTTTATCCCCTCAAGTGCCTGTCCAAAGTCGTACAATGTCAGCCCGAATCTGTACCGCTAAAGACGGAGTTTCATGCACTAAATAAGCTATAGATGAGAATAAGCAGGCACCATCTCCCCTGATATTTACTACGTGGTGAGGCATTTGTACTCCATCAACATTAATTATTTCCAGAGACATAATTTTGTCTATTTTTCCAGCGCATCGTGCACAAAAGTAAGGGAACGGTGACAGCACCAGAACTCTGCTCAAATTGTGTCGCTTCGTACCTCAAGCCGCAAGTAGTAAGTCTGTAATAAGCTGAATACCACTACACTTTGCACTCACGGGACGGAAGGACAATCCCGAACGCTTTTATCTAGTAGATTATTGTACTGTACATTTAATTGCACACAACCACTAACCTATGAAGGCACGACCTCAGTAGGAGAGTCTTCAGAGGTGGTGCAGTATCTTCAGCAGGTGCGTTGTTATCTTCAGCGAAGAAGTACCAGGAGTAGGCAGTGGGTGTCTGGGTGCGCGGCTGAAGAACATCTTGATAGGCAGTTGCTGGCGCTGTCTTTTCATATGCGTGAGGAGGCTTTTGTAGGGTATTGAGATCTTTAATCATATCCAAGAGTTTCACCTTCTCCTGGATAGTAAGCATCTTCCTCCGGCGCTTAGTTTTATTGTCAGAAGGCTTATGAAAAAGCAGCACGTTTAGGAGCCATCGTAGGACTTAGATAAAAGTTCTCAGAAAACGCATGCGTAGTGACGTAAGCGTGTATGAGAAAAAAATCACGATAGAGTGAAGCCGCAAAAGTCAAAGCGTGATATAGCGAGGGATCACTGTATATATTTTAGATAAAAATTTTATATATATATTTTTTATATATTACATCTATATTATTTATATACTACTGTATATATATATTTTATGTATATATTTTATATATATTAATTTTATATATTTTATATAAAACTGCTCAAAAAATTCAAGGAACACTTTGAAAACACATCAGATCTCAATGGGAAAAAGAAATCCTCCTGGATATCTACACTGATATAGACTGGGTAATGTGTTAGGAACGAAAGGATGCCACATCATTTGATGAAAATGAAAATGATCAACCTACAGAGCCCTGAATTCAAAGACGCCCCAAAAATCAGAGTGAAAAAATGATGTGGAAGGCTAGTCCATTTTGCCAAAATTTAATTGCAGCAACTCAAAATTGTACGCAGCACTTTGTATGGCCCTGTGTTCTTGTATACATGCCTGACAACATCGGTGCATGCTTCTAATGAGATGACAGATGGTGTTGTGGGGATCTCCTCCCAGATCTGGACCAGGGCATCACTGAGCTCCTGGACAGTCTGAGGTGCAACCTGGTGGCATTGGATGGACCAAAACATAATGTCCCAGAGGTGTTCTATTGGATTTAGGTCAGGAAAGTGTGGTGGCCAGTCAATGGTATCAATTCCTTCATCCTCCAGGAACTGCCTGCATACTCTCAGCACATGAGGCCAGGAATTGTCGTGCACCAGGAGCCACTGTACCAGCATAGGGTCTGACAATGGGTCCAAGGATTTCATCCCGATACCTAATGGCAGCCAAGGTGCCTTTGTCAAGCCTGTAGCGGTCTGTGTGACCCTCCATGGATATGCCTCCCCAGACAATCATTAACCCACCACCAAACTGCTCATGCTGAATGATGTTACAGGCAGCATAATGTTCTCCATGGCTTCTCCAGACCCTTTCACTTCTGTCACGTGCTCAGGGTGAACCTGCTCTCATCTGTAAAAAGCACAGGGCACCAGTGGTGCATCTGCCAATTCTGGTATTCTATGGCGAATGCCAATCGAGCTGCATGCTGCTGGGCAGTGAGGTCAGGGCCCATTAGAGGACATGGGGCCCTTGGGTCACCCTCATGAAGTCTTTCTGGTTGTTTGGTCAGAGACATTCACACCAGTGGCCTGCTGGAGGTCATTTTATAGGGCTCCTGCAGTGCTCATCCTGTTCCTCCTTGCCCAAAGGAGCAGATACTGGTCCTGCGGATGGGTTATGGACCTTCTATGGCCCTCTCCAGCTCTCCTAGAGTAACTGCTTGTCTCCTAGAATCTCCTCCATGCCCTTGAGACTGTGCAGGGAGACACAGCAAACCTTCTGGCAATGACACGTATTGATGTGCCATCCTGGAGAAGTTGGACTACCTGTGCAACCTCTGTAGGGTCCAGGTATCGCCTCATGCTACCAGTAGTGACACTGACTGTAGCCAAATGCAAAACTAGTGAAGAAACAGTCAGAAAAGATGAGGAGGGAAAAATGTCAGTGGCCTCCACCTGTTAAACCATTCCTGTTTTGGGGGTCATCTCATTGTTGCCCCTCTAGTGCATCTGTTGTTAATTTCATTAACACCACGGCAGCTGAAACTGATTAACAACCCCCTCTGCTACTTAACTGACCAGATTAATATCCCATAAGTTTCATTGACTTTATGCTATACTCTGATTAAAAAGTGTTCCTTTAATTCTTTTGAGCAGTATATATATATCAAAATACCCGCGCCTCGCAGCGGAGAAGTAGTGTATTAAAGAAGTAATGAAAAAGTAAAGGAAACATTTTAATAATAACGTAACATGATTGACATTGTCATGAGTGTTGCTGTCATATATATGCCTGCCTAAATAAGTCACCCTCGCTTCTCTCTTACTTTTTTACCGTTCATTTAATCATGGGTAGTGGCGGAAAAATTATAAAATGGAGGATGGCTTTACCAAAACAATTATTGATGGCGAATCGATTATTCATAAAGCTTGAATTGTTGATCTGTTTTTCTGTGTTAACCTCATATTTTTTCATACTTCTTCTCAAACTAAGGTGGTGCGAGGGTAAAATGAATCGGGAAGCGCTGATCAATGTAATCGGCGTACCAGGAAATCATGCATTGACAAAAGTTCCCCTTTGCTTATAATGCAAAGTGTGATTAAATGCATTATTTTTTAACGCGTTATGGAGCACATGCATCGAAGCTTCTCAGCTGTGCTTGTGCTAAGAAAAGGAAAGATTTTAAAATTAACGTAACACGATTGTCAATGTAACCTTTTGTAAGTAGTGCCTGGAGGATTCAGTGTGGAGAAACTCAGAGACAGCGTGTGTATTAATTTTTAAGATTTTTCTGTGAGTATTTGGTGGCAGTCTGACGAAGTTGCTTCGGAAGACGGCGTTAGCCGTGGAGCTCAGCTCAGAGCGAAATGAGGTGAATGGGAGGGGAGATGATGACGTGACTCCCCAACCAGCCTTAACTGTCAATCCCCCACAAACACAGTCTCTTGGAATTTGCATAAGCATACCCCTTCACCTACAATTTTAACTTAGTTACAAAGTGATCAAAACTCTCGTTTATATCCTGCGTCCTCTCATTAAACTTGTATCCCGCATTAGCCGTGGGCATGTGAAACGCCAGCGGCAGCCTGTCTATGAACTAAATTTAAACTTTAGGTTTACACCGTGCTTTATTTCCGAAGTAGCTGCCGGCATGAATATGCTTGTACAGCATGTGTCACTCGCTTGCTTCTTATTGTTCCGCTGCCTTCTCAATTGTAAAATGCATGTTTTCTTCAGCGCTTTTTGGAGCTCTTCCTGGTTTTCTACGTAATGCGTTGACAGTTCACGTGATTACGTGGAGGCATGATGATGTCACACGAAACCCTGCCCCCCACGCCCATTGAGCTCAACTCCATTACAGTAAATGGAGAAAAATAGCGTCCAGTTACGACCATCACGCGTATAATTTCAAAATGAAACCTGCCCAACTTTTGTAAGTAAGCTGTAAGGAATGAACCTGCCAAATTTCAGCCTTCTACCTACACGGGAACTTGGAGAATTAGTGATGAGTCAGTGAGTGAGTGAGTGAGTGAGTGAGTCAGTGAGGGCTTTGCCTTTTATTAGTATAGATTATATATATATATATATATATATATATATATATATATATATATATATATATATATATATATATATATATATATATATATATATATATATATATATATATATATTGGTTTAAATATATACATCGGTTCAGATATATACATTGGTTGGGATTTATGGGCAGGCACAACGCGGCCACCCATGTTTAGCATCTCCCTTTCGCTTCATCATTGCTTCAACACTGTTGTAATTATTGTGCATATTTTATACAAGTAGCATATGCCTGTCTGTCGCGATTTGTTTCGTAAGCCCTCTTGGTTGGGGGTCCTCGATTTCAAAGCACTTTTTTTCCTTTCATTATTTAAAACACTCGCACAGATACCCGCCTCCTCGCCCTGCTCCTAATCTATATATTATATATGCATTTTATACTGTATATATTTTATATATATATTTATATTACATATATTATATATAAATTTAATATATTGTATATTTATTTTATAAATAATAATCTCATTTTCACAGCAGGTGCAATTATCCTATAAAACACATAGGAGTTCTGTGCACCGTTTTTCATGGGAGAGTAAAACTCATCAAATGTATTTTAAAAACTTGCAGCAGTCTGTGGCATTCCTCATCTGCCATGGCCCATTACAAAATGAACACCAGGCAGTTAAAATTGTGCACAGTTTCTCTAATAAGCCTATCAGACAGTCTTTTATGGCACTTTCATATCGAGTGCATCTCTTAATCCCTTCTAGCAGAGGAGACACTTATTTTCACGGCTTGGTCTATGCTATAGAAATGTGTGCCCCTGTCTTCTGCTTGCAAAATTAATACTGGAATTACAAAACTGTCCACAATTTACTTATTTATCACTTTTTTGCCTACTATGTCTTGACTCATCCACTAATTAAAAAAAAAAATCAAGCGCTTACACTGTCTTTTTTTAAGTATGTCTATGAAAATCGCTGTGAGTAGCCAGAAAAATGCTATATAAATGTAATATATTATTATTATTTAGGTTTTTTAAATCAAAATAAACCTGATAGGACTTCTTCCAAGATAAGTGCCACTCTAGGGTACCAACAAAGTCAAACTGATCAGGAAATATTGTGATCAGTTTGTTTAAAGTATATTAAACAAAAAATAACTTTTCATCATCTTTTCATTTCTAATTTGGTATTTCATGATACAGTATATACTGCAAATATACATTTAAATTGTAACCGCTGACAATTATTTACACATGTGCTTGCATTTTCCATAAAACAGCATCAATATGTGCACAAAGTATAGGTGATAAAACACAAATTCTGACATTAGCCTGACTGTTGAAGGAAAAACATGTATTAAAAACTATTCTATGGAGTTTTCATAAATTAATCATTGTATACCTTTTGAGGTTTCTTGATATAATTTGTAATCAGATTTTTGAAATTCTTTTTATTTTTACTGCCACTTCACAGATCAACAATCCCCAACTTGGTCACTGTCAGAATAAGTTTTTTTTTTACTTTTTTCCTTTGTCCATTAATACATTTTCCGGGTTTCACTACCCATCTGAGGCTGAGGCTGAATGAATATTAATATATAATGAAAAAAACAGCCAATTCAATAACAATTTGAGCTGTCCAGTGTTCATTCTGCAAGCAACAGTTGGGGCTCACAACTCTGAGGCAAAAGCTCAGCTGTAGAAGTGAGTGTCCCTTTGAGTGGAGAGGACAATGGGACACAGTAGACTTGAAAGTGATGTAGAAGACTTTCATCAATCTTTTACCATTGATTTCAGATAATATTACTTATCCAGGGTTCATTTTTAAAGCAGCAGACAGGGTGCACACAAGCCCATGGATCTGCTCCAGCCATGGAAATGAGGGTTCCCTGTAGGGGATGGATGCAGACACATAGTGAAGAAGATTATATAGAAAACTATACCTTTTAAAATAAATTTTGCATAATTTTACCTCTCTAGTGTTCATTTTGTATTCAGCAGTCAGAGGGCACACATTTTACGGCTCTGCAGCAGCCATGGAAATGAGTGTCCCTACCAGTGGATGAGACATGCGTTTTCATCCCAATAGTTTTAATGACTCACATGGTGGAGGTGAAATTTAAGTTCAACAACAAAGCTTTTCCCGTGGATTTTTTTTTCCTTTTTTATCCCCAGGAAAAAACACCTGTCTAAATATGTAAGAGCAAGCTGTCACTTATAGCATGACAAAGGATTGCTATATTTATTTTAACGAGGTTTCTTTTAAATGTCTTTGTAAAGTGTTACTGAGTGTTGAGCAATGTATTGTTATTACTGATATTTTGCTAAATCTTACTATCCATGTTTCTTTGTTGATGAGCCCCGTTGAAGAATTTTTTGGTAACAGAATTGTAAACACGCCAAAACGACTGAAAATATAACTGACGACTGGTATTTTTCAATATCATTTTAACAAAGTTTACTGTCCGCCGTCAATCACAGAGCACCCCTGTAAAACGTCAATAGCGTTTAATATACCTGCAGCCTTAGAACGCAGACGTCAGGACATCGCTGCGCGTGCATGTTTACTAATAGCTATGACAGCGAGCACGGAGCATGCGTAAAGAAAAATTGATTAAGATCAGCGATTTTCAACAGTTCACATGTGTGCCGTAAGATTTTTTAAAGCAAACTATAATTAAAAACTTATTTGAAGAAAAATGACACGAAATAAGTCTACGACACAGATTCTATACCATTTTATATGATTTTCATATCATTATTTTAATAATATACATACACTATATGTGGACTATAAAGCAATACATGTATAATTTTGTGCATTTTAACCAGTTTACAACTTTGAACTTCTGAAATTTGCATATAATCAATTTATATGAATCTTTACTTCAATAATATACACATTATGTTTGTATTGCGTGAGCACCTTGCTGTGTAATTATTTCAGTGAACTTGAGGTATCGTTGAGCACATAGTGTCCCTATTTATACCCCACTACGCAGCGGCTGAATTTGATCATACATAATAATAATAATAATAATAGTATAATAATTCCTTACGTTTTTATAGCGCCTTTCTTACTACTCAAAGCAATTTGTAAAAATAAATAAATAAAATAACAGAAAGGAAGCCCCCCGGACAGAAACCAGTGATCATTTAACTGCGAGTCAGGATTTTACTCCTACCACCACCTTTTCCTGTTAGATACGGCGCATTATAATTTTGACCACTACTTTTTTTATTTTAAACTGTCATAAATAAATAATATCAAAAAGGTTTTTTTAAAAGCCAATTCGAAGCAAAGATGGTATAAGTAATAACTATTTTCTTTTGTAAGTCAATCAAAAATGCTCAAGCCTAAAAAAAACATCGTGTTGTCAAAATAAGACTCTTTCGCCTTGTTGACGGGAATCATCTTTAAATGAAATGCTGCTAATAAGGAATAATAGAAATCACCGCGCTGCTTTCTGACTTTGACAAACTAAAGTTTTATTGGGTGAAAAAAAAAAATGATCGCCCGTCACAGATACACTTAATCAGTAGTGTGTGCGACCTACGATTTGTGACTTTGAGTGTTTGTTTTTATTGTAAAACTGACAAAACCACACACACGCACGCACACAACACAGACATCAGTTATTTGTGAAGCAGAAATATTCTGATCATTCTGATCCCTGATAAACATTCAGAAGAAACATTCCAGTGTTTTCCTCCATAACATTCTTTCAGCAAACAGGACTAATGCCCTTGCTGAAACAGATCGCCCTTTAATGAAATAGCAGAAATCACCGGACGGCTTTCGGTTAATGATAAACCAGCGTCTCTTGATGATCACCCCTGACACATACACTTAATCAGTAGTATGTGGGACCCACGATTTGTGAGTTTGAGTGTGTGTGTAGGTGTGCGGTTTTGTCAGTTTTACTACAAAAACAAACATCAGTTATTTGTGAAGCGGCAATATTCTGGTCATTTTGATCCCTGATCAACATTTAAAAGAAACAGGGCTACTCCAGTTTTTTCCTCCATAACATCCTTTCAGCAAATGGGACTAAGTTCCTTGCTGAAGCAGATCGCCCTTTAATGAAAGGCTGCCAATGCGGAATAACAGATATCACCGGGCGGCTTTCGGTCACTGATAAACCAGCGTCTCATGAGGTGAAAAAATGGGACGTACTGCGGTTGCGATCAATGCTTTCTGGTAACTCAGCTTTTGAGAAGAATCTGTCATGGGAGGGACAAGAGGGAGTGAGTGAGGCCTATGGAGGAATATTTCGGACAAAATGAAATAAATAAATAAATAAATAAATGCGTAAAAAGTACTGTGAAATGTGAGCATAAATAAATAAATGTGTCATGAAATGAGAGCCTTAATAAATAAATATGTCATGAAATGAAAGCATAAATAAATAAATGTGTCACGAAATATGTTTTTCATTGCTTATTTATTTCTTTCATTTTGTCCGTAACATTCCTGCAAACCGTCATGAAATACGGCTTGAAATAAAACTGTCACTTTCACTCGTCAAAGTTGAGAGGGTGGGCTCTAACACGCCCTCTAGTTACTGATTGGTGGATCGATAGCACAAGCGTTAATTAGAAAAATGCTTACTACTGCCGATGAAATGGATTCTGCGAAGATATTACGTATTTCAGAGAGAATTGAAGATTTATCGGAAGAAATTACAATGTTGGCGGCCCTTTTAGACTCCGATATAGATGAAACTGTTTTTGAAATTATCGAAGAACAGGTGCAACAGACTCTACTACACTCCAGTTCAGGTGATGCAGTTCCCTGCTCTGGACGTCCATCCTTTGACATTCCAGCTGAGTCAATAGAACACCTTGAAGAAACATTGTAATTTCTTCCGATAAATCTTCAATTCTCTCTCTGAAATACGTAATATCTTCGGCAGAATCCATTTAATCGGCAGTAGTAAGCATTTTTCTAATTAATTCTTGTGCTATCGATTCACCAATCAGTAACTAGAGGGCGTGTTAGAGCCCACCCTCTCAACTTTGACGAGTGAAAGTGACAGTTTTATTTCAAGCCGTATTTCATGACGGTTTGCAGGAATGTTACGGACAAAATGAAATAAATAAATAAGCAAACGAAAAACATATTTCGTGACTTATTTATTTATGCTCTCATTTCATGACATATTTATTTATTAAGGCTCTCATTTCATGACACATTTATTTATTTATGCTCACATTTCACAGTACTTTTATTTATTTACGCATTTATTTATTTATTTCATTTTGTCCGAAATATTCCTCCATATGAGGCGGGTACAATGTGCCGGGGCTGGACGGAGCAGGGCGAGGAGGCGGGTATCTGTGCGAGTGTTTTAAATAATGAAAGGAAAAAAAGTGCTTTGAAATCGAGGACCCCCAACCAAGAGGGCTTACGAAACAAATCGCGACAGACAGGCATATGCTACTTGTATAAAATATGCACAATAATTACAACAGTGTTGAAGCAATGATGAAGCGAAAGGGAGATGCTAAACATGGGTGGCCGCGTTGTGCCTGCCCATAAATCCCAACCAATGTATATATCTCAACCAATGTATATATTTGAACGGATGTATCTCAACCAATGTATATATATCAGAACGGATCTGTGCAAACCAATTTATATATATCTCAACCAATGTATCTAAACCGATGTATATATCTGAACGGATGTATTAAAACCAATGTATATATTCAAACCAATGTATCTGAGCCGATATATATATCTGAACCAATGTATATATTTACGAACCAATCTTTTTTTCCTGAACAGCCCCTCGTAATATATATATACACACACACACACAGTCGGACCTCGCTAAATCGATCTCAAAGGGACCCGAAAAAAAATTCGACTTACGGAGTTTACCAGTAAGGGAAAACGGCGTAATAGGCGCGGGTTAATCAAGGACATTATTTTTCCGGCTTAATTATTATACAGTATAAACGTTTATTATATTGTCATTTTATACGTATGCATGTAAGCTACATACTGATACATCAGCGCTTCCCAATTAGGGGTGCTTGGGGTGCCAAAATCCATGGAGGAAGAAAAATGAAAAACATTATTTGTACAAAATCTTAATTTATTTATCCATTCCTAAATAATTAAATGGGCAGGCTATTTCGTATCAGTGCAATACGCTGCTTGTTAAAACGGATGACTCCCGCTCTTACGCGCACTTAGTGCTGCGTGGATATTATGAACGATCATATGAACTCCTATTTTATTATACTTCTTCTCAAACCAAGGGGGTGCAAAATCGGCCTCGTCCGTCACAGGGGGTGCGAGGGTAAAATGAATCGGGAAGCGCTGCGGTACATACATCTACAGTATGTACTATCGAACAGTGCAACGAAACAGGTTGCCTTTAGAGAAAAAAGTCTGTTAACTTTGTTTGGCGTCGATGTGCCGATGCATCTCGCTCGACAATCTCGTCAATGGACCGAAACACATTTTCCTCAAGATCCGGTGCATTGAAGACGTCATCAGGACTGTAACCTTTTACAAATTCTGGCAGTTTCTGTATCCAATGACTGCACTCTTCTTCTGGCACTTGTGCACTTTCGCCACATAGCCTATTAAACACAATTCCGTGCCTTTTCTTGAATTTGTCCAGCCAACCATTGTTGGCTTTAAATTCTGAATGGCCCAACTCTTTGGCAAATTCTTCTGCTTTTGCTTGCAAAAGCTTCTCATCAATAGGAACGTTCCTATCCCTCGCTTGCACAAACCACTTCAAAACACATTGTTCAATGACAGGATACTCGCATTCCCTCATCCTCTTCTGATAGCCACATGACTTCTCACTGTACAGTTTCAAAATCTTTTCTTTTTCTTTCAGAAAAGTGGAGAGCGTACTTGTGGGAATGCCGAATTGCGTTGCAATTTCCACTTTCTTCTTGTCGCCCTTTTCGACGGCTCTGATGACGGTAACTTTTTCCGTGATTGACAACGTTTTAAGCTTACGCTTACCAGTTGCCATTTTCGGGGCATGTACCGTACGGGAGACTATGGAGAAGCACACAGACACGAACACTATTCAAGGCTTCTCCCGACAAAAGACTGACAAAGGTGAAGGGAAAATGGGTTAAAAACGTCTTTCTTGAGACAATTTGGAAATTCCAGACGCCACCCGGTTGATTATGACTCATGGAGTACCGAAGGAATGCGGATTATTCCAGCCACTCCCTTTAGTTTTTGGCCATTTTTGGTCTCAAAATAGACGTCCTACCCTCAGAGAGTCGGTGGAAAGCATTAAGATAATACTTTGCGTGCCTTTTCTTGATTTTCTGAACCACGTGTTCTGAAATGTAGCCTCAGAATAATAACCCAAAGGCCATAGAAAATTCGACTAACGGAGGTTGGAAGCCCAAAAGTTTTCGAGTTGAGGAGATCTAAATACATTGGTCTTATGGGAATTCGGCCGGGGACTAACGAGCAATTCAAAATAGGGAGGTTTTTGACTTAGGGAAGGTCGACTTAGCGAGGTCCGATATAGTGTGGGGATCATTGAATTTAATGTGCCCAAGTTTAAGACAAATAAAAGCAAAAAAAACCTGAAAACATATTTTAGTATTAAAAAAAAACAAAAGTTCAATGTTTGTATAGTGAATTTATTAAACAAGCAGACACAAAAGAAATATTCAGACAAAACATGAAACAGGAAATATAAATAAAAGCAGTCAGATGCATTGCTGGCCATTTCATCTGAAATAATCTTTCCCCACATGGGGGGGGGGGAATGTGCTTCCTCCAAATCGCTAAAAGTACAGCTAATATTTATTTTAACTTTTACTGGTCAAATATTTAAAACCACTTGCTGATCATTTTGTGCAACTTAAAAACTGTTTAAAGATCACTGAACAGCAATAATCGACAACATTGGGCAACACATATTATGCTAAATGTTTTTTGTAAAAAGATATTTTTAAAACTGCTACTTCATTTTTGGTGTTGCAATAAAAAAATAAAAACAAAAGGTGCAAAAAAATTGTTCGGCTTTCAACAGTTACACAACCAAGCAAAAAAGGTTAATCTCAATAAAATAACTGAGTCAGATGCACTAGTGGAGCAGTCAATGAAGAATGTCTTTTGTAGTCGAGTTCAAGATGGCTTCGCTGTCACTTGATTTTTTTACAAGATCTTTCTGCAAACTTATTAATTTTAACTGAATTTATTAGAAATTTCAAAGTTAAAAAGTTATAAAATCACTCCAAAATTAACAAAAAAGGAAAAAAAAAACTGAATATGCAAATGCAATATGTGACACAGGTATATACTACCATCTTTTTTAGTGCAGACAATATATGACAATACATACAACAGTGAATATTAATTAAATTAATTTTCAAAATCTGTAAATAATTCTAATCTTAAAAATTACTCAAGTTCAAGTATCATCCTTTTGAGAAAGAGGTTTCAGGGCAAGGTCAAGGTTTGACTTTTCACCTTATGATGATTATGGCACTGGACAGTGGTGATATGTTAGTCAGAGATTCCAGTAAGAGTTTCACTGTACATGTCACATTACATTTAAAATAGATCACAAACACATTTAGTATGTGCATGTTATAATAAAGTAGTCATTAAAGGCATAAGTGAATCACATGCTGAATGCAACAGACTTTAAAGGTACAGTCATTAAATATTGCAGATTTTAAAATTACATCAAAATAGACTTTTAAACCTTTAAGAAAACCCTCCTTACATATTGACAAAAATTAGAAAACACCACACACATCCTTTTTAAAAAGTGTTTGCTATGTAAAGCCGCCAAAAATTTCCATTTGTACATATGGGCACAATTTTTTTTTAACATATTAGAAAATGTACATTTTTTTTTGATACGGAGACCTCTGATGCGTCATTATATAGATAACAAAATGGGAGTCCGCACGTTGCTTGTTTTCAATATTTGCTTTTGGTGTCAATGCAACGGAGACAAAGAATGATACAAATGAGGTTCTCTATACTCAGTCATAAACGTTAAAACAATTTTCCTACTTTTGTTTGAAGTTTTTTTTCTCTTTTCTGCTTATACTTGGTTGATAGCTTATTTTTAGCAGCACATTTCTCGGCCATGAAGAAGGGAGATTTGGTCCAGAAATGTGTAGGCTGTTCATCTATAGTAGTTGCCTTCTTCACAAGCCCCATAAGTTTGAAACTTATGAGGAATCTCCTGGCTGTCTGACTATTGGCTAGTTCAACACACGGCACCTCAGGAACAGCTACTGTACTATGAAGAACTACTCCTACGGTTTAGATTCTTTCCCAGGAGATTGTTGCTCATATCTGAAACTGGTATAAAGCCTTTAATTTACAGACATCAGTAAAGATGTCTTTACATCAGTCTTTCTACTTGCTTATACATTATAATTGTTATAGCTCTTAGCATTTTCTTTGAATATTTATTATTAAGCACATCTATTCTGTTGCATGACATGCGCAGTTTGTGGTAGTTGATTTAAATCACCCCCCCGCCCAAAAAATTGCCACATGCCAGATTATTTCTACAATCTTCTCTTTGTATGCCACTTTCCTCTGTGTAAAAACATCTGTTTTTACATCTTCCTTTTAATATTTGCTGTGTATCACAATTGATAAATAACATTATAAAGCCACAACTAGCAGATGTACAATTGCAAATAAAAAAAGACCGAAAATTCTACCCCACAAACTATTTCTCTCACAATGCAAGAGGTCCATCACCATTTCACACTCGGACTCTGTTACGAATACTTGCACTGTACTCCACGGATCCTGGCCGTGGCAAAGTAAACATCGAAGATCTATCATCACAATCTCAATTAAATGTTTACAGAGAAAAGGGTGAGCTGATTGTTAAGATTTTCAAGAGAAATATAGGTAGTAAATTCTGTGATACAGATATCACTTTACTTCAGAATAATCAAGCTTGCTATTACTAGCACTGCAATAGTATTTATTTGTTTATAGTTAACCAGAATGCTCCTTACTTCTTAACAATTCAATTAGTAATAACTAGACTACATCTTGAGAAATTTCTGATGTTTTTGCATTTTGGACAACTCAGAGCATCTAAGAAAACTTGAGCGTGTGTAGCACTACTGCCACCGGCTGGACAATGAGTTACATGTGAGAAGTTTACACCATCTTTCAAGGAAGTGTAATAGGATTCTCATAACTGCTAAATGCTTGTATGAAGACTTGTTTAATATTTTAATGTTTACTGCAAATTAGGAACAGACACAAATCTGCCGCAATCCTGTACTGTAAATGTGGATTCTAAATTAACAGAGGCCTAAAGGTAATGTCATATTACATATTAGTGGGATGGGGTGTCAAACTTGATGGCTGAAGTTACTGATCTTGTCATCCTAATACGTCAGATTACATGACTAGAAATCACAAAGTATGCAAAGAAGATGAATGCATAACGATTTTCCAGCATTTTCATATTTACAAGGTATTGCAAGCTTACTGCATTCTGACAGCGAATAACGTTCTGCCTGACAGGGTAACATGTGCATGTCTTATTGCGCAAAGGCTTTACAGGTACAGGGAGTTTAGCCGCAGTCTCTGTACTTTTCTTTCTTTTAATCTCATTCTTGTGTGGTATGCAAAACACGTGACAACAGTAAGAGGAGTCATTCTGTTTGTCACACGTAAAACACTCATATTCCCTATTGCTTGTTGTTGTATTACACATATTTTACTTCTGGAAGAACACTCATTGGTTGTCAGCCCTCACATGTACACAAACCAGACCCAAAAAAAAAAAGAAAAAAAAAGAATACAAACAAAATTAAACCAGTTTGATTTTGTCAGTGCAAACTAGTAGGTGAGTGGCTGGATATGTCAGACTCTACAGTACAACTGTCTCATTACAGGAGCATGGGACAAAAACCTCCAACTTTCTAAAATTATATAAATGAAGTTTGCAACTGAAAAATCATTAGAAATGTCACATAATGTGGCATAGCCTTGAACAACATAACATAAAACTGTTAGAATGAGTAGGTAACTGATGAGATTAATTGGAAAAATAGATACTTATACAATTGAAAGAACAGACAGATAAATAATAATTTATCTGTACAAGAAGCACTTAAGATTAAGAGTTCACTTGCAGAAACTCTCAGATTGTGCTCCACTCACTTAGAATCTGGAACCAATGTAGAAAGCATTATAAGACGGAGAAGCTTCTATCTGTGGCACCTCTGCAAGAGAACCACCTCTTTCAACCTTCACAAACATATGCAGTTTTTAATATCTGGAAAAAATTTGGAATTAACTTGCGTAGAGATCTTTATATAGACAACGTCTTTGCATCCTATGAACAATTACATTCCAAATTTAACATTCCAGCTACACATTTCTTTCACTATCTTCAAATCAGGAACTTTATGTTAAACAGAACCTTCCAGATTTTCCTCATCTTGCACCCTCATCCATGCTGGAAAAAATATTGCTCAATCTCAAGGACTTAGACTCCATCTCTACAATATATAAAATCATTTTACAATCCCTCCCTTTCAAAGATCCAAGAGGACACTGGGAAAAAGATCTCTCAATTAATATATCAGAAAAGGAGTGGAAAGTAGCAATGCAGAGAGCTCCATATGCGCAAAGCATACAATTATACAACTCAAAATTATATATCGAGCACATCTGTCTCGACTAAAACTCTCCAAAATGTTTCCAGGACATGATCCAACCTGTGAACGTTGCAACCAAGTCCCAGCCTCACTGGGTCACATGTTCTGGGCCTGCACCAAATTAACATTATTCTGGACAAACATTTTTAATTACCTTTCAGACAGCCTTGGACTCACAATCCCTCCTAACCCATTAACAGCTGTGTTTGGGGTTCTTCCAGAGGGGTTTAAAGTGGAGAAAGACAAACAAATTGTGATGGCATTCACTACACTGTTGGCACGCAGACTTATTCTGATAAACTGGAAGAACCCAAACTCTCCTCTTTTAAGTCAGTGGGAAACCGATGTGTTATATTATTTGAAGTTGGAAAAAATCAAATACTCAGTTAGAGGATCTGTACAGACTTTTTTCAAAACATGGCAGGATCTAATCAGTAATATTTTAAAATAAGTTCATAAAGCACAGAGAATTTATTAATTTAGGTATGTTTACAAGCCTTAAATTTCACGCCGTTTGGCTTGCTCTCTCTCTTAGGGGTGGGGATCGATCTGTTCTTAACTCAATTTTTCTTTTTGTAAAAACTTAATTGCTTTGTATGGATTGCAATAAAATTAATAAAGAAAAAAAAAGAATCGTCTGCACTTTAACAAAACCAAAGAACACATTTACTTAGCTATTTAAGTGTTTAATTATTTAAAGGATCTCCGTAATGCATCGAATTTCCCGCTGGGGACAAATAATGTTCTATCGTGACCTAAGCCACCAAGTCTGTAGCACAGGTGGCTAGAATCAATAATATCAAAGTGAAACAACTGTACTAAGAATACTACTCACTTCAGTCTGCACTAAGTAGAGTTACTCATATGATTTTCAACTTTTTCACTGTATTTCCTCAAGGAAAACTTTAAAAGAAATTCCTTCTCACAGATGTGGCACAATATTTGAAAAATATAGCATTTGCCATTAACATTTTATATGGACATAATACTGCTACAACATCATTTTACCACTGTACGTATATGTATTCGCTGGAAAAAATATCCCGACAATGAATCAGTTTAAAAAGATTACACTTCTAAATTTCAATAAAAATAAATACACACTTTCAAAGAAATGCTCATTTTGTTACTACCTTAAGCATAAAGTAAAAAAAAAAAAAAAAGAGTATATGTTCCTCAAGTTCAGTCCTGGAGGTTTCAGATACAGCCCAGTTTCTTAATTAGAAACCAATTATGAACATTGATAGGGCAATTGTTCCAGCAGTACTATTTTATTTAATTCACCTGTAAATATTTCCAACATTTAATTTGCATTCTTTTTGATGTTAAACAGATGTATTATTTTAAAATGCTTCTTGTTTTCTTCACATGTAAATGACAAAGAAACAATCAGCTCACCATCTAATTTCATTATCAGTTACACCTGTGTGTGTTCATTATGAAGTATCTGTTTTAATAAAATATTTGGAAAGAAACAGAAAAAAAGTTGAAGGGCTGGCAATTATTAATTTGCTGTTTTCCACAAACGATTTGGATAATATTATGAGAAAGGAAAAATCTGCAGTATAAGAATGAACTGACAGACAGGCGGGGTGACAGCATTGTATTTGTCCTAAGAAGGAAATTATACTTTTTAAAGCAGCTCAATAAACATTAACAAAAAATTAAAAACACTACAAAGCCACAAAATAAAATGATAAACTTCTGTTTTAACAGGTTTCTCCCATCTCCAAGCAGGTTCTCTGGAGGTGAACCAGAGTGATCACTGGGTTTTTGGTCACCGCTCTCATCAAGACCCTTCTACCCTGATTGGTCATTTGGCCGAATGACCTGCTCTAGGAAGAGTCATGGTTGTTCTTTCATTTACGAATTATTGAAGCCACTGTCATCTTGGGAACCTTTAATTCTGTATAATTTTTTGTTGTCTTCTCAAGATCTGTGCCTAAACACAATCGTCTCTCAATGCTCAGTAGGCATTTCCTTTAACCTTAAACCCGAGATTCCAGAATGATGTTTAATGCTAAGACCTTTTCATTAAAGCAAATAGGAAAACCAACACAATAATTCTGATTTTCCTTATATAACAACACTTTAAAAATTCTCACTTTAAAAGAGCCAAAACACTGTGTAACCAAGTTAATCCTGCGTGGCAGCTGGTTTTACACAATGCCCAAAAACATGAGGAGAAGGAGGTGGAGGTTGGGGGCATGCGCTGATTACAGTGTGTTGCTTCATCCACCACACGACAACCCACTCAGATTAGGACCCAAGTGCAGCCATGCAACAGGTGACACCTCAGCATGGAGGGGTAATTAAAAATGTTCAGGACACCGTTATTAAAATATTGCTGCATGTGAAGGAGAGAGGAAAAAAAAAAAAGTGCAGTCAGATTGTACGGACCAAGACTTTTCCAGGCAAGTCCACAGGTGCCGACTGGTTTTTTATTCTAAATGCTGCAAATTAAATGCTACCCTGCTGCTGCCCACTGGGCACCTCCAAAACAATAAAACAAGTCCATCTTTGACCGGTCTGCTCCTTTACTTTGCCTGTTATTCTCACCCTGTCGCAGACTTACTGACTTCTATTCCTCTGAATCTTCGTCATTTGTCAGGAGAATGAGCCATAAAAGCAGCCACGAAAGGGAGGTTAAATTCTTACAAGCCACATGTGCTGAGACCACGCTCCGTTACATAAAGTGCTTATAACAATGTTGCTTGTATCTTGGTTGTAGCATTCAGCTGATGTACTGCACTAAAAACATATTGCAACATGTAATTAAATAATAGTTGGCCAAGTATTGCTAGAATTTTTTTTTTTTGCCGTTAGCTCCTGCTAGGGCTGCTACTGCAGTTACCATAAAGTATAAAAAAGCAAGACCCCAATCTATACAACACACCCAGAAACAAACTTATTTTTAGTTGAACTATTCAAACCTTATTTTCTGAATTAACAGAGCCCTAATTCAGACCCTTTATTCAGTACTACGTTACAGCACTTTTGGCAGAAACTCTAGCCTGATGTCCTCTTAGGTCTGACAGGACAAGCTTTTTAAACCTGGGTTTGGAGATCTTCTGCATTATTCTCTAAAGATCCTCTCAAGCTCTGTCATGCTAGACAGCCTGCAGTTTTCAGGTCACTCCAGAGATATTTGATTAGGTTCAAGTCCTGGCTCTGGGTGGGCTACTCAGACATTGTCAGAGTTGTCCCTAAGCCACACCTATGTTGTCTTTAGCTTGCGCTTAGGATCACCATCCTGTTAGAAGGTACCTAAATCTTCAGTCCAATCTGTGGTCAAGTGCTCTAGAACAGGTTTTCATAACAGATATCTCTATTCTTTGCTCTCTTCAGCTTTCCCTCGACTCTGACTACTATCCCAGTGTCAAACCCAACAGCATGATGCTGTCACCACCATGTTTTAAAGTTAGAATGGAATTGCAAAGGTGAAGAGTGGTGCTTGGTTTCCTAGACGCAATGCTTAGTACTGAGGACATATAATTTAATCTTGGTTTCATCAGATCAGATAGTCATAGTCAGACAGTCCTTTAAGTACCTTTTTGGAAACTCCAAGTGAAGTTTTACTGAAAAAATGTGTCTGTCTATCCACTCTGCCATAAAGCTCAGATTGGTGTAGTGCTGCAGAGATGGATATTCTTCTGGAGGTTCTGCCCATCTCTGCACAGGTTCTCTGGAGCACAGCCAGAGTGTCCATTGAGTTATTGGTTGCCACACTTAACAAGGCCCGTCTCCCCTGATTGCTTATTTGGCCAAATGGGCAGCTCTGGGAAGAGCCATGGTTGTTTTTCATTTTAAAAGTTATGGAAGCTACTGTGACCTTGAAAACCTTTAATTTTACTTAATTTTTTGGTGTCTTCCTAAGATCAGCGTCTCAACAGAATCCTCTCTCTATGCACTGCAGGGAATTCCTTTCACCTCATAGCTTGACCTTTGCTTTGATGCACATTGTCAACTGTGGGACCTTCTCTAGATGGCAGTCATGTCCATTTAACTGACCACAAATGGAGTCTAAAACAAGGTGTAGAAACATCCCAACATTGATCAATAGAAGCCAGATTTCAAGGGTAAAAATACAGGGTCTGAATACTTGTGTCAGTGAGATTTTTTCTTTTTAAATTTTAAATAATTCTAAAATTCTATTTTTGATATGTCATTGAGTGTTGCTTGATATGGGTAGGAAAAAAAAAAAAAAAGGATTTTAACACTAAGCTGCAACATAATATACAAAACAAGCAAAGGGGTCTAGATACTTTCTGAATGCACTGTATACATTTTATATAAGAAGTCCTATCATAACATTTTTATATCTTAATCCCTCAACATTCATTAAATAGTAAAGTATGATTACAGAAGTGCAGGAAAAACTGGCCTACAGATTATTGAGCAAGATGTTTTGTACAATTTTAGGATTATGGTGGTAATGCCAGGCACTTAAGTTTAACATTGAGTGTTTCTCAAGCATTAACTATTCAGCAAGTGTTTTCCTGTTTTCGATAGTTAAAAAATGAAACCTCAAATCTAATAACAAAAAGATACACATATTAGTCATGTTAGTTTCTACAAGACTTTTTTTTTAACCAAAGTGCAAAAGTAGGAGATAAATTAAGAAAATTAGTAAGTGCAATTAAATGGGACTGCTAATAAAAAGCAGGACAAACTTCAGTTTACAGAAAAGCAGTGTGGGTGCTACAATAAGTAATCCCTTACCTGACCAAAAATTTCTGCACAATCAGTATTCTGAAGAAAAAGAATAATTTACAGCTCAATACTCAGATTAATTTCTAAAATTAATTATCACACTTATAACACTAACAGGTGCAGATCATACACATCAGTACATGTAACCTAAAATTGCATTATCATCTTTTCATTTGTTTAATGAAAATGTCAAAGCACAGAAAATGTCTAATTTTTGAAAACCGAAAAAAAAAAAAATAGAAAAAAAAACTCCTTTTAAAAAAAATTTTTTTTTTACATTTTTTATGCATATCAGATGCAACCAAAGCTTCATTGTAATTTCTTGTGCTAAATTTTTTAGGAAAGTCACCCTTTATATCAACCTATTGAGTTTTATTAACACAGGAATTTGACTATTTTGATTTTTTTTTTATAACAATTAGAATCAGTTTGATTATATGACATACAAAGGTCTATAACATGAAAGATGAAAACTGCTCACAGAAATATGAATACCAATTTAAAGATAAAAATACTGGAAAAAGATTATTACTTGCACTTTCTTTGCTTCTGTCCAAAATTATGCAGCTCTGAAAGTGAATATATTTAGAAAAAAAAGCAGAATAAGAAAACTAAATTAGCCGTAAGTACTTGCAACCAAACACCTATTTTTGTTAAAAAGGGTTAGTAATCAAATACATTTAGGTGTATGGACTAATATACAGTCACAATTATTCAATGCCTACTTTCCTTTCCCATTATTGTTTTAAACAAGATTATACGAAGGCAAAAAGACTACAGTTTGAAGTTAACAATGACCTCTCAAGCACTCTCACCGTTCAAATTTCCAGCTGTGGCTGTTTCCTTTGTATTAATGTGTTCATTTTCCCTTCAGTTTCATTCAGCATTCATGATGCTTCATGATGCTCCAACAATGATGGATGGATTAAAAGGCAGAAGTCTACGTGACCATCATCATCATCAAGTCCTTCCGTGAGAACCCTAAATCCACAGAGGACTGTTTCATTTATGTGAGGTAGAATGACCAGAGGGGACTGGGTGGTCTCATGGTCTGAAATCCCTACAGATTTTATTTTTTTCTCCAGCCATCTGGAGTTTTTTTGTTTTTGTTTTTTCTGTCCTCCCTGGCCATTGGACTTTACTCTTATTCTATGTTAATTAATGTTGACTTATTTTATTTTCTTATTGTGTCTTTTATTTTTCTATTCTTCATTATGTAAAGCACTTTGAGCTACATTTTGTATGAAAATGTGCTATATAAATAAATGTTGTTGTTGTTCTTTTTATTAGGATAACCAGGTTCTCTTACACTTATAGGATGTAGTTGGTTTTGTACATTACACATGTTATATCCACTTCTAACATATTTTATATTTCCAGTCTACATAAATTTCATATTATCAGCCGAGACATGGAAAAATGGGTTGTAACTTCATGAAGACTAAATGCTAACAGTTATACAGATGGAGAGCTAATGCAGCCTATGCTCCAAGTAATACCATCCTCACGCCATGGTGATGGCAGCATTGTGACATAGGTGTATTATCTGTTAGAAAACAGTATTTATAAAAGCATATCATATTACCCACCATCCATAAACAGGTAACACTATCCAAGGCATTACACATGTGTAGAATAAAAACAACTTATTTTTTTTATAAATAACTGAAGCACATGCTTACCACATCAAAGAGAGATTCAATTCACAATATTCTATTTTAAAGTCCAGTTCTAGCCACTGTAGGCAATTTTTTAAAAGCATATCACTGTGATCTATTAATTTTATTTTATTCTATCAGATTTTATTCATATGAACAGAAATCGGACACATTTAGGTAAGACAGCTGACAGAAAAAGACAAGCATCTCTCACATAACACACGAAGCAAGCTGACTGACAGAGGGGGCAGATTCGCTAAGTTAGCAATATGACAAGAAGATAAGCAACAAACAACTGTTTGCTGCCAAGGCAGGATATTCAGGGAAATAAGGAGTGTGTAGTGACCCACAAGTTCAGTTTCTGGTTTAAAGTGGCTGTCCTATTTTCTGTGAGTGATGAAGCAGCAAACCAGAATGTACCTGTACTCTTGTTTGGAACTTGGATGATTGTGTTTCAGACTCGAACTGTAGGAAATGTATAAAGGCTTAGACTTTGCCAAGAACAGCAGAGCTCACCTATGGATGAATGTAAGACATCATTCCTGCTGATTTCTGGTATGCTTTCTCATACTCTGTTTCGTACTTGGACAAGCTCCAATCACAGAAAACCCCAACTGTATCATTTGGCTAAGAAGCTCTCCTTCAAGTATTACATTCTTGTGAGTGTTAAGTTTGTATTAATAAGAAGGTAGTTTCCTTTAGTTTAACTGATTCTTTATACCATTTAGAATCACCGCCGTACCGCTACGGAAAAATATATCTTTATGTATATTGGGTTTATATTTATATTGCGGCACTTCCTGTGTGATTTTGGGCTATACAAAAATAAACTGTATTGTATTGTATTGTTAGTAATGGCTGTAATCTCTAACAAACCTCCTTCCAGGGTGCATGCGCCAACTGCTGGATATCCCCACTAATCCAAACTACTAGTCAGACACAATGAAAGTGAGACAGAAGTCTACAAATATAAATGGCTACAACAACACTGTAGACTTTTAATACCCAAAGGTAGGATAAAAGTAAATGTTTCAGAGTGGGACATTTCAAGTAATTTAATTCTCACAAAGACCCCGTACTTCAACTTTGATACCCTACCAGTATGTGATTAAGAACAAATCTATCAAATTATGGGATGAATTCACATACAGTGTGCAAAATTGGTAGGCACTGAAAAAACTAAAGCACACACACCGTTGTAGCACATTTGTAGACTCATTTCTCATTCCATATCTATACTAATAAAAGGCAAAGCCCTCACTCACTCACTCACTCATCACTAATTCTCCAACTTCCCGTGTGGGTGGAAGGCTGAAATTTGGCAGGTTCATTCCTTACAGCTTCCTTACAAAAGTTGGGCAGGTTTTTTATCGAAATTCTACGCGTAATGGTCATAACTGGAAGCTGTTTTTCTCCATTTACTGTAATGGAGATGAGCTTGAACGTGGGGCGGAGTTTCGTGTGACATCATCATGCCTCCCACGTAATCACGCAGTACATAGAAAACCAGGAAGACCTCCAAAAAGCGCTGAAGAAAACATGCATTATATAATTGAGAAGGCAGCGAAACAATAAGAAGCGAGCGAGTGACATATACAACCATATTCATGAGTTCTGCTACTTGAAACAAAGCACGATGTAAACCTACACTTTAAATTAAGTTCATAGACAGGCTGCGCTGGCGTTTGTAATTTAGTGCCTGCCCATATAAGGCCGTCCGTCAGCGGCAATCCAATAGCAAACTCCCACTAAATATTCACGGGTTAAGGACTGTGCTTATGCAGAGGAAGATGAGATGGTCAGGGTGGTGTTTGGTACAAACTCAGCGAAACTGCGAGAGAAAGTTTTAAGTGCCAGGACTAAGGTAACATTAAATACAGCCATGGACATATCACGAGATGGCACCAGCACAGCTGGGAAACTTCGATGCATGTACACCGAGTGGCTCACGTGAACTGACGCAGTGCATAGATAAAAAGCAACAGTTCCAAAGAGCGCTGAACAAAAACCGAATTACACAATTGAAAAGGCAGCAAAAAATATGAAGCGTCTGATACAAGCATATTCATAAATCCAGCTACTGCGGAAACAAAGCACACGGTGGAAAAAGTCAATGTCCCGCTAAAGGAAGACAGTGTAAAAAAACCCGTGCATGCAGTGTGTCAGGTCTCAGATAAAGAAGAAGACGAGCTGTTTATTGATGCAGTAAGAAACGAATCGATGAATGAAACCTGTCATCTTTACAGCGATTGACAAACACGGAATGTAACTTGAACACAACACATCCTACAAATACGAACCTGATTGAAAGAAATAATGATAATCAAATCCTTGATGACAGCAACACTCAGTAACACTCACAAAACAAATACTGTATATTGACAGTCATGTTACGTTATTTTTAAAATGTTCCCTTTTCTTTTTCTAGCTTTTTAACACACTACTTCTCCGCTGCGATACGCGGGTATATATATATATGTATATAGGTATATATATGTATATGTATATATATATATGTATATGTATATATATATATCCCGATCTACATAGTCGAATAATGGATACTTTATTCACCATCAATGATTGTTTTGGTAAAGCCATGTATTCATTAGATGAACGGTAAAAAAGTAAGAGCGAGGGAGGATGACTTATCGAGGCATGCAGGCTGTAGTGCGTCAACTCTATCTGAATTGCGATCACATTTAAAAAATATATCTTTTCAAGTTCTATTTAGTCCATATGTGTCAAACTCAAGGGGCGGGCCACATCCGCCCGGTGTAATTATATCCGGCCCGAGATCATTTTATATACTGTATTATTGTTATTAATGGCCGGGTATATGAAGCGCTGGTAACACAATAAACTACAGATCCCATAATGCAGCGCTTCAGCTGCCTTGCAACACTTACCACGTTAATCAAGTCTAGCTTATGATGCTGCAAGTTATTGCGAAGCTAGCTCACACGATGCTGAAGAGAAAAATTGATTCTGAAAATAGAGCCTTTAAAACCGATGGGAGGCTGAGTATATGTTTACTGAACCCGTGTGTCTCATTTGTGGAGCTAATGTGGCTGTAATTACAGAATTTAATCTAAGATGGCACTATGAGACAAAACATCAGGGTAACCTGAATGCAATGCAGAAGATACAGAAAGCAGAAGAATTAAATAAGAATCTGACACTTCAGCGGACGTTTTACCCGTGCACAATCACAAAGTGATTTCAAGTGAAGCTGCTTTTATGGGAGACACAAATGCACCAGTGCAACTTGCCCCACTTTCCCTGTTGCCAAGTAATGTTGAACCAAGTCGTCACTACGGTGTTCCCAAATCGCACTTTGCTGATAAACTGAGCGCACTGAGTTTGCACGGCGCTTTGGTGACTTTGAAGAACAAAAAGTCCGTCTACATGCGGCTCGAACCTTGTGCATGTTTGGTAGCACATATCTGTGTGAGAAGCTCTTCTCAGTGATAAAGACTAACAAAACAGCACACAGGAGTCGCCTCACTGATGAGCACCTGCAATCCATCCTGAGAATCTCCACAACACAGAACCTCACAGCAAACAGAAACGAACCTGTGGCCAAAAAAAGATGCCAGGCGTCCAGCTCTAAAATGACATATGAGCAAAGACAACTGAATGATTTGATTTGTTATTGCTGAAAGGAACACATTTTATTTATATTTCTAGGTTTTGTTATGCAGCATGTTCATATTTGAATTTGTATAATTTTGACAGGATATATTTTTATGGAGAGCAAAATCTTTTGGGATATTTAAAATCTAAGTTTAATTTTTATATAAAATTACATAAGAGTAAAGAAATTTGAATGTTTGTTCTTTTAACGTTTACTTTATTTCTAACTTGTATAATTTAGACAGGATATATTTTTATGGAGAGCAAAATATTATAAGTTGTTTAAGGTTTGAGTTGATTTATTCACGAATAATATTCCTGTCTGTTTTACCATTCCTACCAAAGATATTTCTGTCGACTAAATAAAAATTCCTTCTATTTAAAATTTAAATAGAACTTGAACAAATCGATAGTTCATAATATCCACGCAGACTTGCACGTAAGAGCGGGAGTTATCCGTTTTAACAGCAGCGTATTGCACTGATACGAAATAGCTGTGTGTGTGTATATATATATATCAGACAGCAACACTCATCACTCACAACAGTGACAAAACAATTACATTGACAATCATGTTACGTTATTTTCAAAATGTTTCCTTTTCTTTTTCATTGCTTCTTTATCACACTACTTCTCCGCTGCGAAGCGCGGGTATTTTGCTAGTGTTTAAATAAATAGTACACAGGTTTAAAGAAAAGAAAAAAAACACAAAAAAGTAAATACATCATTTTAACACTGGAAAATTAAAAAAAATGTTCCAAGGGACTCATCGTTGTAATTCTGCAAGGCAATGTGAATCAGAACAGAGTCTTAAACCTCCTTTTTAGGCCTGCTTTGAAGCTAAACATCTGCCAGCATGTGGCTTAATTCCATCCCATTCATTCCCATTCCAGCAATAAAACTGTGAGGTCAATCACACCAACAGAATGCTTCCGGCTAATGCCATATACAGTACTAACAAGCAGTCTCTTCCCCCACTATATATTTGGCAAATTCTACGCTATCAAAAAACCATTTTGTTAAATGGGCATAAGTCAACCCAGTTCTAATAGACAACAAATCATGTGTATTTTAAGTTTAGTCAGTAGCCGTTTCTATGTCATCTATCATCAAAAAGTAGGCAGTCGATTCAGCTTCACCATTTGTAAGTGGATTAACAAAAACCATGAAAACTGGACTATGAGGGGGAGTCAAGCTAAAGTTAGAAAATGGCATTTATTAGAAAATGGAGTGAACCTTAACAAAACTGATAATGATATCGCTCAGTGGAGTCTCCACCCTGCTCAATGCACTTCTATGCACTGCTGCACAAGATCTGCAGCACGGTTGTAGAAATCCCTGCCCATTCAGCCCAATGAGCATCTGTGGCATCAGGCAGTGATGTTGGATGACATTCGGCACTACAATTCATCCCAAAGGTGCTCAGTAGGGTTGAGGTCAGGGCTCTGTGAAGGCCGCTCGAGTTCCACCGAGTCTTTATTGGGTTTTGCACAGGGGCACAGCCATGCTGGAAAAGAAAAGCACCTTCCTTAAAATATTGTCACAAAGTTGGAAATGCACAGTGGTCTAAAATGTCGTTGTATGCTGTAGCATTAACAGTGATCGTCACTGAAGCTAAGGGGCCTAGCACAAGTGCAAACCCTGAAAGACAGCCCCAGATCATTATCCCTCCACCACCAAATTTAACAAAATGCAGTCTGGAAGGTAGAGTTCTCCTAGCAACTGCCAAAGCCAGACTCGTCCATCAGCTTGCCAGAAAGTAAAGTGTGATGCATCACTTCGGAGAACATGTTTCCACTGCTACAGAGTCCAATGGCAGCATTGCTGGACACCACTCCAACTGACGCTTGGCATTGTGGTTAATACTAGTCTTATGTGAAGCTGTTCAGCAACATGGGAATCTATTTCATAAACTTCTTGATACTCAGTTCTTATGTTCATGTTGCTTCCAAAGGTAGTTTGGAACGCTGATGTGAGTGACAGAAGAGTGTATGGGTGATTTTTACACACAGAGGGGCTTCAGTGATATCTGTGAGTTTGCATTTGTCTACCCCTTCATGGTGGAGCTGTCTTCCACTTCATAATATTAGCACATATCTGTACAGTCGACAAGAGCAACTCTAGCAGAGCAGAAATTTCATGTACTGGCTCTTCGCAAAGGTGGCATCCTATTAAAGTGCCATGTTTAAAGTCACTGAGCAGTTTAGTGGGACCCATTTTCTGTCAGTGTTTGTTAATGGAGACTGCATGGATTTTAGTCAGATAGCTACAAAGCTCAATTTTAGTCAGACCTCGGAATCTTCTTCCAGCTGACGTCAGTCTAACCATGAGGCTTCTGTCAACATTTCATGTGCGATTTTTGTGCCATTCTGTCTGCCACTCTCCTATAAAGCTGTGACTAATGAAGCACCTGGGCAGCAGTTGTTGTCTGCAGTCTTTCAAATCTGAGCCTCTGTAGCTTGTCATTCCTTCAGAGTTTAGTTTAGAGGTCTCCCTCACTAGTCGTCTTCTTGCACCATTGCTCAGTTGTTGTGGATGGCCTGCTGTAGCAGATTTACAGCTGTGCTGTGCAGTTTACATTTCTTAATGATTGACGTAACTGGACTTCAGGGGCTGTTCTGTAATCTTGGATATTTCTTGTCTCCATTCCCTGACTTGTGCTTTTCAATCCTCTTTTCACCGAGTTCCTTTTACTGTTCTTTGGGTTACAGGTGAATTTCACTCCCTCTGCCCAAAAAAATCTCACAATAGTACATTGTTCAGGAATGGTGGGATCCAGCAGCGGACTGTCCAAGCTCATTTGACTTTGGCTTCAAGAATACTAATGGCAGAGCACAGTGCATGGTCAAAATACCCATAAGGCATTGCAATTGTGTTGTATTGTGCCAGCATCTATCGGTTGCAGTGGCAAACACATTTTCAAATTGCATTTACTTTTTGATTTACCATTGTATCTTCTGCATACTACTAAAAAGGTGCATTAATTTCCAGTTTAGCTGGTGCTTTTGGGAACATCCATCCATCCATTATCCAACCTGCTAACATGCTTAAGATTAATTTATAAAGCTGCCGATTTTTTATTATTTACAAACTTCAAGAACTTTGTTTCAACCCCCCAATTTTCATTAAAACTAAAGCAAACAAAACTAAGTCAATTCAGTTTGTTTAACCGGCGGTAGAGTTTAATTTTAAAAATGTGTTTTTTCTTCTTGAAGTCTATGTTAAAACAACTATACAGAGAGAGAGCAAGAGAATTTTATATTTGATATATTTTTTATAGAGATATATATATATATATATATATATATATATATATATATATATGTATATATGTGTGTGTGTGGGGATCGTTGAATTTAATGTGCCCCAGCTTAAGACAAACAAAAACAAAAAACTGATAACAGATATTTTAGTATAAAAAAAAAAATAAAACAAAAGTTCAATGTTTGTATAGTGAATTTATTAAACAAGCAGACACAAAAGAAATATTCAGACAAAACATGAAACAGGAAATATAAATAAAAGCAGTCAAATGAATTGCTGGCCATTTCATATGAAATAATCTTTTCTCACATATGGGGTTTAGAGAAATGTGCTTCCTCCAAATCGCTAGCAGTCCAGCCAATATTTAACTTTTACTGGTTAAACATTTAAAACCACTTGCTGATCATTTTGTGCAACTTAAACAAAACTGTTTAAAGATCACTGAACAGCAATAATCGACAACATTGGGCAACACATATTATGCTACATTTTTTTTGTAAAAAGATATAAATTTTAAAACTGCTACTGCATTTTTGGTGATGCAATAAAAAAATAAAAACAAAAGGTGCAAGAAAATTGTTCGGCTTTCAACAGTTATGCAACCAAGCAAAAAGGTTAATCTCAATAAAATGACTTGAGTCAGATGCACTAGTGGAGCAGTCAATGAAGAATGTCTTTTGTAGTCGAGTTCAAGATGGCTTCGCTGTCACTTGACTTTTTTACAAGATCTTTCTGCAAAAGAAAAAAAAAAGAAAAACAAGGTTGTTAACCTGGAGCTCGACCGATCCGGTATGGAAATTTGTATTGTTGTCCACATATTGATTTGGGAATATTTTACACCAGATGCCCTTCCTGACGTAACCCTCCCCATTTATCCAGGATTGGGACCGACATGAAGAAACACACTGGTTTGTGCATCTCCTGTGGCTGGGTATTATATAAATAAAAAAATAAAAAAAAATTAAATGACAAGGTAACACTGAAACTACTGTATGAAAGACGACACCTACGCCAGATTATGAAAACAAGAATTTGGAATGTACAGTAGACAATTATTCCTTCTCAGAACATTCTAGTGTGAATGCTATTATACACACATCAGGACATTGATCCTACTGAAGAGTGCATGACACAAGTTATACTGCATTACAATACATGTAGCTGCAGATACAGTGACCATCTATCTAGCGTTCAAAACTTTGGAATTGCCAAGAAATTTCCATATTTTTGATAGAAGCCTTTTTAAAATTATGATACCATAAATTGATTTAAAAACCATAGCCAAGACATTACTAATGCTGTTAATGGAGATCGCTGCTTGAAATGACCGACTTTTAACTTATCATTCATATGGATATTTTAAAGCCCCATTTTCAGCAGCCATTCCTTCAGTGTCCTAATGGTCGGATCCCTTAACTTATTCTGAATTATTCAAATATAAATGCTGACTGGTTCTTGGAGAAACCGTTGTAACTGAATGAAGCCTGTTCTGTTCACATGGGTTGCGAGGTATTGACATTTCTAGAGTTCAGTTCTATGTTCAAAAATCAAACAGCTTTTTCAAAAGACATGTTAGTTTGTTTTTTTTTTATTATGTTAATAATAATAAATAATAATAATAATATAAAGGTTCAGGGATCGGCTCTGAGCCCTTTCTTATTTGCAATGGTGATGGACAGGTTGACAGACAAGATTAGACAGGAGTCCCCGTGGACTGTGATGTTTGCTGGTGACACTGTGAAGTGTAGCGAGAGTAGGGAACAAGTTGAGGAGACCCTGGAAAGGTGGAGATATGCTCTGGAGAGGAAAGGAATGAAGGTGAGTAGGAACAAAACAGAATACATGTGTGAGAATGAGACAGAGGTCAGTGGAATGGTGAGGATGCAGCGAGTACAGTTGGTGAAGGTGGATGAGTCGAAATACTTGGGATCAACAGTACAGAGTAATTGGGATTGTAGTAGAGAGTGCAGGGATGGTGGAATGGGTGGAGAAGAGTGTCAGGAGTGATTTGTGACAGACGGCTGTCAGCAAGGGTGAAAGGGAAGGTCTACAGGACAGTAGTGAGATCAGCCATGTTATATGGGTTGGAGACGGTGGCACTGACCAGAAAGCAGGAGACAGTTGGAGGTGACAAAGTTTAAGATTTGCATTGAGTGTGACGAGGACGGACAGGATTAGAAATGAGAGGTGAGATTGTGTTGGTTTGGATATGTGCAGAGGAGAGATGCTGGGTACATTGGGAGAAGGATGTTAAGGATGGAGCTGCCAGGGAAGAGGAGGTTTATGGATGAGATGAGCGGAGACATGCAGGTGGTGGGTGTAACACAACAAGATGCATAGGACAGGAAGATTTGGAAGAAAATGTTCTACTGTGGCAACCCCTAACAGGAGCAGCTGAAAGAATAATAATAATAATAATACAGGTCATTCCATGTAACAGATCATCAGGAAAGTGAAGATTTCGTACAAATGCATCCTTACATGTCTTGAGAGAAGAGGATAAACTAGACCTAACCAGGGCAGAAAAAGAAGGGACAGGCTGAAAAGGACAACTGTGTAAGGGAATTAGAACATCTGACTGTGTAGCTTGAGAAACAAACGCCTTACAGGTCAAGCTCAGTCGGCTTCATCCTTTAATACATGCAAAATACACAGAGAAAAGAGAATACAGACTATAATACGTTTTTCCAATCATCTTCCGTCCAATGTGTGTGTTCTTTTCCACATTTCCATTTTTTTTTTTCGTTTGCCAGTTTCACATATGGCTTTTTATTTATTTTTTAAACTTTCCCTGTAAGACCAGTTTCCCAGATTAAAACAAAAAGCATTAATTTCTACAAAAAAATTAAACTTTCTGGGTAATTCCAAATTATTAATCTGTAGTGTACATTCTGAACATAAAGATGCACACTCTACTGTTCAGAAAAGTGGATAATGATTAAATGCTAATTGCTTGTTAAAGAAACCACTGGAATTGTTTTTTCATAGCTGAAACCTGTTATTCTGTTGAACAAAGTAAGAAAATCATCAGTCCTTTGGTTGCAAAGTAGTGTCATTCCTAAAGTTCAATTCTGGGTTAAAGGAAAAAATTTGGACGTGAGCATTAGTAGGCTTTGCGCCTTAGGAACCTTGTTACCTGGACTATTCTATAACATTTCAGTAATTATTTACTGCTCTGATGCTGATCTTTCTGATCATAAAATAGATCATTACGATAACAATTGGTGAGAAGAATTCATAATTCATTGCAGTATTAAAGTATTTGAGGGTTCCCCTACATGGTTTCTTACTCTTCCACGATTTGGCTCAAAAACTAATCAGCACATGGTCACTGCATAACAGCTTAAATTTCAAAGTTTGGTATTTTTCTGTCCAGCCATGAAGAAACTTTGACGCACACACACACACCCCATCATCGAGATATCAATGCTTTTGGGATCAGGGAACCCTAAAATGCTGAGAACCGATGAAAACGGGAGATCGAAATTGACAAATCTAAAACATTTCCTCCTCCCTCATAGATGACAGGTTAGGGTGAGGACGGCATAAAGCAAAAATGGTCAAAATGAAAAAGCATTCTCAAGAAACAAGTCAGTCTATTGTTGTTTTGTGAAATGCAGATTACTACATGCAATAGATTGCCAAAAACCTGTAGGTTATATTCCAAGATGGCCAACACGATCTTCCCAGCGAAAAAAATGAAGCAAAATGTCCAGATGCATAACTGCATGAGAGGATAAGTACATCAGAGTCTGTAGATTGAGAAACATAAACCTAACAGGTCCTTAGGTGGCTTATTGGTCTACTAAGTAAACACCAAACATCATCATCATCATCTGTAACAGAGAAAAGACAATTCCTGGATGATTTCCCAAAAAAAATTGTAAAAATGGAAAATAATAATAAACTGAAATGGGCAAACATCTAGAATCACCTAGAAATCCATCGCCCGTGTTCTTTTGTCCATTTTAACCTTTTCTTTTCACTGTAGCAGATGACACTGGTATGTGTGTGTGTGTCTCTCTCTCTCCACATCTATTTATCATCTTTTTCCGACACACACACTCGAGATACAGAATAGAAATATAAAAAAAAATATTAGCCAGACTAGCTGTTCTCAATAATCTACTAATTTTGATTCTTCTCTGGTTCTAGCTAATGTATTCTGATGAGGACTCCTACAGAAAGCGAATAAAGAAATGGCGATGCTGCAAGTGATGGTTCTTTTCTAATAATACTTATCTTTGAAATAAGAATTAATTCAGATAAGAAAGACAGACATTCTGATTTAAAGTAGTTATACCCACCAGTCATGACACGGAGAGTAGCAATGTGTTGCATGCTGATTAGTACATGCAAGTAACAATTTCAGTGTACTCTGTACACCAAACAATAATGACCTATGAACTTATTAATTTTAACGGAATTTATTCATATTTCTAGGTTAAAAAGTTATAAAATCACTCCAATTTTAACAAAAAAAGAAAGAAAACTAAATATGCGAATGCAATATGTGACACAGGTATATACTACAATCTTTTTTAGCGCAGACAATATACAACAGTGAATATAAATTTTCAAAATCTGTAAATAATTCTAATCTTAAAAATTACTCAAGTTCAAGTATCATCCTTTTGAGAAAGAGGTTTCAGGGCAAGGTCAAGGTTTGACTTTTCACCATATGATGATTATGTCACTGGACAGTGGTGATATGTTAGTCAGAGATACCAGTAAGAGTTTCACTGTACATGTCACATTACATTTAAAATAGATCACAAACACATTTAGTATGTGCATGTTATAATAAAGTAGTCACGAAAGGCATAAGTGAATCACATGCTGAATGCAAGAGACTTTAAAGGTACAGTCATAAAATATTGCAGATTTTAAAATTACATCAAAATAGACTTTTAAACCTTTAAGAAAACCCTCCTTACATATTGACAAAAAATAGAAAACACCACACACATCCTTTAAAAAGTGTTTTCTATGTAAAGCCACCAAAAAATTACAGCTGTACATATGGGCACATTTTTTTTTTTTTAACATATTAGAAAATGTACATTTTTTTTTGGTACGGAGACCTCTGATGCGTCATTATATAGATAACAAGATGGGAGTCCGCATAATACTCATTTTCAATATTTGCTTTTGGTGTCAATGCAACGGAGACAAAGAATGATACAAATGAGGTGATCTATACTCAATCATAAACGTTAAAACAATTTTCCTACTTTTGTTTGAAGTTTTTTTTTCTCTTTTCTGCTTATACTTGGTTGATAGCTTATTTTTAGCAGCACATTTCTCGGCCATGAAGAAGGGAGATTTAGTCCAGAAATGTGTAGGCTGTTCATCTATAGTAGTTGCCTTCTTCACAAGCCCCATAAGTTTGAAACTTATGAGGAATCTCCTGGCTGACTGACTATTGGCTAGTTCAACACACGGCACCTCAGGAACAGCTACTGTACTATGAAGAACTACTCCTACGGTTTAGATTCTTTCCCAGGAGATTGTTGCTCATATCTGAAACTGGTATAAAGCCTTTAATTTACAGACATCAGTAAAGATGTCTTTACATCAGTCTTTCTACTTGCTTATACATTATAATCGTTATAGCTCTTAGCATTTTATTTGAATATTTATTATTAAGCACATCTATTCTGTTGCATGACATGCGCAGTTTGTGGTAGTTGATTTAAATCACCCCCCCCAACCCGCCCAAAAAATTGCCACATTCCAGATTATTTCTACAACCTTTTCTTTGTATGCTACTTTACCTCTGTGTACAAACATTTGTTTTTACATCTTCCCTTCAATATTTGCTGTGCATCACAATTGATAAATAACATTATAAAGCCACAACTAGCAGATGTACAACTGCAAATAAAAAAAGACCGAAAATTCTACCCCACAAACTATTTCTCTCACAATGCAAGAGGTCCATCACCATTTCACACTCGGACTCTGTTACGAATACTTGCACTGTACTCCACGGATCCTGGCCGTGGCAAAGTAAACATCGAAGATCTATCATCACAATCTCAATTAAATGTTTACAGAGAAAAGGGTGAGCTGATTGTTAAGATTTTCAAGAGAAATATAGGTAGTAAATTCTGTGATACAGATATCACTTTACTTCAGAATAATCAAGCTTGCTATTACTAGCACTGCAATAGTATTTATTTGTTTATAGTTAACCAGAATGCTCCTTACTTCTTAACAATTCAATTAGTAATAACCAGACTACATCTTGAGAAATTTCTGATGTTTTTGCATTTTGGACAACTCAGAACATCTAAGAAAACTTGAGTGTGTGTAGCACTACTGCCACCGGCTGGACAATGAGTTACATGTGAGAAGTTTACACCATCTTTCAAGGAAGTGTAATAGGACTCTCATAACTGGTAAATGCTTGTATGAAGACTTGTTTAATATTTTAATGTTGTAAGATGTTTATTTGTTGTACAGTATTTTCAACATTATGAAAATAAAATAAAACATAATACGTTTACTTTAAATGCAGGCTAAACATCTGCTCAAAAGTATACAGATTTCCTACCTGTACACCACTTTCATCTTACTGGGCAAAGATATACTGCTTGGTACTTCTAAACTGTCAGACCTGGTTCTTCTCTGCATTTATTGCAAATTAGGAACAGACACAAATCTGCCGCAATCCTGTACTGTAAATGTGGATTCTAAATTAACAGAGGCCTAAAGGTAATGTCATATTACATATTAGTGGGATGGGGTGTCAAACTTGATGGCTGCAGTTACTGATCCTGTTATCCTAATACGTCAGATTACATCACTAGAAATCACAAAGTATGCAAAGAAGATGGATGCATAACGATTTTCCAGCATTTTCATATTTACAAGGTATTGCAAGCTTACTGCATTCTGACAGCGAATAACGTTCTGCCTGACAGGGTAACGTGTGCATGTCTTATTGCGCAAAGGCTTTACAGGTACAGGGAGTTTAGCCGCAGTCTCTGTACTTTTCTTTCTTTTAATCTCATTCTTGTGTGGTATGCAAAACACATGACAACAGTAAGAGGAGTCATTCTGTTTGTCACACGTAAAACACTCATATTCCCTATTGCTTGTTGTTGTATTACACATATTTTACTTCTGGAAGAACACTCATTGGTTGTCAGCCCTCACATGTACACAAACCAGACCCAAAAAAAAAAGAATACAAACAAAATTAAACCAGTTTGATTTTGTCAGTGCAAACTAGTGGGCGAGTCACTGGATATGTCAGACTCTACAGTACAACTGTCTCATTACAGGAGCATGGTACAAAAACCTCCAACTTTTTAAGATTATATAAATGAATTCTGCAACTGAAAAATCACTAGAAATGTCACATAATGTGGCATAGCCTTGAACAACTTACCGTAACACTGTTAGAATGAGTAGGTAACTGATGAGATTAATTGGAAAAATACTTATGTAATTGAAAGGTCAGATAAATAATAATATATCTGTACAAGAAGAACTTAAGATTAAGAGATCACTTGCAGAAACTCTCAGATGATTCTACACTTATGCGGTGCATTGATAAAAGGACAGTGGAGAGAAGTCAGGTTGAAAAGTTTGTTTCTTGGTGCAAAAAGAATCATCTGCCCTTTAACAAAACCAAAGAACATATTTACTTAGCTATTTAAGTGTTTATTTATTTAAAGGATCTCCGTAATGCATCGAATTTCCCGCTGGGGACAAATAATGTTCTATCGTGACCTAAGCCACCAAGTCTGTAGCACAGGTGGCTATAATCAATAATATCAAAGTGAAACAACTGTACTAAGAATACTACTCACTTCAGTCTGCACTAAGTAGAGTTACCCATTTGATTAACTTTTTCACTGTATTTCCTCAAGTAAGCATTTGCCATTAACATTTTATATGGACATAATACTGCTACAAAATCATTTTACCACTGTACGTATATGCACTATCTGAAAAAAATATCCCGACAATGAGTTAGTTTAAAATTTTCCGCTTCAAAAAAAAAAAAAAAAATTTACATAACTGTAATTCAATAAAAATAAATACACACTTTCAAAGAAATGCTCAATTTTGTTACTACCTTAAACTTAAAGTTAAAAAAAAAAAAAAAACAAAAAAGTATATGTTCCTCAAGTTCAGTCCTGGAGGGTTTCAGATACAGCCCAGTTTCTTAATTAGAAACAAATTATGAACACTGATAGGGCAATTGTTCCAGCAGTACTATTGCATTTCATTTTATTTAATTCACCTGTAAATATTTCCAACATTTAATTTGTATTCTTTTTGATGTTAAACAGATGTATTATTTTAAATTGCTTCTTGTTTTCTTCAGATGTAAATGACAAAGAAACATTCAGCTCACCATCTAATTTCATTACCAGTTACACCTGTGTGTGTTCATCATGAAGTATCTGTTTTAATATGTTAATCTGTTTTAAATGTTTTTCTACAATTGATCGCCTACTAAACCCAGGTAGCTCAAAGGAATGCCTCCTAAGTGCTTCCAGTGAAACCTGTGAGGCTGTCGCTGTATTTTTCAATTAAAAAATTAATGATATTAGAAATAACATAGTATATCCCTCCAACACTAAGGATCCTCCTAAACCCCAGCATCCTGTTATAAACAAATTAAACTCTTTCACTAGGATAGATTTACCTGATTTAAAGAAAATAATCTCTCAATTAAAACCCTCCACCTCGCCCTTGATCCAATACCAACAAGGTTTTTCAAAGAAGTATCAGGCGTGCTAACTGATAATGTTCTGGACATAGTAAATTGTCACTAGATACGGGGTCTTCCCAGACTGTCTTAAGACTGCTATAGTTAAACCCCTACTTAAGAAACATAATCTCAACCCCTCAGCTCTTGAAAATTTTAGACCCATCTCTAACCTGCCTTTCTTAAGTAAAGTTCTGAAGAAGGCAATCATTATGCAGTTAAATGACCACCTCAATAAACATGCTATTCTTGATAAATTTCAGTCGGGTTTTAGAACAAATCACAGCACAGAAACTGCACTCGTTAAAGTAGTAAATGACTTGCGAGTGAATGCAGACAGAGGCCATTTATCTGTTCTCATCCTCTTAGATTTGAGTGCTGCATTTGACACCATTGATCACAACATTCTTAGAAATCGCCTTAGTCAATGGGTGGGCCTCTCTGGCAGTTTTTTAAATTGGTTTGAATCCTACCTGACAGGGAGAAAATTTTTTGTTAGTTGTGGGAATTACAACTCAAGACACATGATATCCGATATGGTGTTCCACAAGGCTCTATCCTGGGTCTGCTGTTATTCTCAATCTACATGCTTCCGTTAGGTCAGATTATCTCAGGGCACAACGTGAGCTACCACAGCTATGCTGATGACACACAGCTGTACTTATCAATAGCACCTGATGACCCTGATTCTATTGATTCACTAACAGAATGTCTGACTTGTATCTCAGAATGGATGAATAGTAATTTTCTCAAGTTAAATAAAGAGAAATCTGAAATTTTAGTGATCAGCAATAATGGATACAATGAGGCTATTAGAAATAAACTGGATACATTAGGATTAAAAGTCAAGACGGAGGTAAAAAGCTTAGGGGTAACTGTTGACTGTAATCTGAATTTTAAATCACATATTAATCAGATCAATAGGACAGCATTTTATCACTTAAGAAACATAAGTAAAGTTAGACCGCTTATATCACTGAAAGATGCTGAGAAATTAGTTCACACGTTTGTTTTCAGTCGACTAGATTACTGTAAGGCACTCCTCTCAGGACTACCCAAAAAAGACATAAATCGTTTGCAACGAGTGCAGAATGCAGCTGCTAGAATCCTAACTAGGAAAAGAAAATCCGAACACATTTCTCCAGTTTTAATGTCACTACACTGGTTACCTGTGTCATTCAGAATTGACTTTAAAATTCTGCTTATGGTTTATAAAGCCTTAAATAATCTCTCCCCATCTTATATATCGGAATGTCTGACACCTTATATTCCAAATCGTAACCTCAGATCCTCAAATGAGTGTCTCCTTAGAATTCCAAGAACAAAACTTAAAAGAAGTGGTGAGGCGGCCTTCTGCTGCTATGCACCTAAAATCTGGAATAGCCTGCCAATAGGAATTCGCCAGGCTGATACAGTAGAGCAGTTTAAAACACTGCTGAAAACATATTACTTTAACATGGCCTTTTTATAACTTCATTTTAATCTTAATTTAACTTAATCCTGATACTCTATATGTTCACTTTCCTCAAAATAACTATTCATGGTGGCTCTAAAATCCGTACTGACCCCTACTTTCTTTTCTGTTTCTTTTTCCGGTTTCTTTGTGGTGGTGGCCTGCGCCACCACCACCTACTCAAAGCTTCATAATGCTCCAACAATGATGGACGGATTAAAAGGCAGAAGTCTACGTGACCATCATCTTCATCAAGCCCTTCCGTGAGAATCCTAAATCCAAAGAGGACTGTTTCATTTATGTTAGGTAGAATGCCCAGAGGGGACTGGGCGGTCTCATGGTCTGGAATCCCTACAAATTTTATTTTTCTCCAGCCGTCTGGAGTTTTTTGTTTTTCTGTCCCCCCTGGCCATTGAACCTTACTCTTATTCGATTTTAATTAATGTTGATTTATTTTGTTTTATAATTGTGTCTTTCATTTTTCTATTCTTTAATATGTAAAGCATTTTGAGCTACTGTTTGTATGAAAATGTGCTATATAAATAAATGTTGTTGTTGTTGTTAATAAAATATTTGGAAAGAAACAGAAGAAAAGGTGAAGGGGTGGCAATTATTAATTTGCTGTTGTCCATAAACTATTTGGATAATAATATGAGAAAGGAAAAATCTGCAGTATAAGAATGAACTGACAGACAGGCGGGGTGACAGCATTGTAGCAGCTTTCTTAATTAGAAACCAATTATGAACACTGATAGGGCAATTGTTCCAGCAGTACTATTGCATTTCATTTTATTTAATTCACCTGTAAATATTTCCAACACTTAATTTGTATTCTTTTTGATGTTAAACAGATGTATTATTTTAAATTGCTTCTTGTTTTCTTCAGATGTAAATGACAAAGAAACAATCAGCTCACCATCTAATTTCATTATCAGTTACACCTGTGTGTGTTCATCATGAAGTATCTGTTTTAATAAAATATTTGGAAAGAAACAGAAGAAAAGTTGAAGGGCTGGCAATTATTAATTTGCTGTTTTCCACAAACGATTTGGATAATATTATGAGAAAGGAAAAATCTGCAGTGTAAGAATGGACTGACAGACAGGCAGGGTGACAGCATTGTATTTGTCCTAAGAAGGAAATTATACTTTTTAAAGCAGCTCAATAAACATTAACAAAAAATTAAAACACTACAAAGCCACAAAATGAAATGATAAACTTCTGTTTTACCAGGTTTCTCCCATCTCCAAGCAGGTTCTCTGGAGGTGAACCAGAGTGATCACTGGGTTTTTCGTGACCGCTCTCATCAAGACCCTTCTACCCTGATTGGTCATTTGGCCGAATGACCTGCTCTAGGAAGAGTCATGGTTGTTCTTTCATTTACGAATTATGGAAGCCACTGTCATCTTGGGAACCTTTAATTCTGTTTAATTTTTTGTTGTCTTCTCAAGATCTGTGACTAAACACAATCGTCTCTCAATGCTCAGTAGGCATTTCCTTCAACCTCACAGCTTGACCTTTGCTCTGGTGCACATTGTCAGCTGTGGGACCTCCTATAGACAGGTGTGTGCCTTTCCTAGTCATGTCCAATTAATTGAACTGACCACAAGTGGAGTCTAAAACAAGGTGTAGAAACTTTTCAACAATGATCAATAGAATCAGATGCACCTGAGCCAAATTTCATTTGGATGATATTCTCAGAATAAAATCTGCGATACTAGAACAAACTAACAGACAGATATGTTATTTGTCTCGAGTGAAATTTACCTTTTCACAGCAGCTCAATAAATATTAAACAAAACACTATCTAGCTCACAAAATGAAATGATAACTTCTATTATCAGGAACAAACTGGCTTCTAACTAAGTGAGTGACTTGGAACAAAAAGATCTGGGACTGAACCCGAGGACCTTCTTATAGAACAAACAATATATGGTGCACTCAAAGTACTCAGACCTCTTTACCTTTTCACATTTTGTTATGTTGCAGCCTTATGCTAAAATCATTTAAATTATTTCCCTACTGATAAAGCAACACTCAGTACCCCTTAATGCCAAATAGAAGCAGGATATTAGAAATTTTTGCTAGTTTATAAAAAATAAAAAAAATGAAAGAAAAAAAAAACTAAAACGCGACAAGCATTCAGACTAGGGCTATCATATTATTATTATTATTTTTTTTTTTTTAAAGGCCTTATTCAAAGGCAAAGGCTGACTTTCAGTTTTAAAAGAACAGTTTCTTTTAACCTCACTAATTTTGGCATCGGTTACTCCATACATGCTATGCCCTGATCTTCATTTTTCTTCCAGAATCACCCATTCTTGTTACCATCATTAGTAAAAATTTACAGCTTGACCCCTTCACAACATAGTTTTCTTTACTTCTATTCCACTGCTCTGCACTTTGATACCCAGCTGTACTCAGAGCAGTGTTTATAAACACTTTTCTGGTGCCCTAAAAGTACTGTATTGCATATGATTCTGCCCCATTCAAACTTAAACCCAAGATTCCAGAATGATGTTTAATGCTAAGACCTTTTCATTAAAGCAAATAGGAAAACCAACAAAATAATTCTGATTTTCCTTATATAACACTTTAAAAATTCTCACTTTAAAAGAGCCAAAACACTGTGTAACCAAGTTAATCCTGCGTGGCAGCTGGTTATACACAATGCCCAAAAACATGAGGAGAAGGAGGTGGAGGTTGGGGGCATGCGCTGATTACAGTGTGTTGCTTCATCCACCACACGACAACCCACTCAGACTAGGACCCAAGTGCAGCCATGCAACAGGTGACACCTCAGCATGGAGGGGTAATTAAAAATGTTCAGGACACCGTTATTAAAATATTGCTGCATGTGAAGGAGAGAGAAAAAAAAAAAATGCAGTCATATGGTACGGACCAAGACATTTTCCAACAAGTCCACAGGTGCCGAATAGCTTTTTATTCTAAATGCTGCAAATTAAATGCTACCCTGCTGCTGCCCACTGGGCACCTCCAAAACAATAAAACAAGTCCATCTTTGACCGGTCTGCTCCTTTACTTTGCTTGCTATTCTCATTCTGTCGCAGACTTACTGACTTCTATTCCTCTGAATCTTCGTCATTTGTCAGGAGAATGAGCCATAAAAGCAGCCACGAAAGGGAGGTTAAATTCTTACAAGCCACATGTGCTGAGACCACGCTCCGTTACATAAAGTGCTTATAACAATGTTGCTTGCATCTTGGTTGTAGCATTCAGCTGATGTACTGCACTAAAAACATATTGCAACATGTAATTAAATGATAGTTGCCCAAGTATTTCTAGGATTTTTTTTTGCTGTTAGCTCCGGCAGTTACCATAAAGTATAAAAAAGCAAGACCCCAATCTATACAACACACCCAGAAACAAACTTATTTTTACTTGAACTATTCAAACCTTATTTTCTGAATTAACAGAGCCCTAATTCAGACCCTTTATTCAGTACTACGTTATAGCACTTTTGGCAGAAACTCTAGCCTGATGTCCTCTTAGGTCTGACAGGACAAGCTTTTTAAACCTGGGTGTGGAGATCTTCTGCATTATTCTCTAAAGATCCTCTCAAGCTCTGTCTTGCAAGACAGCCTGCAGTTTTCAGGTCACTCCAGAGATATTTGATTAGGTTCAAGTCCTGGCTCTGGGTGGGCTACTCAGACATTGTCTGAGTTGTCCCTAAGCCACACCTATGTTGTCTTTAGCTTGCGCTTAGGATCACCATCCTGTTAGAAGGTAAATCTTTGGTCCAATCTGTGGTTGAGTGCTCTAGAACAGGTTTTCATAACAGATATCTCTATTCTTTGCTCTCTTCAGCTTTCCCTCGACTCTGACTACTATCCCAGTGTCAAACCCAACAGCATGATGCTGTCACCACCATGTTTTGAAATTGGAATGGAAATGCAAAGGTGTAGAGTGGTGCTTTGTTTCCTAGACGCGATGCTTAGTACTGAGGACATATAATTTAATCTTATTTTCATCAGATCAGACAGTCATAGTCAGACAGTCCTTTAATTACCTTTTTGGAAACTCCAAGTGGAGTTTTACTGAAAATATGTGTCTGTCTATCCACTCTGCCATAAAGCTCAGATTGGTGTAGTGCTGCAGAGATGGATATTCTTCTGAAGGTTCTGCCCATCTCTGCACAGGTTCTCTGGAGCACAGCCAGAGTGTCCATTGAGTTATTGGTTGCCACACTTAACAAGGCCCGTCTCCCCTGATTGCTCATTTGGCCAAATGGGCAACTCTGAGAAGAGCCATGGTTGTTTTTCATTTTAAAAGTTATGGAAGCTACTGTGACCTTGAAAACCTTTAAATTTTACTTAATTTTTTGGTTTCTTCCCCAGATCAGTGTCTCAACACAATCCTCTCTCTACACACTGCAGGGAATTCTTTTCACCTCATGGCTTGACTTTTGCTTTGATGCACATTGTCAACTGTGGGACCTTCTCCAGATGGTGTGTGCCTTACCTGGTCATGTCCAATTAACTGACCACCAATGAAGTCTAAAACAAGGTGTAGAAACATCTCAACATTGATCATTTGAAGGCAATTTTCTAGGGTCAAAACACAGGGTCTGAATACTTGTGTCAGTGAGATTTTTTCTTTTTAAATTTTAAATAATTCTAAAATTCTATTTTTGCTATGTCATTGAGTGTTGCTTGATATGGGTACAAAAAAAAAAAAAAAAAAAAGGATTTTAACACTAAGCTGCAACATAATATACAAAACAATAAAGGGGTCTAGATACTTTCTGAATGCACTGTATACATTTTATATAAGAAGTCCTATCATAACATTTTTATATCCTAATCCCCCAACATTTATTAAATAGTAAAGTATAATTACAGAAGTGCAGGAAAAACTGGCCTACAGATTATTGAGCAAGATGTTTTGTACAATTTTAGGATTATGGTGGTAATGCCAGGCACTTAAGTTTAACATTGAGTGTTTCTCAAGCATTAACTATTCAGCAAGTGTTTTCCTGTTTTCGATAGTTAAAAAATGAAACCTCTAATAACAAATCTAATCTAATAACAAAAAGTTATACATATTAGTCATGTTAGTTAATACAAGACTTTTTTTTAACCAAAGTGCAAAAGTAGGAGATAAATTAAGAAAATTAGTAAGTGCAATTAAATGGGACTGCTAATAAAAAGCAGGACAAACTTCAGTTTACAGAAAAGCAGTGTGGGTGCTACAATAAGTAATCCCTTACCTGACCAAAAATTTCTGCACAATCAGTATTCTGAAGAAAAAGAATAATTTACAGCTCAATAATCAGATTCATTTCTAAAATTAATCATCACCCTTATAAGATACACTAACAGGTGCAGATACAGATCATACACACCAGTACATGTGGCCTAAATTGAATTATCATCTTTTCATATGTTTAATGAAAATGTCAAAGCACAGAAAATGTCTTATTTTTGAAAACCGAAAAAAAAAAAAAAAAAATTAGAAAAAAACTCAGTTTGTAAATAAATAAATAAATCATTTAAAAAATGTTTTTATGCAAATCAGATGCAAGCAAAGCTTCATTGTAATTTCTTGTGCTAAATTTCTTAGGAATGTCACCCTTTATATCAAGCTATTAAATTTATTAACACAGGAATTTGACTATTTTGGTTTTTTTTAATAACAATTAGAATCAGTTTGATTATATGACATACAAAGGTCTATAAAATGAAAGATGAAAACTGCTCACAGGAATATGAATACCAATTTAAAGATGAAAATACTGGAAAAAGATTATTACTTGCACTTTCTTTGCTTCTGTCAAAAATTATGCAACTCTGAAAGTGAATATATTTAGAAAAAAGCAGAATAGGAAAACTAAACTAGCCATAAGTACTTGCAACCAAACACCTATTTTTGTTAAAAAGGGTTAGTAATCAAATACATTTAGGTGTATGGACTAATATACAGTCGCAATTATCCAATGCCTACTTTCCTTTGCCACTGTTGTTTTAAACAAGGTAGCATATAAACATGGCAGCCAGCCACATGTCCACCCTTAAATGCTGAAGATTGCCTGACCAAGAAAGGCATAAGGGCATTTTTTCCCACTACACAATTCAGCAGAAATGAAACTTGACTGTGTCTCATCACATCCACACTATAACAGGTTAGCCAAATTAAAATTCAGAAGACTTGTGGTGTTTATTAATATAATGCAGGAAATTATATTATGGGGACCTCTGAAAGTCATTAACATGGTTAGAAAAAAATCCCTGCATTTAAATTCAGAACACACTACACAGAAACCATTAACATTGACTCACATTTGAAGTAGATTTCTAAAGCGAACAGTTTCCCTCACTTTACTGATTTTTCCATCACCTGTGTGTGTAGGTTGGTAAACATACAGAATTTGGGATAGAAATTGCCTCCATAATCTGCATCCATGAACATGGTGGGATATTACGGTAATACTGGAGTGAACAAACAGCAATGGCAACCAGTGTATGTATAAGATTTTGACAATGTATATTGTGGGAAAGAATCTTAGACTGTATAAATGAAGTAGACATACCATAAATATCCAAAGAGGCATACAGACTCAAAATGGAAGAAGCAAAATTGAAAGCCAGATACAAATGTAAAACAAAGTATGAGTGAAGTAATAATAATGGTTCTTTACATTCATACGGTGCTTATTTCACAACTCAAAGTGATTTACATAGTGAATAGGGAGCCACTTCAACACACACAAATGTTATTCACTTGGATGATGTGATGGCAGCCATTTTGCACCAGTACACACACCATACATTAGCTGTTTGACGGTGAAGGGGTAAGAGATAGTTAGCCAATTAGAAACAGGGGACAATTAGGGGGACCAGAATGACGAAGTCCTGGTGGGCAATTTGGCCAGGACATCGGGATATACCCTACTCCTTTTTATGAAGGATGGCCAGGGATCGTTAAGGACCACAGAGGGTCAGGACCACAATTTTACGTCTTATCTAAAGAACAGTGCCATTTTGACATAACAGTCTTCTGTTTTGCCAACACCTCTTCCAACAGCAACCCAAGGTTTTCCTGGTTAGTCTCCCATCCAAGTACTGGCTGGAAAGGAAAATGCTTAGCCTCCACTGAATTACCTGTTCGGAAGTGCAGGTGGTACATTTATCATCAGAAAATGATGCACTATAGTTTACACAGGTTATGTAGATTGCTTTAAACAAGTACAAAGTGGTCCAGATCTTATTATGTAGATCCAGAATGTCTGGATGACTGATTTATGTGGGGACGATTCCAGTTCGGCACAAAGACGATTCTTCAGGTCGTCAGTTTGCACATTTCTCAATGGTCCGGGATTTTTCGGGTGATTTTCTATGTAATAAACTTAAGTTATACCATAATGAAAATTGCATAATTAGATCTGGACCACCCTATAGAATCCCAACTACAGTACAATGTAAAACAGTTTCTGTAATTTAAAATTCCTGCTCTAGGAAATACTGATTCCACATTTTAATGGGATTAATGTGCAAGGAATTTCTTCCCACCCTCTACAATCACAAATACAAATGTAGAAGCTGAAGCATGACATTACTTTAGGCACACAGTCTTCAGGATAGGGAAGGTAGCCATCTTTCTCTCTTTTCTAAGCACATTCTTAACAGAAGTTTGGCAGGGTCAGAAGAACATGAAAAAGTGGAGCCTATATGTGGCCAAAAGGTAGAGAGGTTCTATATTTGGTGTCTGTTCAGTAATAAAATATATATTATTTACTTTTAATTGTACTTTTTTACCTTAATTAAATGATGATATTAAAAAGCTGTATATGGTATGCTGCATGTACTGATGTAAATTGGAACTATTATCCCTTTATTTTATAAGGGCGGCAAAAGGAAAGCCATTATGAAGAATGTAATGGCTTTCTTTTACGCTTTGTGGATAATAACACATGAAAGAAGCTTAAAAACGTAGTTGGCATATGGAGAGTATGTGCATAAGACATATTTTAAGAAGTGCCGGATTTCTTTTGTAATTTTTAAATGCTATCAAAAAATGGCATACAATGTCAGAAGGAGAGTATTCTTCTCAGAGATCAACGGAGACAGGAAAAGGTAGCAACATTCACGCCTATATCAATTCTGGGTAAAGTTAGATCTTACTCATTCTCAAGCACTCTCACCATTCAATTTTCCAGCTGTGGCGGTTTCTTTTGTATTAATGTGTTCATTTTCCCTTCAGTTTCATTCCTTTTACTAGGATAACCAGGTTCTCTTACACTTATAGGATGTAGTTTGTTTTGTACATTACACATTTTATTTCCACTTCTAACATATTTTATATTTCCAGTCTACATAAATTTCATATTATCAGCCGAGACATGGAAAAATGTGTTGTAACTTTATGAAGACTAAATGCTAACAGTTATACAGATGGAGAGCTATGCAGCCTATGCTCCAAGTAATACCATCCTCACGCCATGGTAATGGCAGCACTGTGACATAGGTGTTTTATCTGTTAGAAAACAGTATTTACAAAAGCATATCATATTACCCACCATCCATAAACAGGTAACACTATCCAAGGCATTATACATGTGTAGAATGAAAACAGAACTTCTTTTTTATAAATAACTGAAGCATATGCTTACCACATCAGAGATTAAATTTGCAATATTCTATTTTAAAGTCCAGTTCCAGGCACTGTAGGCAAAATTTTAAAAGCATATCACTGTGATCTATTAAGTTTATTTTATTGTATCAGATTTTATTCATATGAACAGAAATCAGACACATTTAGGTAAGACAGCTGACAGAAAAAGACAAGCATCTCTCACATAACACACAAAGCAAGCTGACTGACAGAGGGGGCAGATTTGCTAAGTTAGCAATATGACAAGAAGATAAGCAACAAACAACTGTTTGCTGCCAAGGCAGGATATTCAGGTAAATAAGGAGTGTGTAGTGACACAAAAGTTCAGTTTCTGGTTTAAAGTGGCTGTCCTATTTTCTGTGAGTGATGAAGCAGCAAACCAGAATGTACCTGTACTCTTGTTTGGAACTTGGATGATTGTGTTTCAGACTCGAACTGTAGGAAATGTATAAAGGCTTAGACTTTGCCAAGAACAGCAGAGTTCACCTATGGACGAATGTAAGACATCATTCCTGCTGATTTCTGGTATGCTTTCTCATACTCTGTTTCATACTTGGACAAGCTCCAATCACAGAAAACCCCAACTGTATCATTTGGCTAAGAAGCTCTCCTTCAAGTATTACATTCTTGTGAGTGTTAAGTTTGTATTAATCAGAAGGTAGTATAAATTTTCCTTTAGTTTAATTGATTCTTTACACCATTTAGAATTACCACCGTACCGCTACGGAAAAATATATCTTTATGTATATTGGGTGTAATCTCTAACAAACCTCCTCCCCAGGGTGCATGTGCCAACTGCTGGATATCCCCACTAATCCAAACTACTAGTCAGACACAATGAAAGTGAGACAGAAGTCTACAGACATAAATGGCTACAACAATACTGTAGACTTTTAATACCCAAAAGTAGGATAAAAATAAATGTTTCAGAGTGGGACATTTCAAGTAATTTAATTCTCACAAAGACCCCGTACTTCAATTTTGATATCCTACCAGTATGTGATTAAGAAAAATCTATCAAATTATGGGATGAAATCACATAAAGTGTGCAAAATTGGTAGGCACTGAAAAAGACAATACTAAAGCACACACACCTTTGTAGCACATTTGTAGACTCATTTCTCATTCCATATGTTTAAAGAAATAGTACACAGGTTTAAAGAAAAGAAAAAAAGGCAAAAAAAATAAATACATAATTTTAACACTGGAAAAAATGTTCCAAGGGTCTCATCGTTGTAATTCTGTAAGACAATTTGAATCAGAACAGAGTCTTAAACCTCCTTTTTAGGCCTGCTTTGAAGCTACATATCTGCCAACAGGTCGCTTCATTCCATCCCATTCATTCCCATTCCAACAATAAAACTGAGGTCAATCACACCAACAGAATGCTTCCGGCTGATGTCATATACAGTACTAACAAGCAGTCTATCTTCCCCCACTATATATTTGGCAAATTCTACACTATCAAAAAACATTGTTAAATGGGCATACCTCAACCCAGTTCTAATTGACAACAAGTCATGTGTATTTTAAGTTTAGTTAGTAGCTGTTTCTTTTCTTCTATTAAGAAGAAATCATTAAACAAATTAAAATATATGTCGATTTAAGATAGGTACTTACTGTAAATTCCACATATGTGCCAGGTGGCTTGGAAAATTGCTTTTTGTCACTGTTGAATTCTTGTAATGGTGTTCGCTGTGAAATGGGTGGTAGTCTACTTCTAAATGGCGTCTACAATAAAGGAAGGAAATCAAAAAGACACTTTAATTCTCTCTAAAGCACTTCCAGATTTCAGACTTAAGTCTTATTGAAACAGTAAATGCATTTGGAATATGAATATTATCATCAAACCCATTGCTGTAATAAGAGAATTACTGCAGCAAAGTGCACCATGACATTAACTGCCAAATAACCAGGTACAAGTAAAATTTGATAAAGTGTTGATTTTTGTCCATAGTATTAAAGTGAAATGCTAAACATAAGCTTATGGCAGGGGTAAGGTTGGAGCAGAGTCTGTCTTGGTAACATCTGACACAAGGCTGGAACCAAGCCTATATATGCCAGCAGTCCATGACAGGGCACATGCAGTACATATATCAAGATTTTAAAATAACAGGTTAAATAACCTAACACACAGACATTTTTGACAAGAAGAAGAAAAAGCTGGCTACCTGTATCAAAAACATTAATGTGAAAACAGTAAAGGTATAGAATGTGAGTGGTGTGGGATCTGAACCCAGGACACTGGAGAAATGAGGCTGCAGTGCTAACTCCTACCCCACGGTACTGTGCTTACCGTCTACAAAGAGATCAGAAAAATACATTAACAAAACTGCCAATAAATCATTTTAATTTAGCTGCATTTCAAATTTGAATTGGCTGGAAATGCATTTGTTGTAACATAAATACATTTTTTTATAGTTATAAAGGTTGAGTAAAATGAGTAATATAAACTCATCACAGCTTCTGGGCATTTGGCCTCTTAATCACATTTGATAGAATTCTAAAAGGTTTTAATTATTTTCCTTTGCGGACAATCCAGGAATTCATACACAACTGTCAAGCCTAAGACTCTACGGGTATAAATGATACTATGAAAACTATTTATGTATACCGTATATGAAGGCAACTAAAGAGAAGCACAGAGATTATGACCTCTAAAAGTTTCTCAAGCAATATATGTGCCAGGTTCTGATGTATTCATTTCACTTGTTTTCTTATAGACGTTTCATATTTATAAAAAAAAGGCTAGGTTATATTTTTTATAACAAGATAAGGGCTTCAGGAGTAGTAAGTTGCTAAACTGCACTGCTCAAAAATTGAAGTATTTAAAAATACTTTAGACAGCAAGGTACATACAGTATAATTATACATACAACTACCACAACACTGTAAATATATTAGACTTACTTAATTCAAATTTAAAATGTGCTGAATTACTGTTAGCTCCCGGTTGTTGTAAATATTATAACATATGCAAAACTTGGTTCTTAGTGCGGAACAAAGCACAAACTCTAATTTTATTATATATTCAATTCAACTAAGAGATGTAGGTTCTCTAGAGAGTATTCTGTAGCAACCAAAAAGCAGATTTAAAATTTTATTGGAAAGCAGTCTGGTGCCAACACAATTTTGATTGAGAAGGAATTTGAGATTGCAATGGTGTACTAATTTTTTTTCCTCCTTCTGATTTGTGCAGTTGAGATTCTGTGTTTGTTTTCAATAGAATGAATAGCAAGAAGAAAAAAACACAACAAAACAGACTTTTTAAGCAACACAATGCTACTAAAGATTCATACCCATGTGTCATAATATAAACAGCATAAAACAAATGAATGGATGCACATACTAAGCAAAAGGAATTTTTTTGTGCACAGACCTTTTGTGCAGACAGGGGTGGCTTTCCTGTTATACTGTAGAAAGTGCTTCCAGTGCTACTGCTGCTACTACCGCTGCTTGTAGTCATACCATTAATTGTTGCTCGCATAACTGAAACATCATTTGTACCGTTTAGCTAAAAACAAACAAACAAAAAATACAAATTTTAGAATGAGATGTGGAATTATTTTCTTACGCATATACACATTACACAAGGGACACAAAACGAAATGCGTTCCTCTGCATTGAGATATTTCAAATAAATTTTGAGGTCTTAAAATAAGTCTGTAGGTATTGTGGAAAATAAAAAGTATTTTGAGGTGTCTAAAATATGCAATTCAAGATCTCAAAATTACATCCTGAAAACTGTCTATGTTCTCTATGGGTCTTCCCATGTATTTTAAGATATTGTGAAATTAATTTGATGATATCTTGAAGTGCATTTCTAATGTCTCAAAATGGTCTGGATGTTATTTGAAGATCTGGAAATATACCTAAAAATTCCCAAAACTGATCAATAGAACAGGAGTAGGATTTAGTCCTCAAATAAGCCGTCTGGTTTTGTATACCTACAGTCTGGGTAAACAGTCTAATGACTGGTATCATGCCGAGTTGACAGAGTATGCATTTCTGATGTTGGTTCTACAATTGTGTATGTGAGTTAGGCGATTAAATTGGTCTGATCAAATCACACATCAAGACACTAAAGAACACGTTTTTTAACACTGTTGGATTTCTTCATAAAGAGTTTGTTCCCTATGGACCAATTGTTAATCATGATATTAAAGGGCTGAGGTGTCTGTTGGAAAGCACCAGCAAAAAAAAAAAATCCAGAAAACTAGCACATTAAAAATTGAATTTTGCACCATGACAATGCGCCTGCACACACCACGTTGTCAGCCTGAGTTTCTGACGAAAATAACCCAATGCAGTATTCACTTTGCATCCCACCCCTTCATATTTGTCAGATCTCGCTCGCTGTGACTTTTTTGTTGCCAAAATTAAAGCTGAGGCTGAAGGGAAGAAAATATGTTTTGTATTTCTCTTATTTTATATTAATGTTATATTTTACTTATTTACAATGTCAGCAAAATCTTTCTGTACATACAATATACAGTGATTCCCTCACTATATTGCGATTTGACTTTCATGGCTTCACTCCATCGCAGATTTTAAATGTAAGCATATCTAAATATTTATCACAGATTTTTTGCTGGTTCACGGATTTCTGCGGACAATGGGTCTCTAATTTTATGGTACATGCTTCCTCAGTTTGTTTGCCCAGTTGATTTCATACAAGGGACGCTATTGGCAGATGGCTGAGAAGCTACCCAATCAGAGCACATTATTACGTATTAAATAAAACTCAATGATATAAGATATGCTTCCCGCGCGGTGCTTTGCACACTTCAAAGCTCCAACAGCCCGTATTGATTTTTGATTGTTTGCTTTTCTCTGTCTCTCTCACTCTCTTTGACATTCTCTGCTCCTGACGGAGGGGGTGTGAGCAAAGGGGCTGTTTGCTTAGAAGATACGGACGCTCCTGTAAAAAATGCTGAAAGACTACCTTCACATTGATCCCTTCATTGCGGCTGCTTTATCGTGGGCGCTTTGTATACTTAAAAGCCCAACAGCCCTATTGATTTTTGATTGTTTACATTTCTCTCTCTCTGACATTCTCTGCTCCTGACGGCACTCCTTTGAAGAGGAAGATATGTTTGCATTCTTTTAATTGTGAGAAAGAACTGTCATCTCTGTCTTGTCATGGAGCACAGTTTAAAAATTTGACTAAAGAGTGTTATTTCATGTCTAGAGGGCTCTAATAACGTTAAAAAAACGTATTGAGAAGGTCGTAAACAGGTTTTTTATGCTCTAACTGCGAAAATATTAGATTTATAAATAAAGAATCCTACTTCGTGGAAATTCATTTGTCTATCTGGAGCGGATTAACCGCGATAAACGAGGGTTTACTGTATAACTGTGCGTAGAATATTTATAAACAGTGTGAGAGAGTTTCTTAGGGCTTAAAATATATAAAAATAACCATACAAACATATGGTTTCTACTTTGCGGATTTTCACCTATCGCGGTGGGTTCTGGAATGCAACCCCCGCGATCGAGGAAGGATTACTGTACAATGCATCTTGATAAGAAATACTCAAAAAAAAAATGATGTACTTGAGTAGAAACACAAATGAAAATGTGCAAAGTAGAAGTCATCTGTATTCAGATAAGGTAAACTTGTATATGCTATTTTCTATTACTTGCCTTTCGATTCTTGTTGGGAGTGCTCATTGTAAGAGGCCCTCCATTTGGTCTCTTCACTGGTGGAGTTTTCAAGACAGGAGTGTCTCCTTTCTTTACCATCTATAATTTAAAAATCAACAAGGCTACATTCATCTAACAAGTTGAAGTGACACAAACCAGGCATTAGCTACAATACAGATGTTCTTAATCAGTGACATTATTGAATAATTAAATAACGCATCCAGGAACCCCTACATTTAAACATTTCTTTCAGGAATACACCTCTTCAAAATTGAATGACGACACTCTTCCCACAGTAGGACCATGTAAACACTTAAATTGTTAATTTAACAGTAGCAGTTCAACTAGCAGGACTACATTGATGTATATTGTGTGATATTAATACAACTTTAAATCTCTACATTGTATTAAAACATGCCACACCAAGGGGTATTCAGCAAACAAGCTTGGTGAATAAACCTCCATTATTTGGCAAGACCGGTTTAATCCTGCTCCTTACCATGATAAAGAGGATGCTTAGTTTAGCACTGTGGCTTGCGAGTTCATAAGACTCCCATTCAATAAGAAAGAAAACCTCAGAGACAGGTTCTGACATTTAATTTAGCATATTCGTTGTAGCAGAATCCTTAGCTAAACTATCAATTAATCTCACATGTTTAGAACAAAATAGCAAAATATTAAAGAATATTCAATGAAAAAAATTAAGAATTAATTTAAAATATGTCACAGTGCACCAAGTCATGCAGAGTTTGACTACGTTAACTGCAATTTCACTCCCTGGCATCCAAACTCATACACATGTATATTTTAACCAAAAAAAAAAAGTTGTTTGCATTTAATGTGTTCCTGTATTTAAATGTTCCACTTGCTGTCAAGTGTACTTCACATCACATGTGTGATACTGAATACATAATGTTGATAGTCCTTTAAGTCTAACTTTCAAAAACTATTAAGGTCACTGTCAAATTTGGCAATTCAAAATAATTTAAATAAATGTTTTAATAATGTAACCACAGATTAAGAAGGCTAATGTATTTGGACATTTAATTGGCCTGTTAAATATTGCCAAGCAAAACCTTTTTAGATTATTACAGATTTGTACCAGAGTAACACTTCTTGACCAGCTGCTGGAGAGAGCAGTGGACTTTTCAGTGTGTTTTTTTGCGGCCATGAATGATGTCCTTCATTATTATTTCTCAGGGCAGCTTATACTGTACATCTCAAGGACACACATTATTGTGGATTCCCTTAAACAGAAACACTTTGCATTAGAGGAACCAAATGAGCTTTGACTGCACGATTAGGTTAATTTAAATGAAACATTTGAGCTAAGTCTCAATTTCATAAGAAAGCTTCCTGGAATACTTTATAGGCCTTCTAGGTCTCATAATATTACTTACCTAAAAGCTGTTAGATGCACGAGCATAACACTTTGTCCTTAAGAGTCTTCTACAAAAATCTGATATGCCTAATCATGTTTTTGTTAATTTGTTAAATATGGCCAAGTTTATTTTCTGTTACTAATGGCTGTTAGGGTATTATTGGAAATTTTTCATTACCACTATGATTGTTATAGGTTTGTATTTGTTTAGTTTATATGATCCTGACCAAATTAAATATTCCATGCAGCTGACAATATGGAGAAAAAAAAAAACAGAAAACCGATATGTAACTGATACATATTTGGGCAGCATGATGAAACAGTGGTTATTGTTGCTGCTTCACAACTCCAGAACCCAACTTCAAATCGAAGTCTACAAAGTATCGTCGTGGATTTCACCGTTTTCCCTCTTTTAACCTAAATGAAGTTTGATTATGTTAAATGGGTAGTCTAAAATTAGCTCAGAATGAGTAAATATAGTGCAGAAGTAAATCAGCTCTAACAGATATAATGACTGTCACACATTTGCTCTATGACACTCTATGACTCAGTACTAGGAGTAGTGAACTAGGAAAACTAAAGATACAGCATGTATTGTATTTGGAACTCCAGAGTTGATATTTTTAGAACATTGTTCTTATTTCTAAAAAGAATGTGAGTCTCACAATAAAAACACTGACATAATGAAAGTGCACTTTAGATGAACATATTACGGACAGTAAAATGGTGGAGAGAATTCTGAATTTTAAAAAACTTACACGTTCATTTTTTTCTTTTTCCTTTTGTAATTTGTAGTCCTCCCACAGTTTTGCCACATAATCCATAAATCTTTGACCTCTCACAAGAAACACCGTGCCCTGTTCAGCTTCCCATGTGTCTATAAAGCTTTTTATCTCTTCCTCTAGCTTAAAAAACAAACAAAAAAAAAACTCAAATTTTCAATTAATAAATACACAGTAAGTTCTCAATAATCATAAACCCACATTACTGAATGCTTCCATTGTTCCCAAATAAAAAAAATACATGATCAAAACATTAACCAGGTAGTGTTATGTATTTCAGCTCTGACAGTTGATACACATCTTTGCCGCATTTCACAAGTAATTACTTTTAAACACAGGCAAAAGTTCTACATTAATAATTATACCTGAACTAGCATAGTACTTGCCTGCAAAACTGCAAAATGCACCGTTTCTAGCTACTTTGGTTGTGCTTATAAAGCTAATATGACTAATAAGAAAGCAGTGCATATTGTGAATCTTTTTCATCCTCCAAAATCTATTTAAAACAGTTAGGATGCAGTGTAAATCAATCATGTGAAAGCAAGCAAAACATGCAAATAACAGTTGTCACTTTCTTCCTATTGGATAAGCAGGGTGCATATGGTTTCTGAATAGCTCTTTTAAATTAAGATGCAATTCAATCAGGAAATAATAATGTTGGTTTACATGGCCACCTTGTGTTTATTTTTTTAGTCTAAAAACATTTCCATGCATAGCGTACATTATTAAAGAGCGGGTTGTGTTTACTTTGTAGGCACATATTCAATGTTCTAGATATCAACTTTGATAGTATTTGGATTTTTAGACCAAATGTTCTACAGTCAAAGTGCTTCTTAAAGAAGTGTATGTTGGGAAACAGTGCTATGAACTTGACATTGCTTGCATATTTAATGGTCTGCATAAAAATACTCTAATAAATAGTCAATAAAAATTAAAGTCTTTTATTTTATATACAGATTTTAGGCACATGTTGTGAGCTATTGAGATTACATATTACAATTTTTTATGGAAATGTTCCTACTGAGTACACATTTTTAGATGAATGTATATTTGATTATATAACTATTAATGTTGGAAGGGATATTGAAACACTAAACCCTCAGTCAAACATCTATTAATTTTGTAACATTTACACTATTCCATCCATCTCATATCAAAGCTGAAGCCAAACTATGGGTCATGGGCCACATGACTGTTTAATAAAATTAGCAGAGCTTGTTCAAGCACAAATTCTTTGGTGAGTGAGGTGCATTACTCTATTTGAACATAATTTTTTTTTGTGGTAGTATATAAATTGAGTTGTTTCCTATAAACAACACCATTTATGCCTTACAGATAACTTTCATTTCTATGGTAGAAGAATAATTAACATTCCTTCAGACACTAACCTGTGGACCAGTTTAACTGAAATCACTGACAAGGTAAAACATGCATAATAAAGACAGAGTGAGGTAGGAAATACACAGTCAAGCATGTGAGGTGAATGGACTGATGTGCTCGCTTGAAATGTACACATAAGAACTGTTGCAGGTACAAGAATGCAATGATTTGTTGAGGTGTTGGGTATGAGAAAGCATTTCAAAGAATAAATATAGTGCTTTGGTAGTGTTTTACGCCAAACACAGTTTTAGTGGCCTTTAACATTCACGATTATGGCATAAATTGAATCCACAGAAACTAACAGAGGTGCTAAGAAGATTTATTATTAAGTTTAATGTACCTCCTCGGGGAACATTTCCTTCACTTAATATTAAAGTGGCTTGAGAAATTTCAGTCTAGGAAGTGTTTGTTGGACCACTGATAGCTTTAAGTACACCAAAAAATATCAAAAAGAGAAGACAAACTGTAGAGCAGACTTTGGCATTCAGCACAACTTCAGTTGGCAAAGTTACATTTTCCAGACTGAATTCTTAATCAATATTTATCTTATTACCCATATGAAATAAAAATAGTGTATACATTTTTTAGAAATAATTTAGTGATACAACCCAATCTTTTGTACTTAGTTTATAGAATTGTTGAATGAAAACCAGGACATACTGAACAATTTGCCAATCCAGTTAGAAGAATGTATTAATGTTGGAGCTTATTTTAAAAAGTAATGTTATTTCAGGCAAGGTAAATAAATGGCTTCAAATTAATTTTTGACTGCTTTATTTCATATCTGGGACTGTGAATGAAGAGGAAAAGTTACCATTTGAATCTTCTTTTAAAATCACTATCCCCTTGAGCTGCATGCACCAGGTTATAAAGAAAAATGTACAGGGCTATTCAAAATGAAAGAGCAGATTTCAAAAATTTATTTCAAACAAACTGTACAAGACAGAAACACATTCCGCACATCACTGGTTAGAAGAAAGTTCAAAGTTTAAAAATTCAACTTCAAGAAGATTTGAATGACTTCATTTTCATGCAAGATGGTGCCCTGCCTCATTTCCACTTGAAGGTCCGGCATTACCTGAACGACACGACTTCCAGTTCCATGGATTGAAAGAGGTAGAGAACAAGATCTTGCTCATCATCTATGGCCTCCCAGGTGTCCAGACCTTACTTACCCCTGCAATTTTTATCTGTGGGGGTACATTAAAGAGAGTTTGTTCCACCTAGGCCCCTTAATCAAGATTCAAGATTTGTGACTTTAAATTGAAGAAGCTGTGAATTCAGTAACTAAGGACCAGTTGACTTGTGTGTGGCAAGAAATGGTCTACCGTTTTGAAGTTTGTCGCGCTAAACATGGTGCACATGGTGCTCATGTTGCGTGCATGCAACCTCAAGGACCATAGGACCAAACCTTCAACTTTCCTCCATCCAGTGATGTGCAGAATGTGTTTCTGTCCGATACAGTTTGTTTGAAGCACTTTGAGCTACATTGCTTGTATGAAAATCTGCTATATAAATAAATGTTGGTGTTGTTGTTGAAATAAATCCGCTCATTCATTTTAAATAGCCCTATATTTCATCAAGCTTTACTAAACCTTACAATGGCAGGGATATAACTCAGAAATCTAATCCCTGTTGGGAATGATGACTGTTTTATTAAGAAAACGTTTGCCTTCCACTTTTCTTTTAGCAAATTTTCACATGAGAATGGATTTTTTTTTTTTTAAAACTACTTTTAGTATATGACCACTTTTATTATGTTTGGCTCTGTGTCATCATGGGAATCCTCTTCTTGGGCCACAGTATTTTACTGATTTTTCTCATTTAAGTCCTCAAAAACAAAAACAAAACCCTGCTTTTAAGCAAAGACTAACTTGTAAGAAACAACATTCAAAGAACATTTTACATACCTTTGGCAACAACTTCTGAACTTTTGTTCTTTCTTTACTTTCCTTTAACAATGAGCCTCCTCTGTTAGAAAATCTGCTGGGATCAGATGCTTTCCTCTAAAACAAACAAGAACCTCCTTCATATTAACAATATTAGTTTTAAAATATACTGTATACTGCCCAATTTAACATATTATATACTTCGTTTAAAATTACACAAATTGTTTACCAAAGTATGATAAAGTAGCTTTCACCAAGGAAAATACAGGCTGCTATAAACATAAATTATATTAGCCTATTGTAAAATTCAACAGTGAAAGGTTAAACAAAATCTTACTTTATCAAACCTGTCATAAAATGCACTAAAATTACAAAGCTTTTTTAAAGTAGTTTATTATTAGCAAATTAAGGAGCAAGGCACATGTCCTATCTCCCAACTAAAGGATAAACCTAAAAAGCTAACATGAAAATGTTTCAACTTTATCTCAACATGTTCTTTCAACTTTTTTTTCTCATTATCATGCTCTACTTTACAGATATATATTGAGAATTATGGTCTAACCATTACACAAGTATGCTCACATAGAGAGTAGAATCTAGTAAATCTTACTGTTTAAAATGTATGAGAATGTATATTTTATTAAAGATGTACACAGAGTGTCTGCATTATTAGACCTGCCCATTTTGCTCATTCAGTAGACAATGCAATTTAAATAATAAAAAGGTTACTGTGAAATTGTTGCTACAAGTATGCAGTTCAAACAGAGAATAAAGTGACTTTGAACAGAACGTGGAAATGGAACCAAAATGTGCTAACACGAGAGTACATTTATTAAACTAATAGTCCAGCTACAGCAGATGCTAATCCAAGCAGGGTCAAAGCAGCCGATGAATCAAATGAGTTTAAGTGCTGTTTGGGGGTTTGGGAAGGGTTTGTTCTCCTCGACACAAACACATTTGATCAACACTGCAGGTATTGAGGATTCCTTCATTGTACACAAAATGAAAAAGCATTTTAAAAAAATATTGTCCCATGCCATAAGTATATGGAAGTCCTGTAATATTAAAAGGAACTTAATGAGGATTTCTGATTAATGCAGTCACCTTCAATTTAGCATGTGTGGGACGATATCAAGCAAGCTACCTGGTATTGAGATCTACTGCTTAAATGAAGAAACATGGATTCCATTGCACTCTGCTTGAATTTACTTGTGTCGTTGACACTTCGATAACAATATTTGCATGATAGTTTACTGGCTGGTACGGATCTTTTTATAATATCGATTAAGAAATAATTAAAAGCAATGCATGCAAATAGATGATGCAGTTCATTTAACTAAACAAAGGAAATGCTTTTGACAGAATATTTCTGATATACTTTTCATTTTTGCTCACAGGTACAACACTGACAATAAGCACAATTACAGAAACTACTCTTAACTGCTTAGTCCTCTGACACTCATGAGCAAAAGGAGAAAATGTATATCATTACTAAGTTTCAACAGTCTCACTATGGAGGAATTGCAAGATCTATCAGAGGAACATGATAAATAGAAATATAACAGTACCTCAAAATCTTGGAACAGTCTCCAATTCTGTTCCCATCGTTCAACAGCTTCAAATACAGATTTGCACTTCTCATAGTAACTTTTAAGGCGACTCAGCTCATCCTCATGCTTCACCAAAAGCTCTTCAGTAAAGTTACCTATGAAAGCAGTATATCTTATTTTAAAAGCAGTTAATAGCAGGCAGGAGTGTTCCACAAACATTGATAATCAAAAATCTAAGAAGCAAAACGCCACTTACTATCATAGAAAGCCGCAAATGATTCTCGCTGTTCAGTGCTGTATGTACATTTATCCCAGAACTCCAAAAGTTCTTTTCTGATTTTTTCAATTACCTCTTCCATATTGGCTCTCTTTAGTTCTTCAAGTCGATCAAGCTCAAGTTGCCACTAGAAGCAAATACATGACAATTTAAACAACTCAACTTTAAAATTTAATCTGACAAAATGTGTTAAACATACAAAGATTTCAATTTATTTTTTCTTTTACTTTAAACCATAAAATAGTATCAGAATATTCAAGTCAAAAAATAAATCACATTTCATAGTGCCTTAGAATACAAATATAATGTGTTAAGCAGTTTTGTTTTCATTGCACATCAATGCCAACAATGTAAAGTAAACTTAGTAATTCAATTAACACTGAAATACATATGCTCAGAAAAATAGCTAACCCAAATTTTAAAGGCCTAACTATTCAGAATAAATCAATTAGGTTGCCATACATTATTCTCTTCTAATAAAACTATGACTGTTGCAAGTTATTTCTCATCATTTCACCATTCATACCTCATTAATCTCTTCAGACAGGGAACTCTTTAAAGAAGCTTCAAAATGCTTTATTTCCTCTTCAGTAAATTCAAGTCGACTCCACAAATTATAAACCTTACTTTTCAAATTATCTTTTGTTGAAAGAAGATCGTCTTTCTTGACTTCCAACTATAGAAACACAATTTAATTAAAATAAAATATAAAGGATAAAGAGACATTTCTGTCTATTAAAAACAAAGACAGTGGATCAGATCAGTGTATAGCTAATCATTATTATAATGGAAAGGTAAAATGTTAGGTTATGGTGCATATACACACATATACAGAGACAGGGTTTGGGGACACTTCACTAGGTCTAATGCAAAAAAATATATTTTTCTGTCTTGTTACAATAACATAGAAAATACTATTTTTGTATTGTTATAATATAAATGACATCTCATAAAACAAACAGATTTTTGTACAAATTAAACACTTTCAATGACTACACTAAACGCAGCTCAACAGATGAAGCTTTCAAAAATGATAAAGTACTTGTATTTTAGAAAGATGCTATGAATAATCTATCACAAAGAGTTAATAAAGACATAGTAAAAATAGCAAATTAAATATTTGATACAAACTGTCAAGTCTGTATAATTTAAAATACACAGGCATCTTTATATGTATGCTTTCAATTACACCGATAATAAATGAAACCAATAATGCAGCACATTTTAAAACATTATAAAAGAATACTACAAATGCAGAAGAGTATATTTATATAAAAAAAAAAAAAAAATTCTTTACTAGTAAAACTGCTTTTGTACCTGACAGACTATAAGTTGAAGGGCACTAATATTTTCTTTTGTTAGCAAAAAGGCTTCAGCATCATCACAGACTGCATCTTTCTCTAAGGTGGTTTCAGGATCATGTCCGATTTCCTTCATCAGTTGATGGATTTGCTGGCGTAAGTCCGAAAAGATTTTCACTCTACACTCCTGGAATTAAACGAACAGATTTATAATAATAAACCCCCCAAAAAATGAAAAATATAGGGGATAATAAAACAATTACACTTATTGCCTAGATTTACAGCTTTCCACTAATCTTAGTTATAGCCACAATGTTCTGTTTGTGCCTGAAACATTCTTCCAAAGAAAAACTGAAGCAGCCAAGGTTATCCTCAAACTCAGGATTCCTATTCCAAAGTGAGCAAATGATTAATAATTCAACATGTACATTTATCTCCACCCCCCACCACATTACTTTTTCAATAAGTAATAAAAGAATAAAATGCTTACAAGATTCATAAAAAAGAACATTTTTAGTGTTATTATAATACAAATCTACATTCTGTCCTTGCTTTTTGAAGTAGACTGTCTTTAAGAGTTACAGAATATACACTAAGCAATGCATGGAAAAAGTCCCTGGTGAGGAAGCCAGAAAACAGTAGTGTGCAGTCATGCACACTGGCTAATTTTGAGTCCCCCACATTCTTAACAGAATGTATTTACACCACTTCAAAAACCTGATTCTCCACAGTAAACCATATGTACCACCCAAGCTTCACACAGAAGACACTCAAAATGGTTGTTAGTACTAAAGTGATAGAAACTAAATAAAACAAGCAAATACCAGTGTCTTTGAATTTAAACTCAGTACAACAGACAGCTTCACCTTGCATCTCTAATATACAAAAGTGGTATAATGAAAACCTGATGTGGAGAACTAATTATTTTCATTTACTTAAAATATTACAAAACCAGCCAGACTAGCTGAGGAACCCTTCTCTTCCTGTTCACTTTCATCTATTTTTTGTGGTTTTCTTTCATTTAATGTGAGGAACCACTCAGCTCAGTAACGATTATAATCGGCAAATATAAATTACTAAGAGGCAAATGCATCTTCTTACACTGTTATTTTGCTTAGCCTATCCCAGATACATTGGGTGCAGTACAGATCACTACAGAGTACTCTAACATGTACTGGACCAAATTATAATTGTCAATCAACATCATGCACACAGACAAAGGAAGATCATGTAAATACCAGTGAAACAGCGACTGGGCTAAGACTAACTCAATTTCTAGATGTTATGAACCATCTTTTGAAGACTAGTACCCAATCTATGGTTGTTTCCCAACAAACACCCAAAGCTTTAGTTTATAATAATAAATAAGTAAACAAAAATAAAATAAAATTGAGGGATGGGTAGAAATGATATAGTAACAATGACAGACTGTCATTGTTATTATATCCATCTACCCTATTATTTTGGAAACAGTTGTTTTTATGTAATAGAAAACGTATTTTCTGAATGACATTCACCCCAAGAAAAAACACACACAACACAAACAATAAATACACAAAAGGAATATACAACATAAATGTACATTTTGAAACTTGGTGTAGCAGTATAAAAAGTTTTGTTATTAGTTTTTAATATATGCTAAAAAAATAAGTATTTTTGAGGTTATGTGAAATTAAGAATACTATTTGAAACTGAAGATTGGGGCAAACAGTCTTGCCACAAAAGATTTGGCAAATTTGATCTTCACATAAAAATTTGGCAATAATGATATAATTCTGAACAATTATTGAAAATATAGAACTTCCCATTTTAAACAGAAAGTTAAGGAACACAATACCCGTTCTATAGAAAGATTCTTGATATGTGCTTGCAGCTCAAGCAACTGTTGGCGTGTGGGTACACTGCCAGTGGGTATATAATACGGTGTGGCACACAAGTCAATACAAAGTGATTTGTCTTCTTCCTGGAGACTTTTTAATTCTTTCAGACGGTCATTTTTCTCTTTCATCAAAGACTCCATTCTTATCCTGAGATCCTTTTCTAACTGCAGGACAGTCAGACCTTTATCAATCTGTTCAAAAACAAAAAGTTGTTAGTATCTTGAAACTAAGGAATTATATTGAGTCAGTAAAGTGAAAATAATAATACACTAAACCAGACAAATCAATTAATTAACTTTCAAAAGATGAACATAGTTTACTAAATAGAAGCATCAATTAAGAAATATGTAAGGAAAAATAAGAACATAGAAGTGGAAAATACCTTAAAAAAATAACTTGGTAATTAATTTTCACCATGTTAACTTTCCATATATTTGGTCTACAGTGTACAGATATAACAGGTGAATATTTAAAGAGATGACTAATGTTAGAAAGAAAAAAGGCATTCGCATATCTATACGAATGAGCCTTGGTAAACCAGCTAAACACAAATTAAGTAAATAGGGACCGATACCTACCTGATAAGGATCTATCGACAGCTCATGATACAATGTATCCAGCTCCTTCCTATAAGTGATAATATTCTTCTCTATTCTTGATTTTAAATTTTCCTCTTCTGTAATCATATCTTTTAGCAAAAGCTTAAAAAAAAAAATGTTATATGATCATAGCGAGAAGTTCAGAAATGTTTTATTATTACAAACTGTCAATACTCTTAACTTATATCAGTGTGGTAATGTGTAAGAGAGACCAACATTCTTTCTAAATAAACTATATACTACTGGAATAGTATATCAGGTGATGAAATGCAACATTATTAAAATTCTCACTTGTATATGTAATTGTATAATGATTAATATGACTTCTAAATACTGTATTCAAAAGAAATGTTACATAGAGATACTTTTTAAATACTTGTATTATAACACACTTTTTATTTCAGCCAGAATAAAATATTAAAGGCTACTTAAACTCTTGTAAATATCCATATACTATATTCCCTTATTATTCATGAATGTATTATAATTAAATTAAGTTTTACAAAGACAGATAATCTGTTTACTTCAATATGCTTCTTGACTGCCTCCATACGCTCCACTCTCATAGCCTCCTGAATTCCAATGCTGTCCCAGATGTCCACAAGTCTGGCCAGGGATTGGTTGATGCCATTAACAAGGGAGAAGGCTAATAACTCGCTGTAACAAAAGTTGAATATTTAGTACTGTACAGACCTTCAAAAAGGAAAGCATCAGAAGACTTCAGCAAAGACAAGCTCCCATTGACATACTTAACCACTGCTTTGTTTGACTGACTTTTAAATTTAAAATTTGAAAAAGTAACTGTTATCATTCGGTGTATGCAAATGCAAAACGAGGATAAGGTGAGCAACATGGTTAAGGCCAAAACCTGGTTTCTTAAAACCCTCTGTTTAAATGCAGGAGTCTACTTTATGAAGTTCTGTTTTGGCAAAACACTCTGATGTCATAAAAACATGCTAAAAAAAAAAAAAAAGACATTGTTAGTGGCTGCTGTGAAACTGAAAGCAAGGATGGAGCCTACATGGGAAACATTACTTCTAAAAGTACCTTAGTTACATTACTCATTACTTACACACACACAAAAACAATCTAAATATTGTTATATTGTTATATAGTTACTTATAAACTGTAATGCATTACAAACAGTGTGTTACTTTGCATTACATTTTCTTCTTTTGCATGAGGAATTCTACATTTGACTGAACAGCATCTGCTATTAAATCCTATGCCCATATATGAACCTTCATTAAACAGACCAGAAACACAGCTAAACATGATGATTCTTGTGTTAAATGTGTTTTGTCCTTCATGTGCTGTGAAGTAAATAACCTACTGACATCGTCAACCTGTGCCACCAGTGATTCTTTAAGGAAACTGACCACTATGCCAACCAATCACATTATTTCTACATATCTATAGCAAATAGCTATAACTAGACCAACATTTTATTAACGTGTTTTTGTTACCAAGATGAACACAGCAGACTCTTCTGTTTGACTGTGAGCATGAGAAGCAAAAGGACTGGCATACTATTACATGTGCTTCTTGCCTTACATGCAGTGGTGCTGGGATGATAACAGCACAGGTACTTTTATTTCAATAAATAAGTATTGAATTAGGTTACCAGTTACTTTAAAAGGTAATCCAACTACTTAACACACATTTACTTTTAACGCTGCTTCCTATATTGTGATACTGAATTTATCACTGTATATTCATCTTATCAACATAATTTAGCAACATTAAAATACAGAGACATATTTCAACTAGGAAAAGGAATAATGCGACTGCTTAAGAATCTGCCTCTGGAAATGTATTTTTGTGGATGTTTCTGTCACTTTCTACCTTTTGCTGCTAGAAACATGCATGAACAACAAACATGCACAAACTATGAAATCCTAAACTGTAACCAGGTTAAGGGTTTTACATGACCACATAACTGGGTTACAAATCCATCCTTGCTAACCTAGTTTCACAGAGACTGATATCCTGGTTTATGTGACTGGAATAAGGGTTCACATGGCATTTTAGAAACCAAATTTCTACAAATAGCTGGGTTATTAATATGAATGCCAACACAACAACTGAGGCTTTAGAGTGCTGGTTCTTTCTATATAGGATTTGTTGTTTCAACTCAATTTCCATAGACATGCATGTTAGATTGGCTAGGGGCTAAATTGATTAGTTATGAATGAGACTTTATTAGTGAATGTGCTCCAAGATAGTTAAATGTCTCATTCAAAAAAAAGTTTGTTTTTGCATCCTTTTTCCCAGCCTATCCAGAATTTTGTATTACAATAAGTGCGCTCTGAAAATCAACCTATTAATCAAAGACAGAGACACAGAGAGTCAACACGCTATTAGAATTCTAAGGGCACCACAACCTTACAGCTTCAAATTAGACACTGTATATATGTGACATTTTATCATTAATTTATTCATAGGTTGTTGGGCCTTTGTCCTAAACGAAGCAAGTTGTAATTAACTGTAAAAGAAGAGCAATAGGGATACCCATCATAACATACTAAAACCTATTTAACCCAATATAGGCCTAAGTCTATCACAAGAGCATCTGCCTTCCAGAGAAATAAGCCCTGGACAGAACACTCCATTGCAGGGCCCAGCATCCAGCATCCAGCATCCATATAGGGCTAGTTTAGAAATTGCCAAATAATTTAAAGCCTCTGCAATGTTGGAGGAAAACTAGTGGACCCAGCCACAATGCCACTAGGAAAATACATATATTGCAAAATGTTGTAGAAAACTACAGAAACACAATATACTGTACTGTATAACACTAAATCAGGAGCACAGACATTAAGAAGTTTAAAAATGGAGTGCACACATTTACAAAAAGTAAACATGTCTTTCTACTTTGTACTCTAGAATAAAGTCACATTAAACAATGAGGAAAAGGTCAGCTAAAAGGCAGCATAAAGATGAAAGACGCCTCACGCCTGGACAAACTTGTTAAGAAGGCAGGCTCTATTGTAGGAGTAAAGTTGGACAGTTTAACAGCTGTGGCAGAGCGACGGGCACTAAGCAAACTCCTGTCAATCATGAATAATCCACTGCATCCACTGAACAGTGTCATCTCCAGGCAGAGGAGTAGCTTCAGTGACAGACTTTTGTCACTGTCTTGCTCCACTGACAGACTGAGGAGATCGTTCCTCCCCACACTATGCGACTCTTCAATTCCATCCGGGGGAGTAAATGCTAACATTATTCAAAGTTATTGTCTGCTTTTACATGCATTTTTATTACTTTTTAATTTAATATTGTTTTTTGTATCAGTATACTGCTGCTGGATTATGTGAATTTCCACTTGGGATTAATAAAGTGTCTATCTAGACTCCATATTTCTAAAATGGGACAGGGTTTGGGTAAAATATCTAATTACATACAATGGAGTGATTTGTGTTAATTTTACATACCAAAGAAATGTATTGATGGTGCTAGGAATAATCACACAGGCGTTGTCCGTTTCCTTGTTACAAATATCCCTCAAAACCCCGGAAGTTTAAAAGGTCCTTTTAGAGTTGACGATATAACTGCTACCTTGAGGTGGTCAGTAGGCCAGTGCTGGGAGATGAACTTGTTCTCTGCACTCTCATTCATCTTATTCATGTAAAATCTGACTTAACAGCAGTAATTTTTTGGACTACATAAACAATGAATCTGAGCTTCTTGCATTGATAAAACGTAAATTAAGCTTTCCTGATTAAAACAATTTCTTGGGATGCTCTGATCAGGTTTTTATAGGGCCAATACCGATCACCGATTTAATGTTACTGATTTTGGCTAGTTCCAATAATGATTTTTGTTCTTTCTCTTTATAAAACTTTTTACACTAAGCTCCTGCTTGACCAGATGCAGAGAATTAATGTGTTTTATACAGTTGCTAGCTCAAAAAATGTAAAATAACAGCTTTTTTGCTAAAATGTTGTTAAATAGTTAATTCCTGAATTATTAGTGGCTATGTAAACAGTAAGCACTCCAGCCACCATAAAAACCTCACATTATTCCATTCCACCTGAACTAAGGTGGTGCTGAGGTGTCACTGGTTGCATGGCTGCACTCGGGTCCTAATCTAGGATCCTGAAGTGGTTTGTCATGTGGTGGGTGTAGCAACACGCTGTACTGTGCATGCTCTTAACCTCTCTCGTTGTGTTAACAGTAAACTGAAAGACTCACTGACACAAGGACATTTTGACTTAAACCCACCTCAACCTGCCACTCTAGTCAGGAGTCTTGTCTTCAATTCAAAAGTCTCCAACCTCCATGCTAGTCAGAGTTTCCGGTTAATATACAGGCCAGAAATTCAGGAAGCAACTATTTACCAATATTAAAGCAAAATTGCATTTGTTTTGCACATTTTGAGATAAGACATTTGGAATATGGACTTTATTCACAATGTTTGCCACTGCCTAGCATTGGTTACATATTTTTGTTTATGTGAACCTCTCTTATGTCCTTTCTTCAATAAACATGAAATAAAAAGTTTCTCTGCCACCACAACATAATACATGGGGTAAGTAATGTATAAAAAAAATAATATTTGGATGACGAATTCCTTTAAGGTAACCCTGTCTCTCAGTCTTCCCAGATTTGCCCCAATCACTTGCACAGTGCTTAAGCTTTAGAGAGTGAATCTTAAAACTAGTGAGCCCCCAAAAAGTTCAGATTGATGTCAGTGTCCTGGTGCAGAAAGACTGGGTCAGCTTACTGTCTTTTCTTGTGGGCCACACCCTAGGTAATTAGGTTTTTCTGTTATGGAGCAGAAACCAACATTGGGTTGGTAGATGCAGAGGGGAAAAAAAAATAGCTAGTACGGACAATAGGTTATAAGGGAAGGGGTGGACAATAGCCATGGACTTCTTTGATGTACAAGAAATCAGCGCTTTTTGATCGATGGTTGGTTGGTAAAATGTTGAATTTTAACCATCTGTCTCTTCCATCTATTAGCACCCCTTTGTTTGCATGAGTTTTTGCACACTGGTTGAGTCATCTTTGATTAAAACCCACAGGTTATTGGATGAAAAGAAACTAATCAAATACTGGTAGAACTACAGGATGCTTAATTCTGGAATGCAGGTGGAGGGAGGGCAAACTGTTTTCTACATCTGCTAAGTCTGTTACAGAGATGGTGCTGTGTGCCACTGAAAGCCAAACAAAAATGGGATAATGCTGTTTATTTTTACTGTGTTTGGGTCTCTCTCTTTCATGCAAACAATCTAACTGATGACTTAAACACCAATAGCTTTAACACTACTTATGGAGTACCTTGTACACTTATAGTGAATACAATTTGTATTATAGGTTTCACTTTTTGCCTTAATATACCCTAACTTCCCCTACAGAGTTGGTAGTGCATTTAACAATTGATCTGACAGAAACAAAGTTGTACTTTAGATGAGATTTTCTACTGACTGGCACAATGCACCAAGAAATACAGCCAGTACCATCACAGAACTGAAATATCAAAACCTGTGTGCATTTACTATTCTTGTGATGCCATTTCTTTACCATTACACTGCAAAAATCATTCGATGTATGCAATAAAAAGTATTAATTAAAGCACATTCAATATCAAATGTATTGTAGACGTTTTGTTTTATGCATCGTTAACACATTGGACAAAATTACTATGTACACAGCATATGTTTCTGTGTATGTATAAGCCTATGTGAAGTACGAACAATTAGTTAAATAAATGAAGTTTCCTAAAAAAAGATCTCCAGTCCGTATCAGCGGCACAGCTTGTCGAGTCATTTAATAGACATTTAATATCGGAATATTGCATGAAAAGGCATATATTAAATTACGAAACACCCAATCATTTAATAATTCTACTGACATTAGCACCACACTTTGTCATTAAAAAAATGATCAGCCTTTATATAACTCCGTCGTGCCAGTTAAATGCACATTTAAGTCGTGGCTGTTCGATTCTAGCCCAACAAAGCCTGATTAAACAAGTAACTCCAGAAATGTAAAAAATTAACAAATGTGGCTTCACTAATAAACACATTAGACAAAAATCCTAAGATAAAAAAATTACACATTTAACATACCTTTTTCTGCTCGTCATCTTCACAACCGTACTTAAAATAAGGGTCCTGTTAGGAAGTGTTTTCGTTCGTACTATCCTTTATTTAAAACTTTTAATATTAGCCCCAAACATGTTAAAGCGACGTAATTTAGATTTAAAACTTTATTTTTGTGGGTTTCTATTTGAGAAGGTACCGTCACCGCTAGCCTGCGCCTTGCACCGGACAGAAAAAAAATTCAAAAATGTTCACTTCGAGTAAGTCAACTCCTCATTGGACAAAAAGCAACCAATCAGAAACTGTCCAAATAATAAACCTTGTGACGTCATCAGGCTCAAAGCGGAAGTTTTTATGACAATTGTTTGTTTTTCTTGTGTCATATTTTCGATAATAGATGTATACATAAAATGTGTTACATTTTAAAAACATTATATGCATGAATACATATTTTAATACTCTTACTGAGAAAGGTGTTGAGCGAAGACCGGCAGTGGTCTCGTTTGATAATGCTTTCGGACGGATTTCTTGCGGATTGGAATTCACTACTCGTTTTGACTTAGCGCAAATCTGTGGCTGTAACCAAGTAACAACAGGATCCTGTTAATTATGTGAATAAAACGTTACATGAAAAAGGAGCTGTGCATACACTGAAGATGTGTACAAGGAATACAGAAGTGTCTAAAGTCTTTCAAGGAAACAAAGCTCTTCGACTAAAATAGTGAATTTTGCGTTCAAAAGAATTACTTATGAACTTAAGTTGTTTTTTTTTTGTTGTTTTTTTTTCGGCGCCACCTAATTCACAAGTTTTTCAGTTTGATTTTTTAAAACTCTGGTCACCCAGTAACTTGCTGTCAGAGTGCCACATTAACCTGATATCATGTTCAGTCGCTGTAATAAAGTTAGCCTTTGGAATTTCCTTGCAAGTCTCGTCTCAACAATATTATTACAGCAAGACATGCTAAAGCAAAGAAAAGATTAATTACATTTATTTTTAAACTTAGGTTATGTTAATTTGCAATTGCAAATTGTCACTGTGCATGATAAGAACATAAAAAATTTAACAAACGTGAGGAGACAGTTCAGCCCACCAAACCCGTTTGTTTAGTTAATACCCATGCTGCCTCAGTGTCTCATCCAGATAATTCTTAAAGGTCGTCAAGGGTTCTGCTTCAACTAAATGTCTTGGTAGTTTGTTCCCGGGTCCCACAACTCTTTGCTTCTGGATTCAGACTCCCTTTATGAACGATGTAAGGAATAAATATATCATTAACAAATTAAATACATTATTCAGGTCTGGTCAGGTTGGAGAGCATACACTGGTACACCGCATTGCTTCATCCACCACACAACAAAACAACTCAGAATCCTGGTTTGCAGCCACCCCAGGCAGATACACGGTCAACTCCCACACCCAGGAAATGGCCATCTATATGCTGCAGCCAGGTGTTACATCGGCATCCCCTTGGCCTGGCCCATCTGCTTGGGTCCTCAACACTGAGGATCCTGCAAGCCAGATTACCCTAAGGGAATCATGCCACATAACCGTAGTGCTGTAACTGATGCTCCCTCACAATACAGGTAATGTGCCTCATTCAGGACTTCATGACCAACTGCTTGTTCGAAATAAAGTCAAGCCAATGATACCCAAGGATTCTCCAAAGAGACACAGTACCAAAGGAGTCCAGTCTTCATCTCAGTTCACTGGATAGCATTCATGTCTTGCAACCATATTACAAAACAGGAAGCACCAGGACTCTAAGGACTTGGAACTTTGTCCTTTTGCAATGATATCAGGAGCTCCACACACCCCATTCCAGTGACCTTATGACTCCCATGCTCTCCCAATCCATCTACATTAACAATGATAAATATCCAACTTAATACATTTTGTGATGCATTCAATTTATGCTCACATATCATTTTAATATTATTTATGCATTGTTATGTTACACTATTTCTTTATTTATTGGGCTTGTGTATGTTTGGTTCCAGCTACAGAATGTATTGGCCTCATACTGATTGGCTTCAGAAGTTGCAGTGATATGCTCAGATAGTCAGTTTATATGTAAGTCATAATATTAAAACAACAACAATTTATTTCTTCTATAGCCCAAAATCACAAAAGGAATGCCTCAATGGGCTCTAATAGGCCCTGGTTTTTGACAGACCCCCAGCCAGACTACCAAAAAAAAATTTGACCATTAGTAAAACTTTTGGTGAGAACAAGCCATTCAGCCCAACAAAACTTGTTAATCATATCCAGCTAATTCCTCCAAAACAACATCAAGTTTAGTTTTGAATGTCCCAGGAGTCCTGTGGTCAACCAAACTATGTGGTGACTTATTTCATGAGTCTCTAGTTCTCTGTGTGCAGAAAAACGTCATAACTTTTCTGTGAAATTTACCCTTAAAATCTTTCTAACTACCCGTCTTCTTGCTGAACTCATTTTGAAGAAACAGTCTCAATCAACTTTACTAATCCCTTTCATACCATTATGCAATTCAATCATATCCCCTTGTAATCTCTGTTTGCTTAAACTGAAGGCTCAGCTGCTCCTTCAATCTTTCCTCATAACTCATATTGTACAGTCCTGGAATCAGTCACACTCTTCCAGAATTTTTCTAGTACTTTTTTATAGCTTGGAGACCAAAACTGTACAAAGTACTTCAGGTGCATCCTCACTGGTGCCTTCTAAATCTTAAAGCTTCCTTTGATTTGTACTCTACACCTCATGCAATATAACTTTATATTCTTCTAGCCTTAATGGTTTCTGTACACTGGATGTAGATAGTGAAAGAGTCCACCATAACTCCCTGGCCCTTCTCATAATGGGTACTGTACTTTCAAGTTTCAGACATCTCAATGTTTATTCCAGTCTAACATTTTTACTTCTCATGCTATGCTATCCAAATCCTTCTGTATTTATTGAACGGATTCTAGGCTATGTGCCAATCAGTTTTATCACCTGCAAACATAACCAGATTGTTGATTATATTCCTATCCAGATCATTTATGCACTGTCCCCGAGAGACACCACTTTTAACATTCCCCAGTTCTAATAAGGTTCCTCGCACCATACCCCTCTGTTTCCTTTAATTAAACCAATTCTGCACCAATCTACACACTACGAACAAAACTCCCACTTCATTTAATGTAATGCCCAACCTCTAATGGGGGCCCGTATCAAATGTTTTCTTCGACAGTCATAACCCGAGCAACTTGTTTCACTGTTGGCAACTATATGACCACCGCTTGAGCGTGCTGGATAACGGGCTCCGTGTGAGTTGATTTGAGTAAGTTAACGTTTAATAATAGCGCCCTGCTCTTATTGATTATAAGTAAAGTAACATTCCAAGGAATAGTTTCCGCAAGCATCCTAAGCTTCGCAATTCATCCAGGCTGCCATGTAATGGATGAAGCTACAAGAACCGAATCCCTACTTTCTTAATTAATTTCGGTTTCACGCATGGTAGTAAAAACGTAAAAGACCCGCATATAGTGCCTTAAAACTGTTTGACAGATGACATTGAAATCTGATTGAAATCCTATGTAGATTGAAAGGTATTGTGCTCAGCTAATGAAGTCTCTCACCGAGACTTCACACCTAATTGGTCTAACAAGATGACGGCTACGCCTACTACCGGAAAATCAGGGCCGTTCCAGGCTAGATGGAGTACGGCGCTCCAGGGCTAGGGGCGGATTTTTTAGTAATATTGTTCCCGTTTTTGATCGGTAGTAAAGGGGGAATCGGTGATGAGACATGCTGTTTTTGAGAAGAAAAAAGGGGACAAACAAAATAAATCGACGGAATAACACTTATAAGGAGGCACGTTTCTTAACAGTGCTGTGAATGTGACTGTTTGAAATCCCATGCGCCACATGCTCACGTGACACAAGAGGCGGGGCAAAAGGTGGAAGGATAGGTTGCAGGGAGATGAAAACTCTCATAAGTCAGCGACGTCAATTTGAATTTGGGAATGTTGTAAAACTACACATTATGGTTTGAAACTAGTGGAGTTGATTCTTGAATTGCTCACTCATATTTGAACTTTCTCGACCCTGTATGCGCTGGTGTAGATTATTCGTGCTGTGCACTTTATGAACTCGGCTGAGATTTCCACAGGTCAACACGGAACTCGATATGCCAAGTGATAGATATCGACGGCTGCAATAGGGAACCATGATTCGTCCCGGCCTTGAAACTTTTAGCTGTCTACAAGCTTTACTTCTGTTACACTTCTTCATACCGCTGACCTCTGCCACGCAGTACGCAGTCACAGTGGACGCAGCTAGACCCCTAAGGGACATCAGACACTTCTGGAAGAGCACTGGCTTTTGGTATGGCTCCTTCCCTTAACATGTGGTGTGGGCTTTTAAAAAGAACAGTTTCAAGTTGTGTTACCATCAAACGTTTCTGGAATTCTTAGAGATCTGTTATGTGATTGGGGTTAATAAAACATTAAGAAATAAAACATTTTGTGGTTAAAGAACTGAGGTCATTAAGTTAATGGTGCAACAAACGAAGGGTGATCAAATGATATAGCCTCGTAGGATTTTTAAAACATTCACATAGCTTTTTTTTTGTGCCACTTTTATTTTGCTTGTGTATGTAATTATTGTACATTCCTGTTGATGGCTTGATAACTTTCTTCACTGGCCTTTCAGACTGGGGACAAGATGTACACCAGTGGTTCTGAACCTTTATTCCTCCAAGGTCTCCCAGTACATGACATGAATATGTAAGACCCCACAGGGCCAAGACAGTTATCCTCTTGTACTTTTGCTGCAGTCTTGACAAAGGAGCTTGTTTTTGAGCTTCGATTTATTAAGTATATAAAGCGCAATACCTAACTAACAGGAAATTTCAAAAACAGGCTTATGTCTTAATTAAAAAAGGTATTCTTACTACTTCCATGAATTTCCTAATCCTAACACAGAATCAATAGCCACTTTTTCAGGGTTAAATAATGACCAACCTTTACCATAATACAAAGTTTGTAGCTGCAGCTAGTTTTGATAAATTACTCACTGGCCTTAAGTATCACTTTTTAAATGAAGCATAAAGCAATTTTTGAAAAAATATATGCATTTTTAAAAGGAGAATTAGTCTGTGTTGACATTTTTTCATAACTTAATTCCATTTGCTACTTCGTTATCCTGTGAATTTAGCATTGGATCATTCCCATTAGTGATAGCCACATTTTATCACGAGTGGAAATGTAAACATATTTTCTCTCCACATCCAAAAGTCGAGTCAGTGGAAAAGAAAACATCATGTAAAGCGAAGGCAGCGGTCAAGTAAGCCATGGAAGGGTGTTCAGCTCTGACACCTGTTTAGCTTTAAAAGATGAGCATAGAGTTGGCAGTGGCATGTGTGAAGCCCACCTACCATTTCCTTCATGAGGCTGCCAAATCTTTGGCAGCATGCTAAAGCATCAAGTGCTTTACGGCAGTTCGGCATGTTCCCTTATTTTCAGTTTGTTTTTGTTGAAACATTTTGCGCCGACTACAGGTTAGAAAGGTGCAAGAGTGACTACTAAGCCCAGATGTGCTGTGCGCATGTTGCGAGTCCACCTGATCTCTGTCTGGAAATGAGACACATTTTTAATCCTACTGAACTATACAAGGATTCTCTGTGGGACACTAGAAGCAGAGAAGCTTTAAGAATGAACATTCTGGTAACTCAGTGCTCAGAGTTTCTTCTCCTGTTTAAATCTTCTTGAAAAATATGTTAGTACAACTGACCTATAACTAATCACCATAGTGTCTGCTGTTCCACACTCCATAATTCATGTCTTGAGTTTTTTTTATTGTGATTTGCTCCACAGTAGCAGCAGTTTTTTCTGATGTTGAAGTCTGGTAAGACTTTGGGTCATTTTCTAGAGATAACCCGACATGACTGGATTCTGTAGCCCATCTCTTCACTGTGGCATATGAAGAGGACTAGTTCTGGCACATGTTAGTTAGCCAAGAATGGTCAAAAAATATTTAGTCTTTTGTGTTAGAAATTGAATAACAAAACAGTACTTGATTTTGTGATTTTTTTTTTCCTGCATCATTGTTGCCTTTCTATTGTAATTAAAAATATACACTATAAATGACTAATAGTGTAAACTTAAATTTCACATTTTAGTATACGTGAGCTAGTATTTGGTTGCTTACAACCTTAAAATAAAGTGCTTTCTTCATCATACTGTGTATGTTTTTGTGTGGCACAATCAGAATTAAATGGAATGCAGTATGAAAGTTTGTAGGAAACTGATATTAGTTACAGAATTTATTATAAAAGTCTAAAAAATTGTTAGTGCTCATTGTATACAGTAAAATAGAATTGTTTCAATAGAATACAGAATTACTTTAGACTAGCTCCTTTTGTAAACTCCGGTCAATCAGATGTTTAGTAGTAAATTATAGGATGTAGTGCATGTGCAGTGACTTGCCAAATGATCAATTTTTAGTATTGCCCCTAGGAAGGTTGTGTTGAGTGCATTGGTAGATACAGTGGCTAAAAGAACTGGAATAATGACCATTACGTTATAGATATTTAATATTTTATTAACTGTGTTATATTTATGAACATGTTAGTAATTACAATTCAAACACTATGGGTGTCATAATGGATAGCCTGGTGCCCACAGAGCCAATGTGCTTTGTCGAAATCCAGCACCCACTGGCCTTCTGTGGAAGTTCTTCCAATATCATTATATGGTTTTTCCTGGTTGGCCTTATTTTTTCCTATATTCCAAAAATGTATATATTAAGTTGACTGGTACTTCTAAGTTGTTCTTGTGGCTGTATTCATGAGTGGGCCCTACAGTGGTCTAATACTCCCAACCAGTGCTTGTTATTGCCTTGCTCCCGGCACTGCTGGAACAGACTCCATTTAGCAGTATCCATGAAATAGATTATGTGCTTTCTGATTGAAAATACAGTATGTAGGTTTTCTGGGTGGGCTTTGGCAGTGATTACAGAGTCAATTTTGCATTGATTGGACAGGGTTGAGGACCCCTCATGACCAGCTGTTTATGCTGCCTTCATCTTTGGTACAGCATTCATAAAATCAATTATAATTCATCTCAGAATATTGGGCTAGTTTTATTAGTGTTCAAGGTATTGGTAAAATATCCAATCTTAATTTCTATTACAGAACAAAATATAACTAAAGGTCTCATATACCTACAATATTTACAATATCTTCTTCTTTTGGCTGCTCCCGTTATGGGTTGCCACAGAGGTTCATCTTCTTCCATATCTTTCTGTCCTCTGCATCTTGTTCTGTTAAACCCGTCATCTGCATGTCCTCTCTCACCACATCCATAAACCTTTACTTAGGCCTTCATCTTTTTCTCTTGCCTGGCAACTCTATCCTTAGCATCCTTCTCCCAATATACCCAGCATCTCTCCTCTGCACATGTCTAAACCAACGCAATCTCACCTCTCTGACTTTGTCTCCCAACCATCCAACTTGAGCTGACTCTCTAATGTCCTCATTTCTAATCCTATCCATCCTCGTCACACCCAATGCAAATCTTAGCATCTTTAACTCTGCCGCCTCCATCTCTGTCTCCTGCTTTCTGGTCAGTCCCTCCGTCTCCAACCCATATAACATAGCTGGTCTCACTACCGTTCTGTAGACCTTCCCTTTCAGTCGTGCTGATACTCGTCTGTCAGAAATAATTCTTGTCACTGTTCTGCACCCATTCCACCCTGCCTGCACTCTTCTTCACTCTCTCCCACATTCCCTATTACTCTGTACTGTTGATCCCAAGTATTTAAATTTATCCACCTTTGCCAACTCTACACCTTGCATCCTCACCATTCTACTGACCTCCATCTCATTTACAATATATGTACTGTATTTGTGGCATATTGATAGAATTAAAAAAAGATCAGTTTCAGACTTCTGTATTCTAACCATCTGGGAACAAACTGCAGAGTGCTTTCTACAGGGTGACTGACAGAAAAGCATCTGACGCAGTTTTCACATACTATGGGCATTTTCACAGTTGCCATTTATGATGTCACACCTTCCCACATCATTCTGTTCGTGTGAATTACCCTTTGGAGCAGTGGGAGAAAGGCCATTGATTTCTTCACAACCCATTCAAAAGCAATTAAAGATTAACTCAGGCTTGGACCGCAATAGAAGTAAATTCTTGCAGTACTTCTTTGTATTCCTTGCTCTGCGCTCCAATAAACACACGTTATCGGCAATACACTAATAACCCAATTGTGCTCCACTCACTTAGAATCTGGAACCAATGTAGAAAGCATTTTAAGACGGAGAAGCTTCTATCTGTGGCACCTCTGCAAGAGAACCGCCTCTTTCAACCTTCACAAACATATGCAGTTTTTAATATCTGGAAAAAATTTGGAATTAACTTGCTTAGAGATCTTTATATAGACAACGTCTTTGCATCCTATGAACAATTACATTCCAAATTTAACATTCCAGCTACACATTTTTTTCACTATCTTCAAATCAGGAACTTTGTTAAACAGAACCTTCCAGATTTTCCTCATCTTGCACCCACAAACATGCTGGAAAAATTATTGCTCAATTTCAAGGAGTTAGACTCCATCTCTACAATATATAAAATCCTTTTACAATCCCTCCCTTTCAAAGATCCAAGAGTACACTGGGAAAAAGATCTCTCAATTAATATATCAGAAAAGGAGTGGAAAGTAGCAATGCAGTAGCAATGCAGAGAATTTACTCAAGCTCCATATGCGCAAAGCATACAATTATACAACTCAAAATTATATATCGATCACATCTGTCTCGACTAAAACTCTCCAAAATGTTTCCAGGACATGATCCAACCTGTGAACGTTGCAACCAAGTCCCAGCCTCAACAGGTCACATGTTCTGGGCCTGCACCAAATTAACATTATTCTGGACAAAAATTTTTAATTACCTGTCAGACAGTCTTGGACTCACAATCCCTCCTAACCCATTAACAGCTGTGTTTGGGGTTCTTCCAGAGGGGTTTAAAGTGGAGAAAGACAAACAAATTGTGATTGCATTTACTACACTGTTGGCACGCAGACTCATTCTGATAAACTGGAAGAATCCAAACTCTCCTCTTTTAAGTCAGTGGGAAACCGATGTGTTATATTATTTGAAATTGGAAAAAATCAAATACTCAGTTAGAGGATCTGTACAGACCTTTTTCAAAACATGGAAGGATCTAATCAGTAATATTTTAAAATAAGTTCATAAAGCACAGAGAATTCTTTTTAAATTAGGTATGTTTACAAGCCTTAAATTTAACGTTATTTGGCTTGCTCTCTCTCTCAGGTGTAGGGATCGATCTGTTCTTAACTCAATTTTTCTTTTTGTAAAATCTTGATTGCTTTGTATGGATTGTAATAAAATTAATAAAAAAAAAAAAAAGATTAACTCTTAACTTTTTATGTGGAAGTTTTATTCGGGGAAAAAAGTAAAGGAAATACATTAGTTAAGTATTGTACTGCTTCAAAAGTGATGCCTGTAAATGTCCTTTTTGTCTGAGCTGATTATTATTTTTTTCCAGGATTTTTCATTTTTTAAATACAGTAGGTGAGAGGTCAGTGTTACATCAAAGTTAGGTGAATTCTGGTAAGGAAGTTATTTAGCAGTGTCTCATTGAGCGCTATCACTTGAAAGGTTGTTTAGGTAAAATCTCCCACTAGATGTTTCTCATATTTCATTTACATGTAAATGTTATTTGTTGATTAAAGATTACTGTATAATGGTTCGAACCCTGAGGTTGCAACAGTAACACCTTGTGACGCTGCTGCTTTTAGAAAGTGTTTTTCCCGGTTTTAGTATATTTTTAGTATTCTTGGACATATCTTTAGTTAAATTAAGTTCTTTCCTGTTTGCCTCACTTGGTTGAAAAAAAAATGTCAAAGTTCAGGAATTAATGCACAAAATATTTATGTAACCCCGTGACCCTGTATTCGGATTCAGCGGGTTAGAAAATGGATGGATGGATGGATAGTTATGTAATGTACTGTATGGTCACACTCCTGCGGTGATGTACACAGAGACATGACATGTGTCAGTTGTATGCCAAAATTAATTATTATCCCTTTGTACATTTTTCTTTTGCCCTAACACAATGTGTCAGTTTTTTGTCCGCATTTTAATAAAGCCTAAATATTTTTATCCACATTGTTAAAACAAAATCTAAACTGATTAGTAATTATATAAATGCAGATTATTCTGTACTTTTAATTATGTTTGTTACATAACTTACTAAATATAGCTGTACATATCTTTTCCTCTATCTATATTGTTTGATTGTACAATTTTAATCTTTGTATATTTGCACATATTTATTTTTTATGTTGTAATTTATTTTAACTGTTGATGACAGTGCATTTTATATTATTTTAATTTTTTGTTTTACTAATAAGTGTTCTTTTCAGTTGTGCAATTTTGGACGAGATTTGTTTTGCATGTCACTGCACATTACGTTTGTGCAGCTGCCAATGTGACAAATAATAAAGCTTCACCTTACAAGCAGGTAAAATTAACCATCTAAATATTTTTATATAATACAACACAGAGCCTAGAAAACAGCTAATTTAAACAGCTGACCATGCCAATAATTTAGTGAAATTTACTTTTTCACTATTATAAGCATGGCTCTAATTTTCTGTATAGATAGCATTTTCACATGATTACCAGGTAAGGGAAGGGAATCCTGGAAACAGTCGTAGTATTTGTAGTAGTACATTAAATTTCGTAGTTGAATATGTCACCAAAATGAAACATTTTGACAATATCGGGCTCCATGATAAGATACAAAAGTAAGTAGACACTGTTTTACAAATGCATTTGTTTTCTTTTTAAAAAAAAGTTGTGTGGTAAGCAGGAGTAACTGGGTGTCAGATTTGTTGTATTGCTACTCCTTTAAAGAAGAAATGTTTTTCAGTATGTGTTTGAGGAGTGAACAAAAGTATGCATGAGAAACTAAACAATTGCAGAGGCAAAAAGCAAAGCAACATATTTGCAAACACTTACAACTACAGGTACATCTTTAACAATATCTAAAAATGGCATAAATGCCACTTCCACCATACAGTTATCACTGTAAAAATTACATAAATCCTACTTCCACCGTGCAGTTATCACATACCACCATGTATTCAACCAAAGCCAAGTTTTCTGGCTTCTTTACTGATGCCATTTTGCAATCAGAAAATGTTTTACGGTATATATGTGAAAGTGGCTGCAAAGTAGACTTGTACAGCAGTGTCTAGTGGAAATCTGTTTTATCCTCTGTTTGATTGTGTGCTTTGATGAACGTGTATGACTTTTCTGGTAAAAAGTTTAAAGTAATATTATGTCCAATTCCTAGGAGCAACACATTCAGGGGAATCATATTGCTAGAGCAATTAATGTTTTGCTCCGTCCAGCATACAGTCTACTAGTGATTTTGTTCATATGTACCACTATTCCAAAGTCTATACAACTGTTACCTAGACTTCAGCACTGTTACAAATAACGTTTCTTTAATGACACTATATGGTTCTGTCCTGGATTGTGTCCTTCCTTGTAGAACCATTGCTTGACAAAACACAACTTCATTCTGGGAACAGTTCTTTGTATATGGAATTGGTTCTTTGTGATTTGAAAAGCCTCCTAATCTGTAGAAAACAAAACACAACATCTTTAATATTGGCATGCAACCTACACTTTTAAAAATAGTGATTTTTTAAGGTCACTATATTGGTTCTTTACTATTTTGTGTCGTTCTTCATGGCCACATTGCTCGACCAAGCACCACTTCATTGTGCAGCAGGTTCTTTGCATATGATGTTGGTTCTTTGTGCTTTGAAAACTTCCTAATACAGTATGTTAAAAAAATCTTTAATGTTTGCTGGGCTGCAGGACACTAACAGATTAAGAAAACTTGGTCTAAGCCTGTGTTATAGCACATATGCAGCAAGGGTCCTTTAAAAAAAATATCATTTTGGCATTTCACAAATTTGTAACTGTTTGTCCATGGTTATTTACTGTATGGAGCCTATTACCGATCTAAATAAATAAAGGTTCTTTTGGAAACCTTTATGTGGATGGATCTTTTGGAAACCAAAAATGGTTCCTCTATGGCGTCACTCTGTTGAACCACTGTGGCACCTTTATTTCTAAGAGTGTAGCAGGACAATAATAGATTAAGAAAACCTGGACTTAGCCTTATGTATGCAGCTAGAGTCCTCCTTAAATCGTGACCCACCGGTATTTCACATATTTGTTACCACCTCTTCATAGTTATTTACTGTATGGAGCCTGTTACAAATGTTAATAAATTAAGCTTCTTTCTGGAACCTTCATGTGGATGCATCTTTTGGGAACCAAAAATGGTTCCCCTATAGGACATCAGTCTGAACAACCACTCTAACTCTTTTATCTTTAAGAGTGTGGCAGAACAGATTTTTTAATTTTCTCCCTCTATTTGAATTTATTAGTTATGCTCACTAATATTATATTGTAAATAAATATAAAATATACTCCTGCAATTAGGATGAGGAGACTCTTTGGTAAAAGACTTTAAAAGGCTTTGATCCCAAACTATGTGCAGTAATAGCTGTAGACCACCAGATGGCAGACATGCATCCTACAGTATAACTGTGCATGGTATTGTGTGAAAAATAATGGACTGATTACGGAGCTGACACCATTCCTTAAGCTGCCAAAAAACATACCGGTAGAATGATGCTACAGTATGGCATCATATCTTTCCATAGACTAAACTGAAATAAGTGTTGCTCCTTGCAAATTTTCAGTGTCACTGTGATGTATTATATTTTTTTATTTTTATTTTTTAATACTGACTACAAACTGAAATAAAGGTAAACTATAATAAAAGGCAATTTGGGTCAAGTTAGCTTTCTGGCGCTAATTTACCCACAGTAGTTTTTTTTCCCAAAACATCTTTAAATTGATTCCTTATAGGCAATATTTAGCATTTTGCTGCTAAGAAGCAGGTTTAGTACACACACATTTCCATTTTGTGGATTTTTTCCTTTCTTCTAAATGAGCACATTACTTAAAAACTCCTAAAACATGTTGTGAAATCTATTACTCAATCAGGTTTGTCAGTAGGGTTTTTTTGTTGATGAAAAACAAATAGTCTATTTTGTGTTTTTATTGGTTAATAATATAAATCCCTTGCACACTCGTATAGTAATATGTACTACCTTAATAAGATGCCTCCTGAACCATTTAGTTTCATCACATGTACTCGGCAATCAGTAGTATACTGTATGTTAATCTAAAGTGTGTTAATTGAAATGTTTGTGTATCTTTCACTTTCAGCCCTCCTCTTCCTCATGCACAGGCTGACAAATATGATCTTAGCAAAGACCAGCAGTTGAATCTTGCCTACATCGCCTCTGTTCCTCAGAACGGTATTGAGCAGGTCAGGATCCATTGGCTTCTGGAGCTGGTGACTGTTGAGTAAGTTAAGTTTTTTAATTCTGGTATATATTCTCCATTTGGTTGGCTGTTTATAAGCCACTTGGGATTAGTGTTCCGCTTGAAAATGCATCTTTTACCAAATCCTAACTGATACTTGTTTTTTTCTATGATTTAATTGTAGTTTACTGTATACATTGTACTTTTGGCATGATATTGTGCTTATGGTAAGCATTGTGTTTATCAGTGAGGCCAAGAAGGTAGATTTTGGTCTTAGTATGAGAAGAAACCTTCATTTGGTCACAGCCAAAACATAATCTAGGTTTCTTGATTTTCCTGTATATTTAATAGCAAATGCCAAAGTCTGGCTACAAAATACAACCTAGTATTATATTTTTCTTGTAAATAACTGCTAATGTGGAATATGCTATACCCATTTTGTAAATTGTCCTATGTCATCCATGCAAACTAATTTTTAAATGCTATCTGCTTAAAGTCATTTCACACTTGGCCCCTCCTGCTTAGTTAAAGTAACATTTAAGCAAATGACGAGGTTTTAATAGAAGTTAATTGTCATTGTTTTATTGAATAATACGTATTCTGAAAAGCCTTTAGTGTTTGTCAGAATTTATTCAGCAAGTTAAATGTTCTTCTAAGCTGTCTGTTTGAAAGCTAAATTGACTAGGCTAGATTGCTGCCAGGCACTCTGTACTTCTTCTAAAGAGATGTAATTTGGTTAAGTAACAAAGTACAATTTGTTTTTTTTTATATTGGATTTTATGCTTTCTGTTAAGCCTGCAATTATTAGATTTGCTAATACTGGCTGTGTTGAATTGGAGCCAACTGGAGATGTTTTGTATTTATTATTTTGAGTTAGTAGTTTTTAGTTGTTTTTTCTGTATGGAATAAAATAGCCACTGTTGCAGCAGTTTTAAAATGTTTTTGTTTCCACAGTTGCACAATTCTTCAAAATAAATGTTGATTTTATATTTTACTTCAGTGAAATTATTTTTCTCCTTTAATAATTTACCATTAAATGCTGATGAAACTACTGTCCTATAAATACATCTATAGTTTGTATACTTTGTAAGTGACTTTGTAAGCACAATAAATCAAAAGGTAGATATCACCACCCAAGACCATATTATTGGTTTGATGACCTTATGGTTGCATCCTACATCTTCCTCAAGTGAAGGATTTTTTTTGTGCACTTAATTTTCTGCACCATATATTATAGGGACATTAAGTGCTTAAATATAAAAAGATAAAGAGGAAGACAGATGAAGCTATAAATTGCATTCTCAATAAGGTTAGGTTAGCCACTTTGTACAAAAGCAGCAGCCTCATAGACCCCCTACTGTGAACAGTCTCTAGTTCCAGAGCATGATCTTGGTACATAGTGAGGCTGAATTTTTTTCCCAATGGGCAAGCTTCTTCACATTTTAAAAGTGCAAAAAGTATGGAAGCCTCAAAACACCAAAAAGAAAATTCTAAATATACAATACCTCATAATTCTATGAATTTCTAACTCATTATTATGCCTCACTGTTTCCTGTCATTCATTGAGTAGTATGATGACATATTATTCATACAAAGTTCAAATGTTAGTAATATTTTAACTAGTACACACATGCATACCATTTGTTTGAGCAGTTCACTGTTAGTTACTGTTTTTTTCCAAGTTCTGCAAATGCAGGGAATCTATAAATAGGTAAAATAATGTATTGAGGTCTAGAGGATTGTTTTAAGGACATCAGGTACACCCAGAAGCAAATAATGAAAATTAATCTCTGATTTTACGCAAGATTGGTATGCTTACAACCTATCATTAAGAAGGCATACCATCTGTTTGAGCAGTTCACTGTTAGTTACTATTTTTTTCCAAGTTCTGCAAATAAGGGGAATTTCTGAATAGGTAGAAATAATGTGATGAGGTCTAGATGATTGTTTTAAGAACAGCAGGTACACCCAGAAGCAAATTATAAAAATTAATCTCTGACTTTACGCAACATTGGTATGCTCACAACCTATCATTAAGAAGACTATCCTTTTCTTTTAAAATGGAAAAAGCTACCATCATTTCCTTTATCATTTTATTTTGTTTTTACATTGTGTTGACATCTGTGTATAAGTTAAAAAGGACATATTTAATAAACTGGTAGGGAAGAAAGTTCCAACAAATTTCACTTCTAAATGAAGTGGCTTGAATGTTGTTTTCTGGCCAGTGCTGCCAGGTTGGTTTCTGGTCTATCTTAGAAAATGGAGAGATAGATAATAATAAATAATAATAATACATTTTATTTATACAGTAATCCCTCCTTGATCTCGGGGGTTGAGGTTCCAGAACCCCCCGCGATAGGTGAAAATCCGCGAAGTAGAAACCATATGTTTGTATGGTTATTTTTGTATATTTTAAGCCCTTAGAAACTCTCCCACACTGTTTATAAATATTCTCCGCACAGTTATACAGTAAACCCTTGTTTGTCGCGGTTAATCCGCTCCAGACAGATAAATGAATTTCCACGAAGTAGGATTCTTTATTTATAAATCTAATATTTTCGCAGTTAGAGCTTAGAAAACCTGTTTACGACCTTCTAAATACGTTTTTTAACATTATTAGAGCCCTCTAGACATGAAATAACACCCTTTAGTCAAAAGTTTAAACTGTGCTCCATGACAAGACAGAGATGACAGCTCTTTCTCACAATTAAAAGAATGCAAACATATCTTCCTCTTCAAAGGAGTGCCGTCAGGAGCAGAGAATGTCATAGAGAGACAGAAAAGTAAACAATCAAAAATCAATAGGGCTGTTGGGCTTTTATGTATGCGAAGCACCGCGGTAAAGCGGCCGCAATGAAGGGATCAATGTAAAAATAGTCTTTCAGGATTTTTTAGAGGGGGCTCCGTATCTTCTAAGCAAACAGCCTCTGTGCAAACAGCCCCTTTGCTCACACCCCCTCCGTCAGGAGCAGAGAATGTCAGAGAGAGTGAGAGAGACAGAGAAAAGCAAACAATCAAAAATCAATACGGGCTGTTAGAGCTTTGAAATGTATGAAGCATATCTTATATCATTGAGGGGTTTTATTTAATATGTAATACGTGCTCTGATTGGGTAGCTTCTCAGCCATCCGCCAATAGTGTCCCTTGTATGAAATCAACTGGGAAAACAAACTGAGGAAGCATGTACCATAAATTAAAAGACCCATTGTCCGCAGAAATCCGCGAACCAACGAAAAATCCGTGATATATATTTAGATATGCTTACATTTAAAATCCGCGATGGAGTGAAGCCGCGAAAGTCGAAACGCAATATAGCGAGGGATCACTGTATAGCATCTTTCCCATGCTCAAGGCACTTCACAGAGTTTAAGAAAGAATGGCAGGGTATACAATATATAGCATTGTACTAAACCAGATAAATGAATAAAGAAGAGTAAGATTGTAAATTCAGAGAAAAAGCCTAACAGACAACATAATTGATGGCTTAGCACACACACATAAGGGTTACATGAGCATCTTGACATAGAGGTAAACTGAAAAAAGGGTAATAAAGTCAGGTAGTGCTGAAAGCCTTCATGAACAGATGAGTTTTGAGTTGTTTTTTAAATTAATTCATGGAGTCGCTGACCTGATTAATTTCGGTAGGTCATTCCAGAGTCTGGACGCTATACAGCTGAAGGCCCTGCCACCCATGGAGCATAGATTAGTATGGGGCACAACAAAATTGCCAGAATCAGAGGACATTAGTGGGCAGACAGGCACATAGTGATGAAGAAGGACACTGATGTAGTTTTGCACAAGGTCGTTTAAGGCTTTGTAAGTTATTAGTAGAATTTTATATTCAATTCTGTAAGACACAGGGAGCCAGTGAAGGTGGAGCAGGATGGGTGTTATGTGCTCGTTGCTGTTGGTTCAAGTAAAGACTCTTGCAGCAGAGTTTTGAATAAGCTGGAGCTGTGATATAATATTCGAAGGGGGACCTGCCAGTAGGGAACTACAGTAATCAATGCAGGATGTGATAAAAGCATGAACAAGATGGGTTTGTAAAAACTGTCAGATTTATGTAACATCATATTACTGTATATAATGAACATTAGGAGATACTAATATATGATTGTTACTTTTTTTTCTGTTAACAGGCGTCCATACATAAGCCAACTGTATCAATGGAGAATAAACACATTCTACTGTACATATAAGCATTCATACTTGCAGATTTGTACAGACTGTCTTATGCTCACTCTAAAAAAAATGTGTAAAACATCAATTTAGTTGTAAGTGGAGGTGCGTAGTGGCATGGTGGAGTAGTGGTAGCACTGTTGCCTTGTACTAAGGAGACTGGGGTTTGAGTCCCAGGTAGCTGCCTACATGGCGTTTGCTTGTTTTCCGTGTGTCCATATGGGTTTGCTCTCAGTTCTCTAGTTTCCTTTTACAGTTCAAAGACATGCAGATTTGGCCCTGTGTGTATGTGATCACCCTGCAGTGGGAGGGTGCCCTGTCCAGAGATTGTTCTTGCCTTACACACGATACTTGCTGGGATTTAATCCAGCTGCCATGCAACCCAGCTCTGAATAAGCAGGTTTAGAAGAATGGTGATACATATAGCAGGTAATTAGTCACAGATTGTTTGTGGCATTAGATAGCACTCTAATTATTTTTGAATACACATAAACATTTTTTGATTCAAATAACAATTATTTGAAATACCATCATTTTTACACATGTATGTATGTATCAGTTTTTTCTGCTTGTGAACTACTAACAGATTAGAAGCTGTATTACCTGTATCATTTGTCTTAGTGACGATTTGTCATTTTGTTATGGTGTTCACCTGTTTTAGTATTTTAATTTTAAACAAAAATGTAGATAAAATCTTTATTTTTATTTGAAATACTTTGCTATTTCCCAAGGAGAAATAGTTTTTTCGCATGACCATTGGGAGTCAGAGTGTATGGTCAGCCATTGTACAGTGTCCCAGGTGCAAGTTTCAGGTTAAGGGCATTGCTCAGGGGCCCATCATCTACCTTATCTTTAGATCCTATTCTGTTGTCATCTAATTATTTAATAGGTATCTTTGAAAAAAGAAAATTTCCTGGAGTGAAAGGCATGCATGACAAATTAATTGGTGATACCGATTTGGCCATTTATAAATGAGTGCAGTTGTGTGTGTGGTTGCAGTCTGTGATGAACTTGAATTCCATAGAGGATAGGCTCCTGCTTAGTGCCTTATTTCACAAGGGTAATCAATGATTATCCACCAAACTACAGTCTAGTACTGGAGTAAGTTCAGAAATTTGTTACATAGAACCAAAAAAAAACAAACTTTTCCCTTCTGTTAACATTTTTTGCGATATCTGCAGCAATCTTTTCAGACTTATCTAACATAATTTTGCAAAGAGCAGCACAAGTATGTTACTACTACACATCATACAGAGCAGTCACTTTTTAAACTGACTAGATTTTAGTACATGGATTTCAGCCTTCCCAACTTTTCCAACAGAATATCTAGATTCATGTGACTAAGTAGTGCATATAAATGACATTAACAGCATGGTGTTATTTTTATATTATTATTATTCTTAGTCCTTCCAAAAATAATATTTGTATATGTTTTTTGTATGTGTTTTGTAGTGAAGGATGAAGAAAAATAAAATGTAATGTTTTCATGCAGAACAAAAAAAGGAGTATAATATAGAGCTGGGGTGGGCAACTCTGATGCTGGAGAGCCACAGTGGCTACAGGTTTTCATTCTAGTTTCTTAATTAGTGACTAGTCCTTGCTACTAATTAACTTCATTTACAGTATTTGCTATTTAAGACTCAGACCCTTTAAATCAGGGTTAAACAATGTTGGTCCTGCAGGGCCACAATGCCTTCCGGTTTGTGTTCCAATCCAATTGCTTCATGAGAAATCAAGTGACATTTTTCTGGTTCGTTTTAGTTGTCTCACTTGTTAAGATTTTGAGCCCTTAATTGCTTAGTCTTAAAACTGCTGTATTCATTGTTTTAACTGGTCTTTATTAGCAATAATATGCAAATGACAAAGGAATCAGCAGTTCTACATTACGCTTGTCCCCATTTTTACCCGTGTGTATTCATTATTCACTATTTAGTTTATTGATGTACTCAGAAGGAAACTGAAGAGAGAGCGAAGAACTGAAAATTACTTATGTGTTTTAGGCTTCAAATTACTTGGATGATACATGTATCATTAGAAAGGGAACATAAATAGTATGATTTAGGAATGAACTGATGTGGTAGAGTTTCAACACTAACAAGCCATGAAATTAAATAAAATCTGTTATTGGTCAGGACTGGTTTCTAATTAACAATAACATTTATTTATATAGCACATTTTCATACAAATAATGTAGCTCAAAGTGCTTTACATGATGAAGAAAAGAGAAATAAAAGACAAAGTAAGAATTAAAATAAGACAACAGTAATTAACATAGTATAAGAGTAAGGTCCGATGGCCAGGGAGGACAGAAAAAATAAAAATTCCAGACGGCTGGAGAAAAAAAAAATCTGCAGCGGTTCCAGACCATGAGACCGCTCAGCCCCCTCTAGGCATTCTACCCAACATAAATGAAACAGTTCTCTTTGTATTTAGGGTTCTCATGGAAGGACTTGATGATGATGGTCATGCAGACCTCTGGCTTTTAATCCATCAATGTAGTATCATCATGGTGCTTTAATTAGGTGGTGGTGGCGCAGGTCACCACCACAGGAAACAGGGAAAAGAAACAGAAGAGAGAGTAGGGGTTAGTACAGATTTTAGAGCCACCATGAATAGTTATGATAATAAATTGAATATACAGAGTATCAGGATTAAATTAAAATGAAGTTATGAGAAGGCCATGTTAAAGTAATGAGTTTGTAGCAGTTTTTTAAAGTGCTCCACTGTATTAGCCTGGCGAATTCCTATTGGCAGGCTATTCCAGATTTTAGGTGCATAGCAGCAGAAGGCCGCCTCACCACTTATTTTAAGTTTAACTCTTGGAATTCTAAGCAGACACTCATTTGAGGATCTAAGGTTACGATCTGGAATATAAGGTGTCAGACATTCCGATATATAAGATGGAGCGAGATTATTTAAGGCTTTGTAAACCATAAGCAGTATTTTAAAGTCAATTCTGAATGACACATGTAACCAGTGTAGTGACATCAAAACTGGAAAAATTTGCTCAGATTTTCTTTTCCTGGTTAAGATTCTAGCAGCTGCATTCTGCACTTGTAATCAATTGATGTCTTTTTTAGGTGGTCCTGAGAGGAGTGTGTTACAGCAATCTAGTCAACTGAAAACAAAAGTGTGAACTAATTTCTCAGCATGTTTCAATGATATAAGAGGTCTAACTTTTGCTATGTTTCTTAAGTGAAAAAATGTTGTCCTAGTGATCTGATAGTGATTTTAGTGATTTAAAATTCAGGTTACAGTCAACAATTACCCCTAAGTGCTTTACCTCAGTCTTGACTTTTAATCCTAATGCATCAAGTTTATTTCTAATAACCTCATTATATCCATTATTGCCAATCACTAAAATTTCTGTTTTCTCTTCATTTAGCTTGAGAAAATTACTATTCATCCATTTAGAAACACAAGTAAGACATTGTGTTAGTGAAACAACAGAGTCGGGGTCATCAGGTGCTATTGATAAATACAGCTGCGTGTCATCAGCATAGCTGTGGTAACTCACGTTATGCCCCGAGATAATCTGACCTAACGGAAGCATGTAGATTGAAAAAGCAGCGGACCTAGGATAGAGCCTTGTGGAACACCATATAGGATTTGAGCAACTGAGTTGGAACAAAAACCTGCAGCCACTGTTGCTATCCAGGATTGGAGTTGGCCACCCCTGACATAGTTCAAGCCAATAATGACTAATGATGTACAATGAAAAATGACCTGAAAACATCCATGGAAGAAAAAAAAAGTCTTGAGTTACATGTGTCATATAATGAATATGCCATTTGTCATGCACATACATTTTCTAAAAAATATTAGTTAAATAAATTCTTAACAGAAAAATCAACACACATCATAAACAGGAAATGCAAGTCACTGTTTTTGAATTGAAGAGATGACTCTTGACCAATGAATGACGGAGCGAGGAGGATTTTCAATTTCAAAATGTATTTTGACAGACTAAGTCAGGGCCTCAAACTCCAACCACTTTCACTCTAACGAGCTGCTTAATGAGGTGCAGAGTCTTGTTATTAATTAAACTCGTTCTTTAATTCCATTGCTTGTTGCTGCTGTCATTGTGTAATAGCAGACATTTCTGAAATTGTTGATTTTCTCTTTTCTAAGAGCTTTGATAAAATTTTTTGGGGACCTGGGCAGATCAGCATTTCTGAGACCTTCATCTTTCTTTATCTTCTTATATAATACGCTACCATGACTGTTCGTTTGTCTGTCCAGGATTTTAAATCACCTGAAGCTTGCAAACCGTTTCACCTATTGACTTGAAATTTGGTACACATATACTACGTGACGTCTACTATCCGCTTTCGGGACGATGATTTTTCTTACTCTTTTTATTTTTGTTTTATTTTATTGTAGAATCGACTCTCGGCAGCACACAGCAGGTGGCCGTGCGGCGCATGCGTATAGGTGCTGTTCTCATTCCCTACCACCTTCGTGGTCACTTCCCCTATCTCTTCATATCTTTAATTATTCTTGAGACAGATTGAAGACTGTCAGCCTAAGTGAAAAATTAAAGAAAACGTAATAAGTAATTGCAACACAAAAACTAACTTAATCAGTTTTAACGCAAAAAGACGCCGACGAAAGAAGAGAAGCAGCGGGCCGCTAGGGTGGAGAAGAGAAGAGCTGCTCAGGAAGCAGCAAGTGCATCAACCTCTGAGCAAATGAATGCTAACCAGAGACAGAGAAAGCGTATGAAAACTATGAATGCTCAAGTCAAATGTTTTCACTGCATGTTATTATGCAGTATGCCGTTACTGTTTTTCAGATATTGTGTGATGGACACCAGTTGTTTTGGCTCATTTTCTATCTCTTTATTGTTTGGCTGCTAATTAAGGAAAAAGAACATTTAAGGGGTCTGAGTCTTCAAGAGCAAGTCAAATAAAATGAATTGAAAAGAAGTTAATTAGCAGCCAAAACACGTCAATCATTAAGAAAAGGGTTAGAATGAAAACCAGCAGCCAGGGTGGTCCTCCAGGACTGGAGTTGGCAACCCCTGCTCTATACTGTATAAAATATTTTCAGATATTTTTCACTTTTATTTAGAAAACAGCCATATGTTTTGAAAGAAAAATGCAAGTCCTCCACTGCATATGTTTTTTATCTTTAATTTTTATATCCTTATTAGATGCAAAGATGACTTTTTGTACATTCTTTCAACTGGTACAGTACAGAATATAGGAAAAGTGAATTTCAATTAACGTTGTAGGACATCTGACCAGCAAATGCCCAACACAAAGTCATTCTCTTTAGTCAAGCTAAGCATAATAATAAAACATTAAAATTCTTGTGATTTTTTTTTATCAGCTAGCTCTCCCTATATTCTCAATAAATAGCTAATGCCCTACAAACCTAATAGCAGCTTTTGCTACATTAGCAGTAAATCAAGTAATTCCTAAAGTGTTGCACATTTGCAAAGTGAAAGTTAACAATAATGCTTCATCGTATTTCCGTTCATCAATTGTACAATGAAACATTTAGTCTACACACAGTGCAGTTAGTGTTCTTATATAAGTGTTGTTTAGCAAATTATGTAAATAAAGAAATTCTTCAAATATATTACTTGATTACTTTGGAAAGCACTTGTATGTTGAGGTAGTTTTCTTTCACTGAAATTTACACGTGTTTAGGCCATGATGCAGAATATTGTTCAGACTTCAATTTCTTGCTAAGCGTGTCAGTTTACCTGACTGAAGTTACTGTATACAGTAGTAGCAAAATTCTGAAAGTATAGACAAAACTATAATTGGGTAAATGATTTGTTTTCTGTTTAAGTGCTCATTGTCTTTTTAAATTCATAATTGTAATATGGCAAACATAGTTTTACATCAAAATATTTTACTTTGTATTCTCATTGTCCCTTCACTAAAATAGATATTTAATTTTTACAAAGTAAGGCACTTATTGATGCACTAAGAAAGTCGATCTCAGCCTTTCATTTTTAAGAAAAACCTGAATATGGTGTTACAAAAATAGTGTAGATGTGTTCATGATTTTGGATTAACATCTGCTAAAATTTTATGATTTCTGACTTAATGTATATACAATAGTTATCTACCTGAAATGAGGAACATGGAAATGCTATGGATGAGTTTTGTTTGGGGTTTACATAATCTCTCCATTTTCACAAGGATTTACTTCAATATTTCATATATGTAATATCAAGTTGATTGATGTCTCAGAATTGCTCTAATGTCCATTTGTATTAATTACGTGTGTGTCCGTTTTACTTTGGCTTCCTATCTAGAACCAGTTCCTCCTTTATGGTCCCTCTGACCTTGTATCAGGTTAAAAAAAAATAGAAACGGAAAGGCTGATTTGTTCTAATGTTGTTCATATGTTATTGTACAACCCGCTCTGAAATCATGCATTTATGAGAGTATTTCTTTTGAATACTGAAAATTCTTTCTGTAACTATTTGCTTATAGGCAATCGATTCAAATGTGCTGGTAGTGCTACACTTCTGAATCAAATGCTGCAATTTCTCTTCTTCCTGCAAACTGAACAGCACTGTGTATAGTATAAAACATTAGTGTACTAATATCTTTTTCATTTGGTCCAAAGTAGCTGGCACGTTTTAGTGTATCTAACACACATGGGTTGCAGGAAGCAAGAAGAAAACTAATGCCAACTTCCTTATAGTCATTACGAACTCCCTTTAAAGTGCTTATGCCAGATGTGTCCAGAAATTGAATGGCAGAACAGTCTAATACAATTGTGTGAAATTCATGATTCTTAGGAACCAGGATTTGGTTGACTTGACAGTTTCCATTATCTTGTACATTTTCCTTTGCCCGCTTGGCAGCCAACTGTTTTGCTTTCTTCTCTGCTTTATTTCTTTTGGCAATTTCCAGTAATGGGTCAAGCCTTGTTGCCTTGTACAACGATCTCAAGAAAAAATCTTTATTTGCATAGTAGAGTGGTGCTTGGAAGCGGAAAATCTTGACTTTCGGTACAGCTGTAAGATTTTCATATTCTCCGGCATCCTCATAGAAAACAGACCCCTGAATCTGACCCAAAATGGCTACATGAGGAAGCTGAGTCCTTGCCACTATGCAAAACATAGAGAATACAACTCCAACCAGCAGTCCCATTTCTGTGCTGATTAAAGCTGCAGACAGCATGCTGACTATCCAGATCAGAGTGTCCACCTTGCTGATACGCCACTGCTTGGGCACGTCCCTAAATTTGCGCAAGGCACCTCTTAAGCTGACAATGATAATGCAAGCCAGCACACACTTTTGTAGAGAATAAAACAGGGGTGCAAAGAACAGAAGGACAAGGAGAACTACCAGGGCACTGATTACACTAGAAACTTGTGTCTGGCAGCCTGTTGAGTCTTTAACCATTGTTTTGGCAAGAGCAGCACTTGTGGTAAAACAATGAAAAAAAGAAGGTATGATATTACAGAACCCAATGGCTAGCATCTCCTGGTTAGGCCGTACAGTGTATCCGTGTTTTTTAGCAAACATCTCTGATAGGGAAACTGTAAATGCAAAGCTAATTACTGCAAGAGGTATAGCATCTAAAGCTACCCTTGACATTAGATTTAAACTGGGCACTTGTGGCATAATGAAGCCAGTGGGAATTGCTCCTGATATGCTGGATCCATAGACACCATTGAGGTCTGCAAAATGGGACACTAAAGTGGCTGTTACTACCACAAACAGTTCTGTTGGCAGAGGTATCTTTAATTTGTGCTTATAACGGTCACCAAGTTCTTTGGCAGCTACCAGAACTGAAATGCATAAGGCACTGGTGATGAGGTCACAAAAATTAGTCTTATGAATGTTTTTTAAAATGTTTATCCATGTAATCACAAAATTGCCAAATCCTTGGTGGCGAGGGATTTTGACCCCAAGGAGGTACTTGGCTTGTACAGTTAAAATGGTAAGTGAGGCACCTGTGGCAAAGCCATCCAGCATTGGAGATGAAAGGTATATTGAGACAAATCCCAGTCGCAGAACTGCCATCAGCACCTAGGAGAACACAAAAAGGAGAAAGTCACACTTACAGTACAATTAATTTAAAGTAGAGTATTTATTTTAAATTCCATGTAACATTTTAGAAAATAAATAATATAGCATAGATTGATTGAAAATTTAAAAAGCTTTTGTTTTTATTTTAACAATCAATTAGGGTTAAGAAAAAAAGAAATGCACAAAAAATGTTCTCACCATTTGTCATGGTTAACTCTTATACTCTATGTATATTAATATTTAAAAGAGAAGCTGAGATAGCTTTATGTTTTTATGGTGATATAACATTCTCAACCTCTAGCAACTTACAGAAACTATTTAAAAGGTATAATGTAACATTAGGAATGAGAGGAATGTAGTGCATCCATATTTGCAATATTGTGTTAATTACGTCAAATGACTATGGTAATCTTTTCAGTTACTTGTATAGAATTTGTCTATATAATTTCTAGGTCAGGTGTCTCCTACTCCAGTCCTGGAAGGCCCTAGTGGCTGCAGGTTTTCTAACCCTAATTAGTCTACTGTTTTTGCTGCTAATTACTTCTTTTGAATTAATTTTAATTGACTTGTTTTTTAAGATTTGTTCCCCTGAAATTCTTCATCCTTCCTCTGAATTGCTTGATTTCTTTCATTAAATGGCACTCAAACAGAAATTAAATGTGAAGTAAAAGAGCCAACAGTTTTTTTAATTAGACTCTGATTCTTGTTATTAATTAAACTCGTTCTTTAATTCCATGGCTTGTTGCTGCTCTCATTGTTCAATAGCATACATTTTCGAAACTGTTGATTTTCTCTTTTCTATCAAGAGCACTGGTAAAATGTTTTTGGGGCCTGAGCGGATCAGCATCCCTAAGACCTTCACCTTTCTTTATTTTCAGATATTGTATGATCGACACAGTTTGCTGGTCATGTTTTGGTTCATTTTAGATAGATAGATAGATAGATAGATTGTTTGGCTGCTATTTAAGGAAAAAGAAACAATTAAGGGGTATGAATCTTCAAGAGCAAATCAAGTACTGTAAAATGAATTTAAAAGAAATTAATTAGCAGCTAAAACAGGTCACTAATTAAGAAAAGGGTTAGAATGAAAACCTGCAGCTGCCAGGGCCCTCCAGGACCAGAATTTGGGACCCCTGGTCTAGGCTCATACCATGGATTGAAAAAACTTCAAAATAATTGATTAATCAAATCCATCACTTTTTTTGGCTAAATATTTCAATATCCATATCAGACATTGGTAGACCACTTTGGAAAATAATTTTAACTTGGAAAAAATCAACCACTTATTCATAGTTTCTTGAGAGTTCTGGAACAACCTGAATAGCAAAGGAGATACCCTTCTGCCTTTTAAAAACTCACAGGAAGAGGTGCTACATCACTTACATTATAGCATTTGCTTTAAATTTAGACTAAGTGAGGTGATATACTTATTATGACATTTTTCTGGGGGGAAAAATAAAATATTTTTTTTTCTTAATGTCACCTTTCAGTATACTACTGGATATATGCATTCAGGAAGTATTCACTTTCTGCTCTGTTCCTTGTGTTGTAGATTTCATTTGGATGGATAAATGGATAAATTTGCCATTTTTGCCCATCAAGCTACACTTCACAACCCATAACGACAAAGTGAATGCATGTTTTCAAAAAGGTTTACAATTTTTTTAAAAATAAAACAAAACTGAAATCGATCAATCATTTAAGTATTCAGACCCTTTGCTGTGGCACATGTTGTGCTCAGGTATATCCCTTTTGCTTTAATTATCCTTGAGATGTGTCTGGAACTTGATGGGAGTCCACCCATGGCAAACTGAATTGAATGGACATTGTTTTAAAAGGCATACACCTGTGTATGTACAGTACCACAATTCATGCTGCAGGAAGGATAAAAACCAAGCCATGAAGTCCAAAGAACTCTTTAGACGTCCGCAATCAAATTGTGCAAAAGATGAGGGCAAGGGCCATTTGTAAATGGTTGAGTGTTCCAATGAGCAGTGTAGCTTCAATAATTATGAAATGGAAGAAATGACAAACTGGCCGAACTGAGTAACCTGGCAAGAAGGGCCTTGGTCCTGGGAGGTGACCAAGAACCCAATGGTCACTCAAATGGAGCTTCAGAAATCATCTTCTGAGATGGGAGAACTTTGGGAAGGACAATCATTTATGCAGCGCTCCATCAATCACGCATTTATCGTAGAGTAGATACTCTATTCCTACTCTACTCTACTCCTAGACATTCTTGAGTAAAAGGTATATGACAGCCTACTTACAGTTTATCAAACACCATTTAACTCTTTTAGGGCCGATGTTGATTTTTGTCAAAAGGAGGAGTTGACAATGGTTAATCAACTCTAAACGGTGACAAAACCAACCGTTATGTTTTAGTTGGACTCTCATTGCTAGAAGGAAAGTTAGCTTCATTGGTCTTGACCGAGATGTCCTGTGCTCCTGTGAGAGATCAAAGCGGACGTGTAAGTCAAAATATTTTGTGGACAACATTCTGCCTATTCTCTCTGAACTGGACTATGACTAGTCAGATTTTGATACAAGTGATAGAAAATGAATGTGAGGTTCCAGCTTCAGCTGACTAGTCCCCAGCTAATCGTGGTGCTGAACAGGTTCGAGTAGCTGACACGCCTACGGCATTGTTCGCCTGGGAGGACTGCCACTTAACAATTATAAGAGGTATAAACCAGATTGCAATAAACTGTGACAGTGACCACTGCTGCTGCCCCAGCCACACAAAGACAGCCTGGCAGCACGCCTGTCACACATTCTTGGCAAACTGGCAGCCACGGCATGCAGCAACAGATGTTTAATTTTGATTTCTATGTTAAACCATTGCTTTTCAGAAAACTATGTTTTTTGTAAAATATATTCAGCTCTCAAAGAGTTAATCTATTATCTACATGCTCTCAGAGTTGTTTATCTGGTCTTATAAGACAAAAATTGAACTCTTTGGGCTCAAGCACTATGTCTGACGAAAACCAGTCACTGCTTTTCACCTGCCTAATATCACAGAGTAGCATGATGGTGGCAGCATCATGCTTTGGGGGTGGTTCTTAACAGCAGGTACAGGGAAACTGGTCAGAGTTGAGGGAAGGATTAATGCAGCCAAATACAGAGAGGTCATTAAAGAAAAACTGCTCCAGAGTGCAACTTCACCACAGAATGGGGTGACTGCTTACCTTTCAGCACATCAATGACCACAGCCAAGACAAAGCTGGAGTGACATTGGTACAAGTCTCTGTCTGCCCTTGAGTGGCCCATCCAAAGCCCAGACTTAAACTCCCAAGGCCATCTGTGGAGAGACCTGAAGCTGGCAGTTTACAGCTGCTTTCCATCCAGTCTAAAAGAGCTGCCAAGAAGAATGGAATAAACTGCCTAAATACAGATGTGCAAAGCTTGTGGAGACTATTTAAGAAGACTCAAAGCTGTAATTGACAAAATGATTCTACAAATGACTGAATTAAGGGTTGAAATACTTATATAAATGAGAGATTTCATTTTTAATAAATGTAAAAACCTTTCTCAAAGCATATTTCACTTTTGGGTTATTAAATGCATATTGATGTGCCAAAATGGCAAATGTATCATTTTTAAAGTAAATCTAACTCATAAAAATGTGTGCAGAAAGTGAAGGGATCTGAATATTTTATGACAGCCCCGTGAACAGAGTAAAATAAGGAACTAAGTGAAAGAATATGGCGCTCTATGTTCAAAAGTTAAAGTACAATATTATTACCTGGTACACTCCAGCTAAAAAAGTTAATGCTGTTGCCACACCAATTGCATAGCATTCTTTCCCACATTCCATGTTGAATACTCCCAAAGTTAAATTCACTGATGACACATTAGTTTTACTGGAGTTAAAAAGGTCTTCAGGGCTTATACCTTCCCAACGATTGTCCTCACTCAGATCAAAGCCGGCTAGCTGTACCTCCCTATCCACTACTTGACCAACCATAAGACTCAGCAGGCTAAAGATGCCCACGGAGATGTGCCTGGAGGTTCCCATGAGGAAGTAGATAATATTACTGAAGAAAGAAGTGTAAAGGCCATAGATGGGCTGTAAACCAGCTAGAAGGCAGTAGGCAATGGCTTGTGGAACCAGGATTATTCCAATAATTAAGCCTGACATGACATCTCCCCACACGTATTCTTTAAACCTGTACTTTGGCAGCCATTTGACAACTGGGAAAAATCCAGTTAAAGCAGACTGAACTTTTTTAAAAGAGAAGGAGCAACTTTTTTGTATTTTGCTTTTGATGAGTCTTTTGATATTCTTTTGTTCTGGTTCTTTTCTGTGCAATTGGAAGTACAAATCCAATTTCGCTTCTTCCATTTCAGTGTCTTGTTGCTTTTCTTCGTACGGTGGATAGCTTCTAGAAAACAAAAATAAAGTTTTTTTTTCATTATTTATTACACATATTTAGTTAAGTTTAAAAGAAAATTAACCTTCATATTGTGAATCTGAGCTGAAGTTATGGTTAATATATATTTAGACCTAGTACACTATACAGAAAATAACCCTATGTTCTTTAAGGCTTTGTGTCCTAAGATATAAATTAAAGCTGAATATCTATATCAATTGTTTAAAAGTGCTGGGTTCAGTTTTTTTTTTTTAAATATGTAGTGCCTTGTGTCAGCACAACTTGTCACTTTTCCTGTAAATATCCGTACAGTTTTAAATAGGATGTAAAAAATACTTAAGAGCTATTATGTACTCTGTAGTTTAGTGAAATAACATTTTGCAAATTCATAAGCACCAAAAATTAGGACAAGGCAGGTATCAATAAGATTAGGGTAATGTTTGACAAAGACAGTAGTGTGATCAAAAACAAGAATTGGTTTGAATGAAAACTGTTACCATTGTTACTTAGGAGCAAGTTTAATATTCACTATTTCTGTACTGATAGACATTTAGTACTGGCTGTTTTAAGTGCTTTTTACATAATATATTAACATTAAACTATAAGTTGCTTGTGTTATGCTTTCTGTACCGTACAAATGTGCAGAACCCTCTGGATCCCACTCTTTGGTCATCAAAGGCTCCACACCATGGTCAGGTTCTTTCCAATCAGTTTATTTATCTAGGCTTAATTTCTCCCTTTAAGATTTTTCTTTCATTATGTGGGTAGTTTTAAATTTCTTATGAGTTGTGTTTGGATGAAACTGCTGTACATCCTGACACATCCTACTATACATCCTGCTAAAGAGCTGCAGCTGCACGCGATAATACCTCCCCTGGGACAACAGAGGTCAGCCCCCCTGGCTTGCGACTGTGCCATGGGTTTGGAGCATGAAAGCTCAACCCTGCTGGGGCCAGTGGCCACCACCATAGGGCGATGGAGAATGGCTGAGCCCTCCTCTGCATACCTGGAAGTGCAACTGAAAGAAGATTGTGGAGCACATGGAGCACTTCTGAGTGCTCTATAAAAGGGGCCATCCCACTCTAGTCAGAGAGCCAGAGTCGGGAGGTGGAGGACGAAGCTTGAGGGAGGAGTGGAGGCAGAAGAGACAAGGAGAAGAAAGGGACTGTATTTTTGGGGTTTACCGGTGCTTATATTTACAGTGGTGAACAAGGAAAAACCACGTCTGCACTGAAATAAAACCTGTGTTGTGCTGGGACTTGTGCCTCTGTCTGTTGTGTCAGGTGTTTGGGGAGATGTGTGCACCTTGGTGTCCATAGTGTTGATTTTCAAAATACTAATAAGCAAAGCACTAAAAGTATGTTCAGTTAGAATAAGCGAGGTTAGTAAATGAAGGATTGATAAATTAGTAAAGATTCTCATAATGTTTATATTTCTCAACAGCCATGTGTGCTTTTGAAAAAACCTTTCATTGTTGCAAATTTAGAATCAACAGTCTTAACTAAGAATACAGTATGTGATTAGGTAAAAAGTTCAGTAGAACTAGGAATTATCATTTTTCATTATTTTGTGTGCAAGGTGGAAACTGCATTATAGTTGTGTTATTCATTTATAATTTGTATATGTTGGGTATTTAGATCAATGTAACTATGAATAATACAAATGCAGTTTTCCTGAGAAAAACTGTAAGGTCACTGTTCCATCTCGTCCTGCCTATGTATTTCACCTTCTCTTTCCAGCTGTGGAGTGAATTTTCCCTCAGTGTCAAACCTTTTTTCAGTCCCATTTCTTCACATAACATATTTTGGGACTACTTTGGATTTTTAAGATCTTTTTAGACCGTTTCTGTTCTTCATGAACTTTGGTGTTAATTATGACATTAACTAGTAATCATCAAAGATTTGTTGTTTCGAGTTGAATGTAAGCTTTGCACTTCTTTGCCCATTCTCTGGTGTGTTGAGTTCATCCTTACCTTGTATGGCTCTCTGGTTAGTGTAATCTGGCGGTTAAAGAAGTCTTATAAGAAATATGAAAAAGACCCAGTCATGTATCCAAATAATAACACAAAAGTTTTCAGGTATAATTTTCAGAACTAACAATTGAGCACAAAGAAGGGGCACAATAAATAAAATGTATTATTATTTTTATTATATGCTAAACAAGCACACATTGGCAATAAATATGGACAGTATAGGTTTTCGGCTGCAGTGCCTACAAGCTTCCTATCCAACCACTTTTTTAATTTGTAGCTAATTATTACTACTGAAGGAACATACTTATTTTGCCTTGATTTTAGTTAACTAGTTAAGGTTTAAAGCCCTTGATGTTTTTTTTTTCCCTTAATTAGTATCCAGTGATGCAAAACAGAAATATTTTTTGTGAAAAGCAGAAAATTGCAAAAAAACTTTATTGACACATATAAAGTAGCATCTGCTGCTCTGTTAATTAGGTTATTGTTGTAAACCTTTGGGTAATTTATTTGATTTTGCTACTGCTTTGTTTATTTCAGCAGTGAAGGCTTATTTTTTCCTTTCAGTGTGAACTTGCTTTACTTCTGAAAACATTACTCATATAGGAAGAAAATTAGTTTCAAGGATTTTCAAAGAACTTGAATGGCTCTTAGTGGTTTTTAGGCATCATGTGCGACTAAAAACTTCCACTGTTTTATCTCGGAGATAGATTTTTATGCTTCATAATGGGTCAATGGCAGGGCTTATGATAGAAATGTCAGAGGCTATTTATTACTTGTGCTGCTTCTTACAGTATTTTCTCAGCTTTCATCATAGAAGTCCCTGTGGCTTCACATTAAATTATTTTGCATTTAATTGAACGTCACGTTGGATATTTCTAAATGTGTTTTTTTTTAATAAATGAAGAAACAATTTATGTTAGTATCACTACTACTATTACTACTACTACTACTAAAAATAATAATAATAATTTTTCATTTATAACATGGCCTTCAGTGCCCAAGGACTTGGTACAAAGCATAAGAAAACGTTAAAAGAATATAAAACGGTGCCAGTAAAAGATAACAGAATTATGGAAAAGATTTAGTAAACTGATAACATTTAAGTCTATTTTTAAAAACTGGTAATGACTTGATATTTTGCTGTTAATGAGCTATCCTTTTGTAATGATCAGACACAAGTGGTCTAGACAAGAAATCAGCTGCTTATCCACAGGATTACATATCCATCTGTCCATTCATTTCAATTATGCAGTTTAATAGGTATAGAAAAGCGGCACTTATAGTAATATGTGCAAGGCAGAAACCAATCGTTGTCTGGGTGTCAATCCACCATAAGGTATATTTGCTGCTTAAATCATAATATGTGTGCCTGTGACTTCTTATTGGTAAATGGAACAATTAAGCAAAGACCTTCTCATAAGAGAATTTTGATGGCAACAAAAAAAGAAATGGACTTAAGCATTAGAATATACTGTATGAAGTAAAATAAGTTATATACTGCAGTGTTTTTCTGGTTGCCGACCTGAATAAAGCTTTTAAGAGTGTGTATATTGCTGACTTTCAATCATTCTAAAGGATATAAAATTCGCTGCATTCTTCCTATTTCATTAAAACACTGCTAGGTACATACAGTTATAATGGTTCGCCCTTTCCCAGATGGTTTCACTATACAACACCACTTTTGGTGGTGTATTTGAGTCGGATAGCAGTTCAACCCCAAATCACCCTCGAATCCCTTCCTGAGATGCTGATAGATTAAATAATATGGCTTACACAATATCAACAAAATGACAGTGGAAAACAGACAAGGTGAAAGTAATTGTATTGAATCAATCTTATAAAACTATACAAACATTAATGGCAGCAACCAAATTCGTGAACACAGCTCCCTCCACACCCCAACAAATACAGTACGCATATAACTCGAAAGAAAGAAAACCATTGACACAGATAACCCACAAAGTCCAAGCAGTTCTGACACATGATAATATCAGTCCTTTTTCCTTTATCTGTTTTTCCAAGAGTCTCCAAATGCGCTATTCCAGACAAGCAAGGATCGCTTTTAGCTCACCCACATTAATTTCTTCTGGCTGTCCCTTCTGCTTCTATTCCAGAGTGGGTCAGGTGGCGAAGTCTTCGAGGTGGCCACCTCCATAAGTGGGAGTGGGCCCCAATCTGGGTGAGGCAATCTTTTCTCTGGCCATGGATAGTCTACATTTGCTGTTTTTTTTCTGTAGTTGCAGTTGTGTTGAAAACCTCCCTGCTCATGCCTTTTTTAACTGTATCTTAGCATCCTTTCTCCATGACAACCCCCTGGAAGCAACAAGAACAGACCACGCCCCCCAAAAGGTCCTCAATGTACCTGATTTCCCCCACACCACCACCATCTTACAGGTGCTTGGGTAGCCACAGGGTTTACAACGAGGATGGCAAAGAGACAAAAGGGAAATCAGATAACATTTATGTGGCAGTGCTACTCAGTGTAGTGCTGTGGTGCTTTTGCGTAATTATTTCAAGACAGCAAGGTTACATTAAAATGTATTTTTAATGCTCATTTGCAGTGTAGTATTGTAGTTAAGACTTTGGATCTCAAACCCTGAGATTGTGGATTCAAATCCCACTACTGACACCTGCCTATGCACCAATTGTATCTGAAATGTTTTAAGTCTCCTTGGATAAAAGTTAACAAACAAATAACTAAATAGTAGTAAGAATTTAGTGCATACAATGTTGCACTTGAATCAAAATGCTTATATAGTAAACATGTTGTAAATGAAAATATACAGTATAAGTGACATTTTTTACTTGCATGTGCTAATCAACATGCAAAACACCGCCATTCTCTGACACCGTAACTAGTAAGTAAAAACTACCTTGGCTCCAAACTTGTCTTCCTTACCTTAAATAATTATCTTATCTGAGAACATCTGCCTACTTTACCTGAAAACTCTTGGAAGAAAAAAATAATTTAAATGATCTTAGTATAAGTCTGCAATGTAACAAAATGTGAAGGGGTCTCAAAACTTTCTGAATCAAATTGTATATATGAACTTTTTTCTTCAAACAAAAGTGTGAAATATGTTAATTACACACATCTCCATTGTTGCTCTGTACTTAGTTTTCTAACTGTAGACCATCTAGCTACACTAGTCATGTATGCCTGTAGTTTTTTGGTTTTACCTTTTTATTTGTTATGAGAAATGCTGTAGACTAAACATAATTTCAAATGTGTAAGTGAAATTACCGTTTCCAGCTGTGTTTCAGCCTCTTTGCTAATTCAGTCAACTTCATTCACTCATAATCAGCAGGTGCAGTTAAAAGCAGCAATTTTTGTATAGTGATATAGTAGAATAATGGTTACATTAGCTTCATGATCAGTATTCTTTGAATTATTTTAGCAGACCTTTCTCTAGCCTTTTCAATATGTTCCATGTGATTTGTCTGCAAGTAACGCTCTTTAGCACACAAAGTAACCTTTATACATCACGCACTGCCATATTTTTATATCCAGGTGGAAACTAGGCCACAGTGTAGTTCCTTGTTTTGATTTGAGAGCTGTTTCATTAGCAGTGCTGGTTGTGGTATGCTGAAATATCTTTTCATTTACTTTTTTGCTTCAGTTAAGGGCTTGTTCATTGTGTGGCTTACTCTGATTTTTATACTTGGCAATTCACTAATTTATTGCATAGAGTAACATCCCCATCTTATCTAATTAATATGTAGTACTCTTATATATTTTATTTCTTCATTCAGTAATTATTGTTAATCTTGTATGTGCGTCCTGGGTATGACGTTAATCTGTATCTATCCCTGCATGTAGGCCCTCCAACCTGAAGGGAAAAACTTGGGGGTTGGTGGCAGAATTGGCACAGCAGCCACCATTAAAAAAACCTCACACTGTTCCATTCCATCTGAACTTGTGTGGTGCTGAGGTATCACCCGTTGCAAGGCTGCACTCAGGTCCTGAGTTGGTTTGTCGTGTGGTGAATGCGGCAATGCACTGTATCATTGCATGCTCCTAACCTCCTCTCTCTTGTATGTGCAACCATCACTGTGCACAATCCGATCACCCAGTTTGCCACATTCAGTCTGTTACCTGACCAAAAAGAGTAGCCGTTTTACTGTTAAGTGACTTCTCACAGTGGCTTATCTCCATTAGGCTGTTTCTGTATGATGATGTCAAAATGTCTTTAATGTCATGAACGGTTGCACATTTACTTAGCCTCCCTGATATTTTGACTTGTAGGTATTATTTTCATTTTAGTTTCAGCTTGACATTTTGGCATAAGCTGATGTAATATTGCCATTTACTTTTTTAATTCGAATAAGCAGACAGTGTCAGGCAAGATGGCTTTTTAACAAATGTTTTCTGTCACCATACAATTTCATGGTCACCAAGTAGTCTTTAGGCTGTAACTTATCTCCAAACCAAACATTTCTTATAATATTTTTGCCACTTTTAAATTTGCTTTCATTTCAGAAGTAGAAAATCACATGACAGTTTGTGGTACAAGTATAGCATTTAGAAAGTGGCAATAAGAGCTGTTAGACAAAGATGACCTTACCCCAAATAAAGTAAAACTGGAACAAGTACTTAGATTATATTTTGTCTTAGAGACATCAATAAACATAATGCAACACAGATGCAATACTTTCATACTTTTCTAAAATATTTTTTCCTTTACATTTCCAGCTATATAAAAGTAAAGTGGTGACATAGTGTAATAATACAAGAATAAAGGTGAATTCAAGAAGTGTTTTTCTATGTCTTCTCCTTTGTAGAAAACACTATGAAATAGTTTTCAGTATAACACTGTCATTTCCAGGATATTTAGCCTCAGCTAAAAAATGTGGTTTATGCATTATTATTTAAAGAAAAGAAATATGTTTTCCAGGTTAAGTTAACATACCCTCTAAATAATTATTATAAACATGTATTCTTTTTAAAATGCACACCGAAAAAATGTTATTTTTTAAAAATCAATTTTATGCCACTCTATAGGATGTCCTGAAATTCTGTATTTTCCCAAAGTGATATTTTTGTTTCATAATTTTATTGCAGTTGCTTTAAGATTTAACATTGCTTTTGTTCACTTTTTTAGTGGTGTTTTTTTTTTTCTTTTCTTAAAACTCCCATTTCTGAGACTGCTTCTTTTCAAAGGCATCTATTGTGTTCACTGATGGACAGATAACCCCCACCACCACTCACGCTTACGTGTAGTTTACTTGGCTGTGAGTGGGTTTCCATTTGAATTGCCAGACAAAGCCAGTCAGACTGCCTTTTCAGAAATGTGCTGCAGTGATCTTGAAAATGTACTCACCCGTTTACAGCAGTTATCTTTGTTCATCAGGCACAGAAAGATGAAAGTGAAAACCACATGGGAGGTACACTGTATTGCCTTTTCTGTGTTCTTCCACTTGAACTATAATTCAGCTCGACTGTACCGTCCAGTGAACAGCCTATGATGATGTGTCTCATGTAATATTCATAGAGAAATGGGCAGTTCTAGCAACCCACATGTCTGTTTTATAGGCTGCTCTTGTAAAAAAAGGGAGGAGAAAAATCAGTCCTTGTGTGTTAGCTTGCCGTTCTGGTTGTTTTCCTCCTAACCAAGTCCAGTACATGCATCAAAGCAATACTTGTGCAATTTGCCTGGACTAAAGGGCACTTCGAGTCAATGTTTTACTTACTTAAACTGTCTTATCTTAAGCAATACCCACCAGACTATTTTTTGTTTTATTTAGGACATTTTTTTTTTATCTCTTTCTCCCCTCATAACCTATTTCTAGACTCCGAATTCACTATTAATCTGTACTTTGCACACAAGGGTTTTAGCACAATCTGTAATGTTTTATGCCCATTATCATTATTCTCTTTGTGCAATAATGCTCCTTAAGTCAAATGTAAGACTTAAGGCTTGGATTTAACTTCTTGTACTGTTAAGAAATAATAGGAAAAAAAGCTAAAAATCAAAATACATAAATTCCAAACTTATTGGAGCAACTAGAAGCAGATTGACAATTCTCTCCAGCTCTCGGCTAACTGTATAGCTGATAGGCTGCAGGTTCTGTATATAGTTAGAAATGTTGGGCAACAAAATCCTGAAACATCGTATGAAACTATGTTATAAGAATTCTATTATAGAAAATGTAATAAGGGACAATTCCTAGGGTCTGCTCCAGCCAGGTCTAAAATGTCTTATTAGCAAAAACAATATTATTTAATAAACCAAATGGTAATGGAGAAACAAGCAAAAGTTGTACTTGATCATATCTTTTGAAGACAAAGACAAAACAGTAGCAAATACCTTCCTCCATTTCTGGGTCTTAATAAACGTATACCTATCCATCCATTATCCAACCCGCTATATCCTAACTACAGGGTCACGGAGGTCTGCTAGAGCCAATCCCAGCCAACACAGGGCGCAAGGCAGGAAAAAAACCCCAGGCAGGGCACCAGCCCAATGCAGGGCACGCGCACACACACATACACAAACCAGGCACACACTAGGGACAATTTAGGATCGCCAATGCACCTAACCTGCATGTCTTTGGACTGTGGGAGGAAACCCACACAGACACGGGGAGAACATGCAAACTCCATGTAGGGAGGACCCGGGAAGCAAACCCAGGCCTCTTTACTGCGAGGCAGCAGCGCTACCCACTGCGCCACATATCCTCTATAAGTTGTAATTTTGTACTTTTTAAGTTTATTTATCTATAAAGGATAGGAAATTCTGTCATCCTTAAATTGATTAAAAGTATGAACATAGAAATACACTCTCTGACAAGTTATAATTGTACACAGGAATAGTGCTCTAGCATGTGTGAAAACTGGTACTGGTGATCTGCATGGACAGTTACGCAATTTACAAAGATTGTTTCTACCTGTGGTTTGAAATGTTACAAAATACACCATGAAAATGTTCTGTTAGTAACTCTCTTGTTGATTGGCCAATACACTGTGAGGATGAGGAGGAAACCATTAAGACAGTTACAGTGGTGTGAAAAACTATTTGCCCCCTTCCTGATTTCTTATTCTTTTGCATGTTTGTCACACAAAATGTTTCTGATCATCAAACACATTTAACCATTAGTCAAATATAACACAAGTAAACACAAAATGCAGTTTTTAAATGATGGTTTTTATTATTTAGGAGAAAAAATCCAAACATACATGGCCCTGTGTGAAAAGTAATTGCCCCTGAACCTAATAACTGGTTGTGCCACCGTTAGCAGCAATAACTGCAATCAAGCGTTTGCGATAACTTGCAGTGAGTCTTTACAGCGCTCTGGAGGAATTTTGGCCCACTCATCTTTGCAGGATTGTTGTAATTCAGCTTTATTTGAGGGTTTTCTAGCATGAACCGCCTTTTTAAGGTCATGCCATAGCATCTCAATTGGATTCAGGTCAGGACTTTGACTAGGCCACTCCAAAGTCTTCATTTTGTTTTTCTTCAGCCATTCAGAGGTGGATTTGCTGGTGTGTTTTGGGTCATTGTCCTGTTGCAGCACCAAAAATCGCTTCAGCTTGAGTTGACGAACAGATGGCCAGACATTCTCCTTCAGGATTTTTTGGTAGACAGTAGAATTCATGGTTCCATCTATCACAGCAAGCCTTCCAGGTCCTGAAGCAGCAAAACAACCCCAGACCATCACACTACCACCACCATATTTTACTGTTGGTATGATGTTCTTTTTCTGAAATGCTGTGTTCCTTTTATGCCAGATGTAATGGGACATTTGCCTTCCAAAAAGTTCAACTTTTGTCTCATCAGTCCACAAGGTATTTTCCCAAAAGTCTTGGCAATCATTGAGATGTTTCTTAGCAAAATTGAGACGAGTCCTAATGTTCTTTTTGCTTAACAGTGGTTTGCGTCTTGGAAATCTGCCATGCAGGCCGTTTTTGCACAGTCTCTTTCTTATGGAGGAGTCGTGAACACTGACCTTAATTGAGGCAAGTGAGGCCTGCAGTTCTTTAGACGTTGTCCTGGGGTCTTTTGTGACCTCTCGCATGAGTCGCCTCTGCGCTCTTGGGGTAATTTTGGTCGGCCGGCCACTCCTGGGAAGGTTCACCACTGTTCCATGTTTTGCCATTTGTGGATAATGACTCTCACTGTGGTTTGCTGGAGTCCCAAAGCTTTAGAAATGGCTTTATAACCTTTACCAGACTGATAGATCTCAATTACTTCTGTTCTCATTTGTTCCTGAATTTCTTTGGATCTTGGCATGATGTCTAGCTTTTGAGGTGCTTTTGGTCTACTTCTCTGTGTCAGGCAGCTCCTATTTAAGTGATTTCTTGATTGAAGCAGATGTGGCAGTAATCAGGCCTGGGGGTGGCTACGGAAATTGAACTCAGGTGTGATACACCACAGTTAGGTTATTTTTAACAAGGGGCAATTACGTTTTCACACAGGGCCATGTAGGTTTGGATTTTTTTTCTCCCTAAATAATAAAAACTGCATTTTGTGTTTACTTGTGTTATATTTGACTAATGGTTAAATGTGTTTGATGATCAGAAACATTTTGTGTGACAAACATGCAAAAGAATAAGAAATCAGGAAGGGGGCAAATAGTTTTTCACACCACTGTATGTCCTGGGGCCTGGTATATAGAATGGTGTCCCTGGTTGTAATTGTTGTTGTAGTAGTAATAGAATCATTATCTACAGTGCATCCGGAAAGTATTCACAGCGCATCACTTTTTCCACATTTTGTTATGTTGCAGTCTTATTCCAAAATGGATTAAATTCATTTTTTTCCTCAGAATTCCCCATAATGACAATGTGAAAAAAGTTTACTTGAGGTTTTTGCTAATTTATTAAAAATAAAAAAACGGAGAAATCACATGTACATAAGTATTCACAGCCTTTGCTCAATACTTTGTCGATGCACCTTTGGCAGCAATTACAGCCTCAAGTCTTTTTGAATATGATGCCACAAGCTTGGCACACCTATCCTTGGCCAGTTTTACCCATTCCTCTTTGCAGCACCTCTCAAGCTTCATCAGGTTGGATGGGAAGCGCTGGTGCACAGCCATTTTAAGATCTCTCCAGAGATGTTCAATTGGATTCAAGTCTGGGCTCCGGCTGGGCCACTCAAGGACATTCACAGAGTTGTCCTGAAGCCACTCCTTTGATATCTTGGCTGTGTGCTTAGGGTCGTTGTCCTGCTGAAAGATGAACCGTCACCCCAGTCTGAGGTCAAGAGTGCTCTGGAGCAGGTTTTCATCCAGGATGTCTCTGCACATTGCTGCAGTCATCTTTCCCTTCATCCTGACTAGTCTCCCAGTTCCTGCCGCTGAAAAACATCCCCACAGCATGATGCTGCCACCACCATGCTTCACTGTAGGGATGGTATTGGCCTGGTGATGAGCGGTGCCTGGTTTCCTCCAAACATGATGCCTGGAATTCACACCAAAGAGTTCAATCTTTGTCTCATCAGACCAGAGAATTTTGTTTCTCATGGTCTGAGAGTCCTTCAGGTCCAGGTGGGCTGCCATGTGCCTTTTACTAAGGAGTGGCTTCTGTCTGGCCACTCTACCATACAGGACTGATTGGTGGATTGCTGCAGAGATGGTTGTCCTTCTGGAAGGTTCTCCTCTCTCCACAGAGGACATCTAGAGCTCTGACAGTGACCATCGGGTTCTTGGTCACCTCCCTGACTAAGGCCCTTCTCCCCCGATCGCTCAGTTTAGATGGCCGGCCAGCTCAAGGAAGAGTCCTGTTGGTTTCGAACTTCTTCCACTTACTGATGATGGAGGCCACTGTGCTCATTGGGACCTTCAAAGCAGCAGAAATTTTTCTGTAACCTTCCCCAGATTTGTGCCTCAAGACAATCCTGTCTCGGAGGTCTACAGATAATTCCTTTAACTTCATGCATGGTTTGTGCTCTGACATGAACTGTCAACTGTGGGACCTTCTATAGACAGGTGTGTGCCTTTCCAAATCAAGTCCAATCAACTGAATTTATCACAGGTGGACTCCAATTAAGCTGCAGAAACATCTCAAGGATGATCAGGGGAAACAGGATGCACCTGAGCTCAATTTGGAGCTTCATGGCAAAGGCTGTGAATACTTATGTACATGTGATTTCTCAGTTTTTTTATTTTTAATAAATTTGCAAAAATCTCAAGTAAACTTTTTTCACATTGTCATTATAGGGTGAATTCTAAGGAAAAAAATGAATTTAATCCATTTTGGAATAAGGCGGTGACATAACAAAATGTGGAAAAAGTGATGCGCTGTGAATACTTTCCGGATGCACTGTATACAGAGTACAGTAAAATATTTGCTTGTATCTCACAACCAACATGTAACATGTCACTGTCTGGTGCCATGTTCTATGCTCAAAATAATCAAATCTTTGTTGGGGAAAAACAAAGTGTAGAATTGGCCATTAAGGGTAGAACTGTTTTTGTTTTTATGCGTAGCTGAGAACATCATGCAATGCAATTGTACTTTTCTTAATGGTTTCTATTTTGTGCTATGAACATTATTGATCAGCTTGCACTCATTCTTTTCATTGTTCGTAATTCAAACTGGTTGCTGTGACTTAGCCCAGTATGAATGAATGCGCTATGTAAAGTACTGACATCCAATGCTGGCTTGGTGCGTAATAATGAAAAAATAAGTTTGAAAGTCTTTTTCAATGTTGAGGTTGGCCACACTAGATTCATAATAGGACTTTACCCACAAGCCATAACAGGCATAAATATATATATGAAATTACTGCAAAAAAAGACCCATTTGATGATGATATTACATTACCCCTTATTACTATATTATTTATATTGTCATAAAACATAACTATTGTACCACCACTACTACTACTACAACATCAAAGAGCTTGCCTGTGTTATTTCCAATATGGCATTGCTACTCAAGGATACCTTTGCTTGAATATTTCCTCTGAGATGTCCGTACCCTTCTTTGGTCAGTTGTGTTCACTGTGTCGGGTGGAGCACGTATGTGACATTTTGATGAATGAGGTATAGATAGATAGATAGATAGATAGATAGATATTAATAGTCTGCTCCAAACCCCCTGTAGACAAGTACTGCCCTGTAGAAGCAGGTATGGATGAAGAACATGAATAATACCTTATAAGCTTATGTCTTAACACAAAGACGTGTATTGCCATCCACAGGAATTTTATCCGATTGTTACACAACTTACACATCAAGGAGTCTTGTTAACTCAAAGTAGTCCAAATAGGAAGTACACAACTGTTAAAGAGAAGCATATGTATGCAAATGAGCATTGAGATGTCTATCCACCATGCTACCAAGAAGCCCCTTGGTGTCGGGTAGCATCCTTGAGGCTAGAAGAAGGTGCAGGCACATCAAATGTTTCTTTTAAGTCAACTGAATTCATTTATGGGCCACTATTTCCAGAGGAAGGACAGAATATCCTGTGGCTATATCTGCTAAGCACCCACGGGTGCTCCCAGGTGCTCCCACACCTGCTCTAGATACTCACAGCTAATGGATCGGGTGACCGTGGCAGTTTTTGGGCTGCTTGCCCTTCATAATGGGTGGTAGAATACTACTCAATATCCTTAAGGACTTCTGTTATGAGTTTTCAGTCATCCCCAACAGCTTCTCCCCCTCTCTCTTGTTATGTTCTCAAAAAATCTTCTTCATTAAGGTACACCTTGCATGTACAGTGTTCCCCTTGTCTACGTACAGATAAACAGAAGTACAGTCTGGTTCCCAGCATTTTTTTTTGTGTCTGGCATTATACCTATCTAGTGCTAGCTTTGTGCTGTCTGGAGTTATAGTTGCATGAAATACAGCTTATTTCCAAGTGTCAAGAATAAAGTTCTCCTAAAATCCCAGTCTGAACATTACATTTCAGAAACTGCATATTACTGTATATACATACCTACATTTATTCTGCATTTAATAACTGCAGGATTCCTTTTATTTTAATAACAATTTAAATGGTGTACTTATAGGGTGGTGCCAACAGACTGACATGACCTCATGAGCTGGAGACATGTAGTTAATCTTCTACTGATGTAATGTGTCACTGTGGTGATGAGTAAGCCAAAAATGGAAGCACAATCTACACACTTGTACCTGCTGGTTGTTATAATCTGATGCTGAAAATGTAATTTCTCTGATTCCTCTTAGATGTACCAATTTAAAACTCCACCAAAGTAATGCTAGAGTACATATAGTACATAATCATAATGCAAGTGACTTGTACACATTGAGCAAAAAATGCAAAAATTTGAACAAGCCAAATTAAAATTTTGTTTACAGGCAGCGGAACAATTCAAAATTCATTATATGAATATTATGTGAACTATAGTACAGTATATGCTAGATAATACCATTAATATAATTTATAAACAATGTGGAACTTTTAAATTCTGAGATTGGCAAATCAATGTTCATAACATTCATAGCACCAAAGAGAGATATCATAGTTTCTCATGTGATCTCAAAATAAGACAACATTTTCAAACCTACTGAATCCAAATCACAGTTTGGGGGTCCCAGTACTACTTGGCACATGGCATTAACTAAACCTGCATTGTGGTAATAATCAGCATCTTAATTAAAGAAAGAAACATCCTCTAACAAGACAAGTCTGATAAAACCTTTTATGAGTCAGTAATCAGGTAGGAGAAAAGCTTGTCCCTCTGCATCATTTATTTCACCTGCAGCAGCAAGATGTGAAGGGAGCATGTCTCACTGCAGTCTGTTACAGTTTGATGAGATTGGTCACAGAAACAAAGGATACAGGTTCATAAACTAATTTTGCCAATCAATGTATACATTTTACTCTGGTTGGTTCATTGGTTTACACCCAAATGACTTATCTACTCTCTCTCTCTCTCTCTCACTCTCTCTCTATTTATATATATATATATATATATAAATCCTAAGCCTAAGTGCAACGATCTTATATGACGTTTTTTGTCACGCTTTAAATCTGGCTCATTTTAAAACCTACATATATATGTTTGGTGTCATTCTTTTAAGAATTTATCGAACTTTAATGTGATGTTGTTAGATTTTCAGACTCTTATTCCGTTTTTAAATTGTAAACTAAAAAATATCAAGAACTCGCTTACTGCGTTACAAGAGTTTGTGACAAGAGATTTAACCACGCCTATGGCCGGAAATAAAAGACAAAGAGTAGCTACTGTACAGGCTTTTAAATGTTCGAAGCACCGTGCGAGATGCAGATCACGCTGATCACGCGGCATGGCAGTAGCAGCAGCAAGCCAGCAGCTGAATGAGCAAAGAGGAAGTAAAAAAAAAAACTGTATTTGTTTCCCATTATATCACCATTTAAGAGGTGGTTTCGGAGGATCGACTGTGTCTCCTTGTGTTCAGCCCCCCTCTTCACAATGCGAGCGGCAGAGACGTGAAGTGGCTGGCGCATAGTGCAGGCTGGGAGGGTTGGTGAGTGAAGCGAGCAGGGGACGAACCCGCTCGTATAAAATGAAAGACTATTTTATTATTTTCTGGTTCTTCTTATACCCTTTGGGTTGAGCCACCACCCTTGAAATATCTGTGTATATAATAACTGTCCATTCTGGTTGTTCACAGGACATCTGCTAACTTCTTAGTCATGTTTCAGTACAATGTGTTGTTCACTTGGCCTTTATCTGGTTTTCTGATATGCCTGAACAGTTTTCTGATATTTACTAACCTTTTATGCTGTTTCTTTAAAATGAATGTTATATTTTAATATGGAAAGGATATCAAAACACTTTATCCTAATTGACTATGTGACCCCTAAGTTTAATTTTTCTTCCACAGCATGTGGTACTTCTCTTTTTCAGAGAGCACCTACACACACATACACCCGCACTCTCACATTGCTAACTTGGCATTATTAGTTAACCTTGCATGCCACTGTTTTGTAAAATCAGAGGCCCTTAAGAACCGAAAAACATGAGGAGAATGTGCAAACTCAACATGGACAGTGACCCATCACAAAATGTAAATCAGGACTGTGCTTCCTGGGTTTTCCACATTCTATACAGATGACTATCCCTTCTATACTTGCCTACAATATTCTGGAAATTTTGGACAGGACTAGTACAATTTCCAGGCTCTTCCTACATTTTAGTATTGAATGTATCTTGAGAAGTTTCCAGTGAAAATAATTTTTCTGTAATGTACATATTCCATCCAGTGTGTTTTTTTCCCCACCTTGCATCTGTAGCTTTTGTAAACTGTTAAGTCTGTAGCTGATGAAGAAGGTTCAAGTAATTGATTGATGGATGAAATATCTCTACCCAAGGCTAAACAGAAATCAGAAAACGTTAATGGTGTTGAAGTAGGCACTGGAGTGCACTTATTTGTACTAAATTAAACAGCAACTACATTGATTTTGGACTGGTTCTCTGTCCAAAGTTGTTTCCTCCCTTGTGCCCAGCATAGGATTTAGTTCTCTATGAATCTAAATTGGAATAAACAGATTTGATAATGTTGGTTTTTGATATTTCTTTTAATCCTTTTACAAAAGTATTTTTAGAGTGCTACAGATTCATTAAATATTAATTCTGACATGTACAGTGTTTGAGTAGATTTCCCCTGCCTTTTTAAAACAAAAAAAAATACATCCCTAAAAACCCTGCACGTCTGGAAATGAGCCCTGTATCTGTGTTCAAATAAAACATAATCAAGCCTACAGTTGCCAGACAAGAAGCTGAGACTGCAAGATTAATGCAATTGGGATAGTTATACTGTGTAGAGTACTGTTCTTACACGTTTAATGATTTACTGGTCATTGGAAAACCTTGGATTACTGCACATTTTCTCATCTGTACCTTTTCCAAATGAGGCTTAGATGTAACCTATGTTATCATTATTTACTTGAAGCCAGCTTCTTTTTCTTTGGTTACATTTATACACTTGAGCAGTGATTCTCAACAGTCAGTCCTTAGGGCTCCCTGTGGTTACAGGTTTTTGTCCCGACACACTATCTGTTTATTAATAGCTTAATTAAACAAGCCATTATTTCCCTGTTTCTGTGTTTTTTGTATCCATCTGGAAATTTCAAACTGGTTATGATACATTTTTACTGAATGAAGCAGGTATTTATATGTTTTAGATTGATGAGAATTCATTAGTTTTCTGTTTTAAAATTGTTTTCATTTTTGAATGTTCAGATTATTTACACATTTATTTATTAACCAGTAATGGAGTACTGCACAATAACGTGCAGTGAATACTCTTGACTTGAGCATTCCTAGTTTTCATACTCTTTCTCTGTACATTTAGTATTCATTTGCTCAGAGGTTGATGCGTTTGCTGCTTCCTAAGCAGCTCTTCTTTTCTCCACCCTTGCGGCCCGCTGCTTCTCCTCTTTCGTCGGCATCTTTTCACGTTAAAACTGATTAAGTTAGTTTTTGTGTTGCAATTACTTAGTACATTTTCTTTCATTTTTCACTTAAGCTGGCACTTAAGTCTTCTATCTGCCTCAAGAATGACTAGCAAAGGCGGTAGGGAATGAGAATGGCACCCGCACGCATGCGCCACACGGCCACCCTGCTGCACGCTGCTGAGAGTTGATTCTACAATAAAATAACATACAAACAAAAAGAGTAATAAAAATCATCAAAAGCGGATAGTAGACATCACGTAGTATATGTGTACTAAATTTCAAGTCAATAGGTGAAATGGTTTGTGAGCTACAGGTGATTTAAAATCCTGGACAAGCAAACGAACAGCAACGGTAGTGTATTATATAAGAAGATAAGCATACAAGTGAGTAAAACTGAAGTAGTTGCTCCTTTCAGAGTAATTTGTGTTGGTCTGCTCTGCTCATCATTAACTGTCTATATGCAGATACAATTAAGAGAGCAAACTCTATAGAAAAAGTGAATTACAAAAACAACAAACCAAAGTAATTATTTAAAAGTACTGAAAAAATTAATAAATGTCTTAATTTCCTGTAGGTGTAAATCTGACACTACTGCACTTTTCTAAATGAAAAATAAAAGACAAAAGAATGACAATGAGATCAATTAAAGGGAACAATGACTGACTGATTCAGAGACTAGTTGGAACAAAAACCAGCAGCTACAAGGAGCTCTAAAAACTGAATGTTGAGAACCACTGATCTAGTGCATAAATATGACAGAGGAACTGCTAATTTTCGACAGTGTCAATATCCTTTATATATGTAGAGTTTTAGACTGAAACTATAAATAACATTTAATTATATTTGGCAACCAATTTTTATTTTAAAGTACCTTTTACTGGTTGCAATGTGACTATGAGTGGGTTGGGTGGGTTCTTCTAGCAACTCTTAATACAAAGAATAACTAAACCAGAGAAAGGAGGAATAAACAGATGGAGTACTGTACTGTGATTTGCCTCCAAAAAGTAGAGGGTAAACCATCATGGGAAATCTCTGGCTATTTAAGAACCTAATTAATAAAATGTATTTAATGAATAAAAATCAAGCCAAATATTTTTAAGCAAAATGGATAAAAAAGAAAATGATATTAAATTACAAAATATATATACTCTTATTTCTCAAAAAAGCAGATAAAAGTAAAGAAGGGAAAAGGTACTAAACCAAGAATAAACGTCAAAATGGAAAAAATAATAAAGCAAAATAAGAACAAAAGGAAGTAAAACTAAAATTCAAAAAGATACAGACAAAATAAGAATAACTAAGATCTAAATATAAAAACAAAACTCAGAATTCCAGAAAATCTAAACAGTAAAAGGGCAAAGATGCCAAAAGCCAAAGCTAATGCCATTCCATCTGAAGTAGTAACTGAATACGCACCCTACGGCCATTGAAAACATTTCAATAATCAACATAAATTACTCTTGGGCAGAACCAAGAGAAGCTAGTTTGTCATGAGTTGAGGTCTGTGGTGGAGCAAGTTTAAAAAAATAATAAATAGTGCGGTAAGCATGGTAGTCAGTGTGCCATAGTGTGGTGGAGTGGCTGCAGGGTGTTAATGAAGTGGATTGTGCAGATGCGCATATTCTGGCCGATTACCTTGTTGGCATTCCAGAACACTTTATTAAAAGGAGAGACTGAGCAGTATTGGGACAAGGTTGGAGGATAAGGAGAGCAAACTTCAAGGCAAGATCAGTGGAAGAAGTAAGCGCAGATGAGGAGTGGAGGCAGAGCAGTCGTACCTCAGTGAAGGAGCAAAGGAAAAGGCACTCCGAGGGGTGTCCCAGCTGATCTTTATTGTAAGATTGGGGACATGGAATTGACGATGGGCTAGATAAGTGTGTTGATGGTGACTGCACCTGTCTGCATTTCCTCCAACTGAGCAAAATCACCAGTGTGACCTGGAGAGACCGAGAGAAAGCTGTGCTTATCTTACTCTAATCTGATGCCTTGAAGCTTTTCTAAAAAGAGATTTTAGATTACTAGCTGATTGCCCAGTGGCTTCGCTCACTGAGTGCAAGGGAAAAAAATAAAATGTAGTCTATAAGTTATTAAACAGTAAAACATTAACATTTAAGAAGTAAAGATACATTGAGCACCAGTGGAGTGGTTTCAGGTAAACTACATTTTAAAGGCGCTATAACACAACAGATAAGTAGTACTAAGAGCAGCTAAAATGTATTTGGATCATTTCTCGGTAGCAGATCCCTTGTGAAAGGCGCTACATGATCGTTGTGGTATAGAAATTACATTTTATATGTGATCGTCCAAATTTCTGCCTGACAACCTTGCACTATGTGCCTGTGATTTACTTCTTATAATAATTCATCACAAAAGCAATCTTGAATGTTGCAGGGTTTTAGTGACCCAAACTCAACCGTAAGGGACAGTAAGTAGTTGTGCAGGGCAATTTACAAACATAGTCTTGCTTCAATGGCGCCGATTACACTCATTCGCAAAGATTTCCCCTCTCCCAGGAGCCAATGGGGCACTTGAAGTGTCACAAACAATGCGAGAAGAGAGGACACTGCCCGAAACTGCGAAGCTCTCGACCCGGGGGAGCAGCCCGATATTCCGCGCCTCCCAGCGTCCACTTTGTTCGCACAACCTGTCGCCACTGAAGGCGGTCTTGTCTTCACATTGTTTATAGCTCGGCGCAGTTAAAAAGTAGAAAGACACAAAGCTGTTTTCCTCATTTCTTCTAATGTGGCAGTTTCCGTTACAGTCACGTGGACGAATAAATAAAACTTATCTGGCAGAACGCGCCTGGCGGCAGATGGCTCAGCACAAACAGGAGGTCTGGGAGAGGGCAACGCTGGGCGGACTTCTATGGGATAGATTGAAGTGTTTGGGTTTACTTCTTTTCAATATCAGTAAAATAACTCTCACGCAAATAATAACAATTCGTAAAGACGATATAAAAATGGCATCCACAATCAAAGTGATTAGTGCCTGTATTATATGTTCTGTGGTCATATGTAATTTCCATTTCAAACTCGAAAAAATTTTAGATATATAGATTTATTGACTGTTTTCAACCTGCACAATTGCACTACCTTTTTTATGGACTATTTAATAACTCATTATTTTCTGCTCTGCACTTTATTATTTGGATTTTGTTTTAATAAATTTCACTGTGCACTTTGACGCTTCAAAACTGTTTGTTGTCTCTCACTGGCTGCTGTGTCCATCTCAGCTACAAACCACTTGGGGGTCATATGGATGATTTTATGACATGTATGCCCCTTGGACATTGACCCTTGACATGATTAACAACACAAAGAAAACTAAAGTAGGACAATTTAGAAAAAGAAACAGAATATAGTAATGTATTGGTTAACTCTGAGAACAAGTGGCATATATGCACGTTCAGGAACCTGTTCAGTAGAGCGCCATGGAAGTCATTGTGCAACCTCACAATATTGAATATAATTTGCCCAAGTATGTCATGAAAACCTAAAGCATTGTCTTTTGAAACAAAAATACAGATACATAAATAATGAAAAAGCTGGATAAAATAAACAACACATAGCAGAATCATTGGAGTTTACATTTAACCATGAAAGGAGCTGGTGCAGCGTTTAGAAGAGGGGCATGGTTAAGAATCCTGGCATGGTTCAGCTCAAAGAGCTGAGGAAAGTGAGGCAGATGGTGTTGCATTTGATTCTCATTGACCACTGTGATTGATATCAGAGCTGGTGGTGTGAATGGGGTGAAGACAAGTCAGATGAAAGTGGAACAGAAAGGATCTTGAAATATCAGAGCAGTGATGGATGTGAACCCTGAACTCCACATCCTCTATATTCCTACTTTATATCTGCTTCCAATAAAATGTTTCTTATTCTTGGAACACATCTGCTTCATTAATGGAGGCATTACTGTACAGAAGAACAATAAAACAAAACTCAGGGAGGATGCATACAGAACAGACATACAAAGCAAAGAAAACCATGCTGCCTCTTTGGGCTTTAGAGTATTGTACAGGTCTATCTACTAGCCTAACTCAAATTAAAACCCAGTTCACCTCCTTTCTCACTTCTGATCTCTCTCTCAGCACAATCTTCTACTTCCTGTCAGTGGAGGCTTTGCACCAAATTTTAATACAGCCTCAAGATTTCCTCACCTGTGAGGCCACTTTATTATAGGTAACCTCACTTCTGGTACAAAGACATTAGGTTAAAACTCTGTCTGTTGGTTCCAAGTGTGTCTGCATCTTTCCACCCTTACAGGAGAGGGATAGGACACCATACCCGGTTATCTGCTTGCTCAGCTGCCCTCCATCATTCTGGCGGAACATTGTACACTTCCAACCAGGTAAATCACATACTGTCTTGTAGTGGTCACTGTTTTTACTGCCTTGCAAGAGAACCTTGCACACACAATGTTGACGTCCCTGAGTGGCTCCTGTGCTACTACACACTCATATGCGTGACCTCATCTGTTGCCATTGTAGCTTACCTTGTGTTTTGGAGATTTCTTGCAGAATTTTCCCCTATCTTTTAGAACTCTGTCCTTGGAAACCTCTTACCAGCCTCTTAACATGGTTTACTCCATGATTGTGGACTTTAAGAGGGATTAATAACCCATCATTATTTGCAACCTGCTGTCCAGTTGTTGTATTGCTAATGCAAGTTACTTCAACATTTCATCATGAGATTGCTATGTGAAGGCCTATGTGCCCATAGCTTTCGCATTGCCAACGTCCCAGGACATTGATGGCCACAACCAAAGATGAACCAGGGCAGGAGAGGAAACAAATGAGACTTACTTGGCAAAATAAGTAACAGTTTATTATAAAACTGAGAAATTTCAAGTACAAACAAAATTGTGTAAAACTGTGCATCTTCTTTTAATCAGTAATATAGGGAACTTCAAAAATCAGTAAAATCGTGCCATAAAAACTATATGTGTCAGATTGTGCAAAATAAAATCAAATAAATAATTTAAAATCTATAATGGAGATGCAAACTCTATGTCGTGCCTTTTTTCTCTTTCCTTGTCCAGAACCTGGGAATTCTCCCTGATGCAGCATGCCGTATCCCCACGACTCACCACCTCTTCCATTACCCACAGACTCGAACTACCACCTTAAGTCAGTACCCACAGTTCCCAGGGCATCATGAACATCCATGAATGCCACCACATCTGAACCCCCTTTTTCCATTAGCTCCCCTGGCCTCTCTTGCTCTTGTCAGCACATCAGCTGTTTAGCAAATGAGAGTGTTTCCATCTGTTGGAGCTCTCACTCAGCCCTCTATCCTGCCCTCCACAATTAGTCAGCAAGACAGATATCTCCCAGCTCATCATCCACACAGGTTACCTCTAACAAGTAGTGATTACTTTCTTTACTTTTCTTTTCTTTTCTTACTGTTTTTCTTCTGTATCTCCTTTCTGCACTATCCCACTCACTTTATTCTGCTCAGCTGGTGCCTCCTGATTATCTTACAGCTGCTGCTCGGCAAACATCGGTTAACACCTGCAAGTGCTCGCCACTGCATCAGTGTGGTAAACACGGTTAGTGCTGTAATCACGAAAACGATAAAAGGAATTAACAAAACAATCCACATCCACTATCACAGCATGCAATAAAAACTTCAGTCTCAGGACAAGGGATTGGATGCTCATAGAATATGTTTTAGAAGATTATAAAGTATGTTCAGCTTTTTAATGCATCTGTAATATTGCTTTACAAGTACCCATATTTTGTTTAAATCAGATTTTCATTTCCCATACAGCTGAAAGCATTAATCTAATATTCTGGCAAAATAAAAAAATACTGTCATAAAATGACTTGTGCAGTTGTTACAGCTCCAGTTTTTCTCTCATATCCCAAAGACTTTTAGGTTTGGTTAATTGGAAATTCTGAATTTCTGCTGGTGTGATTGTGGATGTGTGTGTTTGTTATTGTGCTTTGTCACAGACTGCTTTATCACCCAAGCCTTCTTTTTTTATTTTTATGTTTGATTCGTTTTGCTTTTCACCCTGTATCACCAGTGTTTAGGTAAATTTTTAAAAGATTTTGTACAAAAACATAAAACTGATACTGTTCCTAGCCCTTTTAATTTTTTTCTGAAATTCTTTTAAATTTACGCATATATAATACCAGTAGATTGCCATTTTCTACATGCGATTTAAACAGTCACAGTATAATGGCAAAGGCTTTTTCATAGAATTTGTTTATTTGCCCACATGACAGTTAACAGTACTCTTGGGTCATTTTGTTGTTTTAGCATGTGAACACCACATGAGTACTATGTGGTCAATAATATACCACAAATATGTTCATTACCTTCATATAAACCGTTGACCATAAGTTATATTTTAATACTAAATATGTGTCTAACTGTCTGTCTATCTAATACATTTCATGTGCAAAATTAAAAATCCAATCTTGGCATACTTGTATGTTTTATTACCTAAACTATATGAACAAAGAGTTTAAGAACTTTAGGACATTTTAATTAAATACTAAACAAAATCATAATTAAATACAATAGTATCTGAAGATTTATGTAGGTTAGAAATGGATGGATTCGATTTTAGAAGTTAATTTTTAGAGTTAAAATTTACTGCTTTGTTGGGAGTCCAAGGAGTTCATTATGAAACATCAAGTGCTTTGTGAATATGCTCATTTTTCTGTGGTATAAACACACAAAATATGAAAGGTGAAATGTGCTTGCATGTATATGGCTTTTTTTCTGTGCTTTAATCCAGTTTACTATTTTTTTCCCACCACTTTGTTTTGTTCAGAACAGTGTGTGTGATTTAATGTGACCTCTATTGCCATTTGATGAAAAATTAATGTCAATTTTTATTACATATGAAAACTATAGTTCTTAATCAAGAACCATTTTTTTTTTTGGTAATTAGGGCTGCAGTGGTTTTGCAAACATGCAAAGCTAAACATGTTTTTTATTATTTTTTTTTTTTAGTTAGCATTTTAATATCTATGAATGATACATCTTTATTCCATATAGCATTATAAATTAGATTATTTCAATATTTGCTTAAGCCTTCAGTAGTCATTATTCAGTTTTTTATGTCAATTACCAATATGAATTTAAAAGTATAAAATATCCAGCTATGTTGCAACGAATTGAAAAGTTTTTGCTGAACTACAAAATATGCTTGTTGAGAACAAGATGCTTCTATAGAAACTGCTGTTTCAAATCAATTTTTTTATAGCACATTAAAATTTTTCATGGTATCAGCTGGTACATGGTGTCACTGCTTCTGTTTTGTCAGGAGCAAGGCATATAATGAAATGTGTTTCAGAAATCCATGCTATAGGTTTTTCTGTTTAGATAAATAAAAAATAATTCCACAGACTTTCCCTCATTCTCATTTTTCAAATGATTAGTATCATTTTTAATAACTAAATTTATAACCATGAAGCTAAGGTTCTGCCCTTTAAGAAAGAGCAGTTACTTTAATTATGTTTATAATGAACGTTGGAACATTTCATACAATAACACGTTCACCAAGAGGACAAATATATCCTTTGTGTGTCATATCATGTATAGAATTTTATGTAGAATTAAAATATATGTAAATCGTTCAGGCATGGTAGATAATAAATTAGTATATAATAAAAGAGGTAAAGGCATGTATGGTGGAGAGAGAGTGTATAGTAGTGTCCAGAATACAGTACTAGGGATGCTTGAAAAGAAAGACGCCATGATGGAATATAAAAAATTACAGCATGTACAGCAATAGTTTTACATGTATGAAAGGAAAAATTACGGTACTGTTCTGTATGTAAGTGATTTTGGCAAGCTTTACAATTAGTAAGTTGTGTACAGAGGATAGACATTAGTAATTATGTCAGAAAGGGGGAGAAACAAAATGTAATTCTGCTTTGAGACAAGGATGCTTTCTTTAGGCTTTGTTAAATGTGCTCAGAAATAATATGAATGAGGTGATGGTGAATATTGAGACAGGAGTGCGGGCAGTAGGAGAGCAATTAAATGGTTTAAGGTTTTCTGGTGACTAAGCTTTGGTAACAGACACTAACTAAGGTCTACAAAAAGTGATGACACCCAGTGACATGGAGATGAATATTACGAAGCCAACAGTTGGGAGTGTGCATCAGTGGATAGTGAACTAATACAGGAAAATACTACAACAAATAGATAAAGGCTTGAGCAGGTGAGAGAGTTTAATTATTTAGATTCTTTAAATGTTAACAATAAATAGTGCAAAGATAAAATTAGTGTTAGTATTTTCAGTGATATAAAAGCAAAGAGATTTTTTGGCATAAAACTTATTTGAAATTAAACCAACCTGAAGAAATATCCAAGATGGCAACAACTTCCCACAGGAAACTCAAGAAGATATTATTCAAGACTACTGTGAATCTCTCAGATGGTGATTCAAATAGTGAGGTGTTTTTATTAGTCTATTACCAAACCTGCTTAGTCCAATTCTCGGTTGCAGGGACATGGGTGACTAACTCTGGGTGGGATAGCAGGCCATTTCAGGGCATGCTCGGACACCCAGAAAATACTCACTCATACTGGAACAGTTTATATTTCCCAGTTAACTTAACATATGAATTTGGGAAACCCCACTCAGACATGACCTGTGCTATGACTTGAAACTAGGGCTCTGAAGCTGTGAGGTAGAAAACCTAAACCATTCTGCCAACAATGTGATATTTAATTTTTTACTCACATATTTATATATATATATATATCTATCCTAATAAAAAGCAAAGCCCTCACTGACTGACTGACTCTCACTCATCACTAATTTTCCAACTTCCCGTGTAGGTAGAAGGCTGAAATTTGGCTGACTCATTCCTTACAGCTTACTTACAAAAGTTGGGCAGGTTTCATTTCAAAATTCTACGCGTAATGGTCATAACTGGAACCTATTTTTCTCCATATACTGTAATGGACGTTAGCTCGATGGCCCTGCGGAGCTGCGTGTGACATCATCACGCCTCCCACGTAATCACGTGAACTGACTGTGACCGCAGTACGTAGAAAAGAAGGAAGAGCTCCCAAAGAGCGCTGAAGAAGAACGGCGAATACTTTATTTGTGAGATACAAGTTTAATGAGAAGACACGAGGTATAAACGAGACTTTGGATCACTTTGTAACGGAGTTAAAATTGCTGTAGCGAGAAACTTAACATTAAATAAAGCCATGGACATCGCGAGATCGCACGAGATAGCACAGGCACAGCTCAGAAGCTTCGATGCATGTACTCCGAGCGGCTCACGTGAACTGACTATGAACGCAGTACGCAGAGAAAGCAGAGAGCTATAGCCCAGACAACTTTAAACACGGGATCCCATTTCTAGACCGCGGCAAACTAATATTACTTTCTTTTACACGTATACACGTACACGTATGATGAGGTCGTCAGGTCGGATTATGAAGACACGCATAGGAATGGAGGACCGACAGTGCCATCCCGGCCAGTTAATGGCAGGGCCGTCTCTCCAGTCTACATGAGACCCACCGCGATGCTCATATCGTCTGCGAAGACCTCTCTCTACACTATATAAAAGAAAAAGGCACCTTTTTTCCTTTTATCCCAAACCAAAGTCTTAACACTGCAGAGGACACAAAAATTATTTTCTTTTAATTGCTGGTAATGCCGGTAAGGCATATTACAACAGGCAGAAATTTGGACGTTCACACAGAAAATGTAATTTCTATACCACAGCCGTCATGTAGCGCCTTTCAAAAGGGATCTACTACCGAGAGATGATCCATGTACATTTTAGCTGCTGTTAGTACTACTTACCTGTTGTGTTACACAGTCTTTAAAATGTAGTTTACCCGGAACCACTCCAGTAGTGCTCAATGTATCTTTACTTCTTAAAACATTAATGTTTTACTGTTTAATAATTTATAGACTACATTTTATTTTTTTTCCCTTGCACTCAGTGACCCATATACACACATACATATATATACATATAATGACAGCAACACTCATAACAGCGACAAAACAATTACATTGACAATCATGTTACGTTATTTTCAAAATGTATCTTTTTCTTTTTCTTTACTTCTTTAACACACTACTTGTCCGCTGCGAAGCGCGGGTATTTTGCTAGTATATATATATATATATATATATATATATATATATATATATATATATACACACACACACACACACACAATATGTATTGAATTTGTATATTTCAATATTTGTAGTTATTCTAATTCTGAGTGGTTGAGAAACACTTTATAACCTATCATGCAAGACACCATTTGATGAGGTATACTCTGGCAGCATATTATTAGCTTTTAAAAACAATTCTAATATAGAAATAAATACAAATAGCCACTTTACAATTAACCTTCATCATCATAACTAAATAGCACTAGTTATAAAACATCTTCTCTGTATGGAGTGAAACAGTTTATGATGGCTAATTATTTCTTCAACCTTTGCACTTTCTTTTTTAAATTGTGCTCATTGTGATCTTTAAAAAAACAGATTTTCTAGTGTAATTTATATTAAATAAAACAAAGCAAAATAAGGAAATTCTTATAATAAATAAATATTGATCTTTTCTTTAAGACCATTCAGATAAATATAGTTGTTTAGCTCTGGTATTTTATATACAATTGAGAAAGTCTATTTAAACCAGCTTATAGTATGTGTGCTAACAAACTTAAAAAAATACACCAAGGTTAGTTTAAGTGTGTAGTGGTTTTCAAATTTAATGACCATTTCTACTATGAATCCTTTGGACTCAATTTCTTTGCATATTTTCTCAGTTATAAAAAGCAACATTGTTCATTTCATGCCCTGACTGCAGTTTTTTTTTTTTAATGATTCAAAAAAAATATGAAAGAGTTCCTTGTTCGAACATGAACTGCATGTATTTTGAAAGTAGCTGTTACATTTGCTGACGTTTTCACTTAAGCTTGAATAGTAAATGTTAAGTCTCTATATGGAAAAAGATTGGAAGTAGCACAAAGAATAGTAACAGTAAATTATAAATGTTTGCTTATACAGTGGCTTTTTTAAAAAGCATATTTCAGATGGATTACAACGAATATTTATGGATGCGTATTTTAATGGAAATAAAATGCACATAGACTCAATTTAATTAATTTAAATTAGAAAATTAAAAATAAAATATGCAACAAAAATTGTGTACCAACACTGTTGGTATTTAATACCTAAATAGACTCTTTTTTAAATATTTTTTATTTAATTTTAATTTCCATTAAGTTCTCAAACTCAGTCCTGGGGACCCTGTACGGCTGCAGGCTTTTGTTCCAACCAGATTCACAATCAGTGATAATAATTCATCTCATTTAATTATTTGGTCTTTTTTCTCTTCTCTTATTCTACATTTAGAAAAGCACAATAGTATCATTATTACATTTATAAAATAGATGCATTTATATTTTTTCAATATTTTTTTCTGTTATTTTGACCTTTTTCTGTGTGGTTTTCTTCTTTCATTGTGTCCTAATAATGACAAATAAAAAGAAGCAGAGCAGACATCTTGGAAAACAACACTGAATGATGAAAGGCTTCAGCTACTTTAGTGTCCGACCGACTAATTAGTAAATAATGGATTAAATAACCAGAAAACCTGGAGAAAAACAATGAAAATCAGGATGAAAATATTGTTAAAAAATTAAAAAAAATAATTTCCCGTACATTTTAATAAAAAATAACCAAACTTAATTTTGTAATTTTTACATTGACTCCAAAATACAAAAACTAGGCAATCCCAGATCACTTCAATAGGCTAGTAGACCAATTAAAAACAGAAGTTGGTTGGAACAAAAACCTGCAGCCACCAGTGGACCCCCAGGACCAAATTTGAGAACCACTGGAATAAATCATTTTAAAATGTGTACTTACACTTGCCATTGCCCAGGTACAAGTGAACAGGGGAAACCTGTCTGAAAATTCAACATGGCTAAAAACAACCCACGATGACACAAAAAGGCAAACTCTTAGACAAAAGATGAAATCCAACAATACAATGAAATTTATCTAAATTTGACCCACTGTACCAGTGGTCCAAGATTGCAATTTGGGTGGTGCAAACGTTTGTGCATGCTGATGATGATGTTCACCCATTAGCCACATACCACTCTTGCTGCCTGATGGGAATTGTAGTTCAAATCATTAGTGCTGGTTTTTAGGTTAACCCTCTCCCCAATATGCCATATAACCAATATTTAAATTGGACCAATAGCTCATGCAAAATTTTGTGAAAATCGGTTCAGCTGTTTTTGCGTGATTGGCAAACAAACAAGTAAGGAGGTTATGATTTAATTTATATCCAGTCGATTTTTTTATTTACTTTTTGTTCTTGTTCTCCTCCCTCACAGTGCATGCTTTTTGTTCCTAATGGATGTACGTTTTGGTGTTCTCATGTTTTTCTTGTGTTTATGTGGCTTCATTATGTGGATTTCCTCCTGTTTCATCCAAAAATCGAAATACTTTAATATAATTATTGACAGTAAATGGCCAAGTGTTGAGTATACTTTAAAGCAGTCTGACATCCCTCTTATTCCTGGGTCTTATCTTGTACCCTTTGGTACAAAAAATCTGCTTATTCCAGTGACCTTGAGCAAGAAATGTGGTTATAGAAGAATGCTGGCTACGTTTATGATTTGTTGCTGAGAATTCATCCCTATTTAGTCTATCCATGCACCCCTCCACTTGCTAAACTGCTTAGTTGAATTCAAGGTCTACTTAAAAGCTACTGATGTCGATAAATATTTCAGTGTTTCTTGTATGTGTCATCTGATGTTGCTTTTATTGTATGATGTTGAATTCACCATCTGTGTTCCTGTCATTGTCTGTTGCTAGTATTACATTAGTCTGTGAGAGATAAGCAGCTAAGAATTCTGTTTTACTTTATATACATCACAATAAATTTAAACCTAAGGTATGTAATCATTAAAAAAGTACTGTGAAAACACACAAAGAAATGTTAAAACCAAATCAAAACTCAAATTTATACTTATATCTGAACTTCTTACTTCGGAATTCCTGTAAAATCTCTTCTAATTCTTTTTTTCCTTCCCATTATTATTTTAAACTTCAGATACAAGCTCAGTGAAAGAATCCTAGTGAGCAAATAGCATCTTAATGAGTAGATACACCGAATACTGGTGCAAATAGAAATCAAAGAAAAAAACAAAATGGCAGCACAGTGATATTACCAAAATAATATGAAAATAGCCCATCCTAGTACCAAAAGGCAAAAGGAATGAAAATATGTCATTGTGCTCCTTTTGGCAACTTACAGTGCAGCTTGTGACAAAACATTTCACAAGAGCTTGGATTATTAATGAACTTTGTGACTATCAATGATTTCATAATGGGTTTGGGCTTGACAATAAAAAATGCGACTAGCATGAAATGTAGTCTTACATTGTAAATCTGCTGTAAGACAATGTTGATTCAAAGAATTGCGTTGTGCCAGTAACTATGTACAGGTGCTGGTCATAAAATTAGAATATCATGACAAAGTTGATTTATTTCAGTAATTCCATTCGAAAAATGAAACTTGTATATTAGATTCATTCATTACACACAGACTGATGTATTTCAAATGTTTATTTCTGTTCATTTTGATGATTATAACTGACAAGTACTGAAAGTCCCAAATTCAGTATCTCGGAAAATTAGAATATCAATTAAGACCAATGCAAGAAAAGGATTTTTAGAAATTCTGGCCAACTGAAAGGTATGAACATGAAAAGTATGAGCATGTACAGCACTCAATATTTAGTTGGGGCTCCTTTGGCCTGGATTACTGCAGCAATGCGGCGTGGCATGGAGTCGATCAGTCTGTGGCACTGCTCAGGTGTCATGAAAGCCCATGTTGCTCTGATAGTGGCCTTCAGCTCTTCTGAATTGTTGGGTCTGGCGTATTGCATCTTCCTCTTCACAATACGCCATAGATTTTCTATGGGGTTAAGTTCAGGCGAGTTTGCTGGCCAATCAAGAACAGGGATACCATGGTCCTTATACCAGGTACTGGTAGCTTTGGCACTGTGTGCAGGTGCCAGGTCCTGTTGGAATATGAAATCTGCATCTCCATAAAGTTTGTCAGCAACAGGAAGCGTGAAGTGCACTAAAATTTCCTGGTAGACAGCTGCGTTGACCTTGGACCTCAGAAAACACAATGGACCAACACCAGCAGATGACATGGCACCCCAAACCATCACTGACTGTGGAAACTTTACACTGGACCTCAAGCAACGTGGATTCTGTGCCTCTCCTCTCTTCCTCTAGACTCTGGGACCTTGATTTCCAAAGGAAATGCAAAATTTACTTTCATCAGAGAACATAACTTTGGACCACTCAGCAGCAGTTTTGTCTTTAGCCCAGGCGAGATGTTTCTGACGATGTCTCTTGTTCAAGAGTGGCTTCACACAAGGAGTGCGATAGCTGAAACTCATGTCTTGCACACGTCTGTCCGTGGTGGTTCTTGAAGCACTGACTCCAGCTGCAGTCCACTCTTTGTGAATCTCCCCCAGTTTTGAATGGGTTGTGTTTCACAATCCTCTCCAGGGTGCGGTTATCCCTATTGCTTGTACACTTTTTTCTACCACATCTTTTCCTTCCCTTCCCTTCATCTCTCTATTAATTTGCTTGGACACAGAGCTCTGTGAACAGCCAGCCTCTTTAGCAATGACCTTTTGTGTCTTGCCCTCCTTGTGCAAGGTGTCAATGGTCGTCTTTTGGACAACTGTCAAGTCAGCAGTCTTCCCCATGATTGTGTAGCCTACAGCACTAGACTGAGAGACCATTTAAAGGCTTTTGCAGGTGTTTTGAGTTAATTAGCTGATTAGAGTGTGGCACCAGGTGTCTTCAATATGGAACCTTTTCACAATATTCTAATTTTCCAAGATACTGAATTTGGGGCTTTCATTAGTTGTTAGTTATAATCAATAAAATTAAAAAAAATAAACATTTGAAATACATCAGTCTGTGTGTAATGAATGAATCTAATATACAAGTTTCACTTTTTGAATGGAATTACTGAAATAAATCAACTTTGTCATGATATTTTAATTTTATGACCAGCACCTGTAAATTACACATTGTTTTTATTGCATTAATATACTTGCCTACCAAAACAAATACACTATTTAATACACATCACAACTTGCTTTGTAAGTGCAAAGGTATGTTACGACTTTTTTACATGTTTTGTGTGATTTTTTTACAGTGAGAGCACAAGCTGTGTAAATGAAAAATAGTAAGCTTATCCAGAATACAAATTTTATGTGAATCAATGTAAAAAGAATCACACGTCAGGGCATAATTCACATTATAATCGACAGATTATTTGAAATGAACACCTTTAGCACCTTTAGGTTTGTCTATATCTATACTAATAAAAGGCAAAGCCCTCACTCACTCACTCACTCACTCACTCACTCACTCACTCACTCACTCATCACTAATTCTCCAACTTCCCGTGTAGGTAGAAGGCTGAAATTTGGCAGGCTCATTCCTTACAGCTTACTTACAAAAGTTGGAGAGGTTTCATTTCGAAATTCTACGCCTAATGGTCATAACTGGAAGGTATTTTTCTCCATTAACTGTAATGGAGTAGAGCTGCAAAGACGTAGGGGGCGGAGTTTCGTGTGACATCATCACGCCTCCCATGTAATCACGTGAACTGACTGTCAACGCAGTACGTAGAAAACCAGGAAGACCTACAAAAAGCGCTTAAGAAAACATGCATTATATAATTGAGAAGGCAGCGAAACAATAAGAAGCGAGTGAGTGGCATATACTACCATATTCATGAGTGCTGCTACCTCGGAAAGAAAGCAAGGTGTAAACCTAAACTTTAAATTAAGTTCATAGACAGGCTACCGCTGGCGTTTCACATGCCCACAGGTAATGCAGGATACAAGTTTAATGAGAGGACGCAGGATATAAACGAGAGTTTTGATCACTTTGTAACTAAGTTAAAATTGTAGGTGAAGGGGTGTGCTTATGCAAATTCGAGAGACTGTGTTTGTGGGGATTGACAGTTAAGGCGGTGGGGAGTCACGTCATCATCTCCCTCCCATTTACCTCAAGTTAATACACACGCTGTCTCTAGAGTTTCAACACACTGAATCCTCCAGGCACTACTTACAAAAGGTCACATTGACAAGCGTGTTACGCTATTTTTAAAATCTTTCCTTTTCTTAGCACAAGCACAGCTGAGAAGCTTGATGCATGTGCTCCATAACGTTGAAAAATAATGCATTTAATCACACTTTGCATTACAAGCAAAAAGGGAGCTTTTGTAAATGCATGATTTCCTGGTACACCGATTACATTGATCAGCGCATCCCGATTCATTTTACCCTCGCACCACCTTAGTTTGAGAAGAAGTATGAAAAATATGAGGTTAACACAGAAAAACAGATCACCAATTCAAGCTTTATGAATAATCGATTCGCCATCAATAATTGTTTTGGTAAAGCCATCCTCCTTCCATTTTATAATTTTTCCGCCACTAGCCATGATTAAATGAACGGTAAAAAGTAAGAGCGCGAGGTGACTTATTTAGGCAGGAATATATATGATAGCAACACTCATGACAATGTCAATCATGTTACGTTATTATTAAAATGTTTCCTTTTCTTTTTCATTACTTCTTTACACACTACTTCTCCGCTGCGGTAGCGGGTATTTTGCTATATATATAATATATGAATGACCTCCAAAGAGCGCTGAGACTTTTGATATCATGAACGTGTCTGCAAAAACTGTGGTCTCCTGCCCAGCAAAAGTCGAGCAGCCAGCGCGTGCATAGCTGTGCCGGCCTTTGAGACGCTGACTGCGCTTCTGCCTTAAGTCAAAGTGAGCACTTTTAATTTTTTTCATCCGCCCCCTGAGCTATAGCCCAGACAAGTGCAAACACGGGACCCCTTTTCTACACCACGGCAAAATAATATTAAGGCGATTCACACTTTCTTTTGCACGTATACGATTATCAGGTCCTCAGCTCGGATTATGAACACACGCATACGAGTGGAGGACTCACAGTGCCATCACAGCCGATTAATGGCGGGGACGTCTCACCAGTCTACACAAGACCCACCGCGACTGTCGCCAAAAGGCGATCATAACGCCAGCGAACACATCTCTCTATACTATATAAAAGAAAAAGGCAACTTTCCTTTCTTTACACCTTTTTCCTTTTATCCCAAACCAAAGCCTTTCTCTCTTAACACGGCAGAGGACACAAAAATAATTTTCTTTAATTGCCGGTAAGGCACATTACCAGAGGCACAAATTTGAACGTTCACATAGAAAATGTAATTTCTCTACCACAGCCGTCGTGTAGCGCCTTTCAAAAGGGATCTACTACCGAGAGATGATCCATATACATTTTAGCTGCTGTTAGTTACTTACCTGTTTTGTTACACAGTCTTTAAAATGTAGTTTACCCGCAACCACTCCAGTAGTGCTCAATGTACCTGTACTTCTTAAAACGTTAATGTTTTACTGTTTAATAACTTATAGACTATATTTCATTATTTTTCCCTTGCACTCAGTGACCAAAGCTATACACACACATATAGACACATACAAACATACACACAAGTATATGTATATATATATATATACACACACACACACCCCTATCTAGATTATATATATATATATATACACACACACACACACACACACACATACATACATACATATATATAATTTGTGTGTGTAGATATGTATATAGATATTTAGATATGAAGATATGTATGTGTATATATATATGTATGTATGTATGTGTGTATGTGTATATATATATGACAGCAGCAATCCAAGCTGTGAGAAAACAGTAAAAAGGAGGCGTGTCAGACGTCGTGGTACATTTTCTGATGCAGCTACCGAAAACAACTTTGTGACGCTGCCACCAAATACACAAAACAATTACTTTGACAATCATGTTACATTATTTTTAAAATGTTTCCTTTTCTTTTTCATAACTTCTTTAACACATGACATCGCAAGCTGGTATTTTGCTATATATATATATCACAGCGACACTCATAACAGTGACAAAACAATTACATTGACAATCATGTTACGTTATTTTCAAAATGTTTCCTTTTCTTTCTCTTTCCTTCTTTAAAACACTACTTCTCCGCTGCGAAGCGCGGGTATTCTGCTAGTAATGAAATAAAAATCAGTAAATAATAATTCTTTGCATTTATATAGCGCTTTTCTCACTACTCAAAGGGCTCAGCAATTGCAGGTTAAGGGCCTTGCTCAAGGGCCCAACAGAGCAGAGTCCTTTTTGGCATTTATGGGATTCGAACCTTCTGATTACCAGTGCAGATCCCTAGCCTCAGAGCCACCACTCCGCCTAAACAATAGAATAGCAGAATAATATTAAGAGAATTTATCCACCTCAAGAAAGCATAAGGTTTCAATGCCATTTCTGTTTAGTTCTAAAAAGGAAGAAAATTCCAACCTTGTAGAAAGCTGTACTTGTAGTATGTGATGTATGCAGATGAAATCAGCTGTTTTCTGCAATGTCTGTTAATTATTTATACTTTGGCTCTCCAGAAGGCAGATATGTGTTTCTATAAAGTCAGAGTGATGGTTTCTTATAACAACACTTCTTTCTATGCTATATACAGTTTTGGCCACACCTTTTGAAAGCCAACTCTTTCCTTGAATTAAGCAGTATTTGTATTTGTTTTCATTTCAAATCATTTTTTTTAATTACAAATTTTAGTTTCCACTGTTTTACTTAATAACAGATTATGCTATATATATTATTTTTCAGATCCCAACCTCATTTTTGATGTCAGGAAACTTAGACCATTTTTACAACTCAGTGGTAGACATTCATATTTAAACATAATTAAATCCTTTATTGAAAGGTCATTTCCTTTTAAAGGTGTAGTCCATTCTGAGTTGATTGACAACTGCTTGATTGACCATTCTTGCAATTGAGCAGTATTTAAGCAATAATGAATACCATTATAGAACTGTAAATGAATGCAGATTAAATCCCAGATCTTGGAACATAGTGATTAGCATTGTGTCTCATGAATCCCATGTCCTAATAAGTGCACACAGTTTCTTCCAGGTTGTCCTGTTTCACTCTCATATCCCCAAATAAATGCTATTTATGTTGACTGATGGTTGCAAATTATTTCAGTGTAATCTGGGTGTGTGCATGAGCGGACTCTGGGATTGACAGCCGCCTATTCACTGAATTTGATTGAATTAGTTTGAGAATGCCATGTTATGGTATCACCTATTTTTGTTGCCTGTTAATTGAAGCTGGAGCCTGTATGTTCTGAAAATAAATATACAGTATGTGTGTGTACAGTATATGGCCAAAGGTATGTCGACACCCCTCCAAATTTTGGAGACCAGGTGTTTCAGCCACAAGCGCATAGAATCAAGGCATTCATTGATAATCAGCAGTAGAATGGATCATAATGAAGGGTTCAATGACTTTAAATGTGACACTGTCATAGGATGCCACCTTTGCCTCTGCTCTTCTGGATCTGTCACAGTGAAGTATAAGTGCTATACTGTTAATGATACAGCTTACAAAAACATATTAGACAATTGTGTGCTTCAAATTTTGTGTCAACAATTTGGGGGAAGCTCCTTTTCTGTTCCGGCATGACTGTGCCCCTGTACACAAAGCCAGGTCCAAAAAGATATGGTTTGACAAGTTTGGTTTGGAGAAAATTTAATGGCCTGTACAGAGCCCTGATCTCAATTTAATAAAACACATTTGGGATGAATTGGAATGCCTGTTGTAAGAGAGGTCTTCTCATCCATCTTCTTAAAGATTTTTGTCACAGATAAACTGCGATAAGAATGTGGTCTATCACAAGCAATCATATGTTCTGACTGGAGAAATGAAATTCACTAGCAGGTGCACACCATGTTCATTTCTAACTTCATTTCTTGTCTCCATGATGACCAACAAACCTGAAAATTTAAGGACGTTTTTGTGAATATATATATATTGTGATGCCTAAGTCACTGTCTTGCATCCCAAAACACGAGGCTGAGTCTCAGTTTTTTAGCAAAACCAGCTTTATTTTCACTTGAAACAGGAACAGCGCAGATATTTATTGTAGCAGGTTCTACAACTCTCCTATACACAGACACAGCAAACAGGGAGGGCCGGGGCCAGGTTAGTGGCCAAATAATACTGTTCCCTGCATTTATAATGTTCCTTGCATCACCCATCGATGTCAGGCGCTTATAGTGTAACCACGATCAGCTCATAGTTGTTTTACTGCAGCGATGTGAGTGTGCGGTTGCCTCTGCAACGGAAAAGTAGTCTTCCACAGACACGTCAGTTGTATTTCGGGATGCGTTTCAGTATGTTTTCACTTTGGGGGGAGGGGCCCAAAAGAGTTAAGAAACTTCACTCTATATATATATATATATATATATATAATTTTATATATATATAAAATGTGTGTGTGTATACTGACTGATTTTACTCTCCAAGTAAACACTACAAATATATAATTAGCTATTTAGAGGAGCAGGGACCTGTATTCATAATCAGGTGTAACTAATAAAGTGCCCACTAAGTGTATACAGTATTCTTTATCAGTTGTGAATATATATAAAAGATGTAATGTACAGTAATCCTAAATGAGGAAACCCATTTTATTTAACATTATGATACAATAAGTATTTACTATAGCTTTACAAGTTTTTATGTTTGCTATATACCTGTGATCTGTGCCCTTATAAAACTAGTTTATGCATGAGAACGTTGTTTGCATTACAGGTCTGAAGGTGTTAATAAAATTAAACCTTGCCCCATAATAAAGCAGTCAGGAACCAGTAGCCAACAGAAACAGAAAAAGTAAAACTTTTGCCTAAGTTCAAAGTTAACGTCTATTTGATTAGGAATCCAAGAGTATCTATGCTACAAAGGAATAGCATGTTTACTTGCCATTCACAAAGTTCTGAAAGTAAATGCTCTAGAACACTTACCTGTACTTTATGTACCTTATGGAAAGGTACAACAACAAGGTTATGCTGTGCACAGTACAACTGGTCTCACTATAGCTTTCTCATAATGCTCTTGCTAGTAGTCATTCAATTTTATGGCACTTTGAGTGTGATACCGTATACCTCTGTTTACTGCATTATTTGAGCCATATACAGTTCATTTTAACTGCATTTTATGCTTTTTCTAACTTTGAAAATTTTGCAACATTTAATCAAAAATGTAAAGCTATACAACTCAAAACTTTTTAAGCTGTTGTTTGTGGTGATCTTGCCCTGTTTTTACTTTAGTTTTAAAAGCTTGAGGCACAAGTTCCTAGCCCTTAAGATCTGAGTTCTTATACATAATGTGTCAAAAGTATAGATATCAGAAAATGGGTCAGTTTTTTACTGTTTTAGGAATCTGATCTAAAATATTTAGAAAAGCTCCCAACCGGTTGAAACGTCTTGAGATGAGGTTGCTTAGAGTGAGACAGAATGTATTGTATTAACCATGACTATACTATTCAGAGCAAGAAATTTGGAAGTGGTCACTATAATAAAATGTAACTTGTATATTAGCATGGTTAAAATGTAGCTGAAAAAATTTGTATTTCTAATTTTTAATATTTAATTCAAATACCTATAATTAGTATTTTGAATTCCTATGAGTAACAATTATATTAGATGCACCTACAGTGTCATCAGAAAGTATTCAGACCCCTTCATTTGTTAGATATTTGGTTACGTTGCAGCCTTTTGCTAAAATCATTTACATTCAATTTTTCCTCATCAAGCAACACTCAATTTCCCAGAAGTTTTAGAATTTTTTGCCAAGTTATTAAAATAAAAAAACTGAAATACAACTTTGACAAAAGTATTCAGACTCCTTACTTAGTTCTTAGTTGAAGCAACTTTGGCAGCAGTTACAGCCTGGAGTCATCTTGGGTATGGTGCAGCAAACTTCATACATCTCTTTGCAGATTCTCTAAAGATCTCCAGGTTGGATGGAAATGTTCAGTGGACAGCTATTTTCAGGTCTCTTCAAAGATGTTGAGTTGGGCTCATGTCTAGGCTCTGGCTGGGCCACTCAAGAACATTCACAGAGTTGACCCTAATGTACTCCTGTGCAGTCTTTGCCATGCGCTTATTGTCATTGCCCTGTTGGAATGTGAACCCTTGACCCAGTCAGAGGTCCAGAGAACTCTGGAGCAGATTTTCATTAAAGATATCTCTGTACTTACCTCTGTTCAGGTTTTCCTCGACACTGACTAGTCTCCCACTTCCCAACCTCATAGCATGATGCTGCTACCACAATTATTCCCCATTGGAATGGTATTGCTCAAGTAAGGAGCAGTGCCTTGTTTTCACCAGACATGGCACTTAGAATTAAGGCCAAGCAGTTGGATCAATGTTGGCATCATCAAACAGAGAATCTTATTTCTCACCATCTGAGAATCCTTTAAGTCCACCTTTTCAAACTCCAATATTTTTAACTGTTTACTTATTGTGTTTTAGGCATAGAGGATTTGATGCAGTGGGTCTTGTGGAAAACTTAAGTGCAAGCCACATAATGCAGCTCAGCACACCTGCACAAACAAACTATAAATCTCATTTTCTGTCCTGCATGCAATGATTTTTCCTGTGGTCCCTACCATCTTAGTGCCACCTACGTATCTATCTATCTATCTATCTATCTATCTATCTATCTATCTATCTATCTATCTATCTATCTATCTATCTAATTATTCTGACAATTTAAGGAGAAGTCAGTAAAGAGTCTTTACTAATAAAAGAACTGTATTTTTTACAGAAGTCTTGTTTAAAGCCATTATAATGAAATAATTGTGTATCCCATCAGACTATTAATATAGCCAATGTTCAGTCTTTTGACCTTGGACTATCAGACTGTTAATAGTTTTGATTCCCTACATTTTTACATTTGAAAGGGTTTTCAATCCTTAATAAATTCTGCTAATACTCGCTGTGCTAATCGTCTAAGACGGGTTGAAATCTAAAGTGATCAACGCAGACATCAGCATATTCAGCATTAACATTTGTAGTGCACCATTTGTCGAAAAGTATTTTGTAATGCATGTAATAATAAAATGCATTGCATTTGATATTCCAACAGGTGTAGCATCACAAACATTTGTAGTTACAAATGCAATGCTACATACATTTGCGATGCACCACCTGTTTAAATATCAGTTGCAATGTATTTTATTGCTATAAAACTTTGTGATGTGACATCTGTTGGAATGACAGACATTGCAAGTGGGCAAACACACAAATACCCAGACACTTGTCCTTTAATTAGGAGCCTTTTCTTAATATGAGAGAAACAGTTTAAATTTAAATAAACTAGGAGGCTCTGGGCGGCGCAACACACTAGCCACTTCAGTCTCTTATGGGGAAGCAGATGTACAATTTAAACAGATTGTTATTTTCATGGGAATTGCTACATATACATAATAGACCTAACTATTCCACATTGCAGCAAGTAATTAACCATAGTAAAAAATAGTATAACGTAATAAATTGAAAGAAAATTGTTTCTTGTTGCGTTGGCTTTGAAATTAATATGTAATTAATATTAAACTTACACTTTTAGATAGATACTTTATTAATCCCCAAGGGGAAATTCACATTTTTATTTTTACTATAAAACCTCAGTAAAAACAATATTTGGAATTAACTTTTCATCAATATCACATTGAATTTTCATTCCGTGTTTGGAGCTACATCTTGACAATGCAACATATAAACTGCCCATGAGTGAATATCGTTTTTTTCTGTCTAATAAATAAACCGACTTTTTTGTATGTTTGTCCCTGGGATTTGTTAATTGTCATAGCAAAAGCTATTCTAACGGGAAACTGTAAACTTTTCAGTACAAATGGCATATCAAGATCTCCTTTGGTGTCTAATGTTATCCACGGAAGATGTACTACATTATCTTTCTTGTCGCCTGTTAAAATTTTACATGTCAGAATTGTCTGAACAATTTTGAATACAACTAATCTTGTCCTATTGCATAGCCCATCATTCATACATAAATTACACAATAACATTGCGATACATCCTTCTTTCAACAGTAATTCGGCCGGTAGAAGACCGGACGGCGTTAACGGTTGTAGATATTCTACAGAATATTGTAAGTTGATGTTTTCATCTTCCGCACCATCACCACCTACTGTTTCAGCATAATCTATTGATACACATTTAACCAATTTGCTGAGTAACCGATCGACAATTTTCGCATTAATTCATTTGAATTCATCTTTTCTCGGTGCTAGGATTGCCCGTGTACTAATTTCTTCTGTTGATAACCCTTCGGGATGAAATTCTTCAATAAGATTTTGACATAATAAGTCTTCTTTTATTGGGAACTTAAAGTTTGGAAAATGTAAAAATTTATAAGAGCAGCGAGTGGAGGAACTGTGTCTGACAAAAGCATTCACACGAATGAGAGGTGAGAGGACAGTGTGCGTGGGTGTTAACCTGAAATGGTTGAGAGGAGGGCGGGACTTCTCTTGGCAATAGTCTCGTCTCGCAGGATTAGCACCTTGTCTAGCAGCACCTTCTCATGAGATTTGCTAGTAATCCTGCTGTTTTAAATGATTTCAGTTGTCAATTAATTTTATAATTTCATTATTTTAATAGTAAAGCACCATTTATAAGTGCTATTATTATCCTAAACATTAAAATATAGCATTATGTTATAAAGCTTGGCTTTCTCTTCATGTATTACTGAGAGCAACTGACTTCAAAGACACCAAAACTAGCAGCTCCCAGTGATAACATAGTGTGTGAACGTGTGCATTTTTAATTCAGCTACTGTAGCACTTGCATCATTTTGTAATGAATTCTTGCTTTGTCATCATTTTTGTTCCATTCTTTTTTTTGTTTCTTTTATATAAGCTTCAAAATAACTTTACTTTGTCCATTTCCTAGATAGATGAATAACTTTCTCCTGTCAGCAATGAAGGTCCATGTCCGCTTGTTAAAATGAAGTCACCATGGTTACTTGCGTAGTCATATGGCTAAACAGAATAGATTAACATGATTATGGATTCTTGGATTCAGATGGTCTTAGATGGATTCTGTTTCCCGACCTGTTCCCAGCCTGTGTTTTGCATTAATAAAGGTTGTTCTCACTGGACAGATTAAGAGTGTTGTTAAGGTATTTTGAGGCTTGAAAGATAATTTTAGTGCTGGTAAATTTCTGAATCCTTTTAATCTAAATTGTTCTTTAAAACTGCACTCTTCTCATTTACTGTAAGACTGCTAGAAAAAGTTTACTCAGTAGAAAATTAAAACTAAAACATATTGTCTCAGCAATTCTCAGTCTGGAGCTCAGAAAACTTTCACAGACTATCTTATCTGCTGTTTATGCTTACTGTCATTAAGTGAGGGTTTACTGTTCAGCACTGGTCCTGCCCTTAGATTCAAGCCCAAACACAGAGCATACATCTGTACCACAAAGGTGATGGTTCACTTCCTGTAACAAAATGTATTGATGCTATGATATTGATCTCTTACTGTAAGTTGCTTTAGGTAAAGGCATCAACCAAATATGCAGTAACAATAATTACAGACAATAATGAGAAAGTCCACAATCTGTGTCATTACAGTTTGTATGGTCTAGCCCATCATACCCAGTATGTCAGTCCTTTGTGTAAAAAAAAACAAAAAAAAAACAATTAGCACTATGAACTGCAATTTATCAGAAGAATTATACTTGCTATATTGAGCAGTAGTTGAGTTATAAATGTATTTTGCACATCTGTAACCAATTACATGGTTTAATTTTTTTATCAGCAGTTTAAATATATAAGTAGCCCCCACCCAAGGCTAATGGTGCAGACTTTTTTGCGGCCAGATGGCCTTCATGTCACCAGCCCCGTTTAGTTGCCTTTTATAACACATGAGAGACAATGAACTTATTCTAATGTTAGATCATATGATTAAAAGTATTATATTTGTCATCTCATTAACTTTTCTGTCTTATTTAATTTAGCAAGTGCTGCAGTGTTAATGAACTAAGTTGGTCAGGCTAAACCTTCTGAAACCTAGCAACAGTCTCCAGCTCCTTCTAGGTAATTCCTTACAACTCCCCGGTATTTGAGTTCTTCAGTATGACCTGGATATGCCTTTAGTTCTCCTCTCAGTGGGATGTGCATGTATTGGCACTTATGGGAGGCACATAGATTCAGATACCTATAATTAGTATTTTGAATTCCTATGAGTAATAATTACCTTAGATGCACCTATAGTACCATCATAAAGTATTCAGACCCCTCCCTTTGCACAAAAGACTGCTTTAAATGGTTTATATTGATCCAGAAAATTAGCACACCAACTTGAAGCTTCTCCTTCCTTAACACGCTTCTTAATCTGTCATGGACAGGAAACTTAGTAGAGCTACAACAAGCAATTATTTTGGTAATCAATTAATCTGTCAGTCGCTACTTAACTTTAACGTTAAGTTTAACTTCTAAATTTGCTTTTAAAACATGGAGAATGCAAGTATTATTCCTCATCTTGCATATTGCTTTCATTCAAACAGCAAAGCATGGGTGTTTGTGTACATGTGGGTATATACTATATATATATATATATATATATATATATATATATATGTATATATATATATATATATATATATATATATATATATATATATATATATATATATATATACAGTACAGGCCAAAAGTTTGGACACACCTCCTCATTCAATGTGTTTTCTTTATTTTCACGACCATTTACATTGGTAGACTCTCACTGAAGGCATCAAAACTAAACCATTTCAGGTGACTACCTGTTGAAGCTCATCGAGAGAATGCCAAGAATGTGCAAAGCAGTAATCAGAGCAAAGGGTGGCTAATTTGAAGAAACTAGAATATAAAACATGTTTTCAGTTATTTCACCTTTTTTTGTTAAGCACATAACTCCACATGTGTTCATTCATAGTTTTGATATACAAAGTATATATACACAGTAAGTAATGTTTGTGTGTTTGTATAATATATAAAATCCATCCATCCATTTTCTAACCCGCTGAATCCGAATACAGGGTCACGGGGGTCTGCCGGAGCCAATCCCAGCCAACACAGGGCACAAGGCAGGAACCAATCCTGGGCAGGGTGCCAACCCACCGCAGGACACACACAAACACACCCACACACCAAGCACACACTAGGGCCAATTTAGAATCGCCAATCCACCTAACCTGCATGTCTTTGGATTGTGGGAGGAAACCGAGCGCCGGAGGAAACCCACGCAGACACGGGAGAACATGCAAACTCCACGAAGGGAGGACCCGGGAAGCGAACCCGGGTCTCCTAACTGCGAGGCAGCAGCGCTACCACTGCGCCACCATGCCGCCAATATATAAAATATTATGTATTTTATTTTTTTCATACAACGTACATAGTAAGGAGTCTTAATTTTTAAATGTGTGTTACTGTTGTGTTCCCATACTGCATAGTGTCTGTTTTGCACATATTGCAGGAAACTGTTGGTGTAGGATTTCAAAGTAAAGTGCTTCTATACTTTTAACAACTTGGTTTTTTGCTTCTGGTTTTTATTCAAATGTATTTTCTCACTCTTTACAAAGATATGTACACATTGTACTGCGCTTGTGACATACAGTAGTTAGCTAGCTAATCAATAATAAAATTTGTTGCAGATTTTAGTATTAATATTATCAATATGCAACAATTAATTTTTGCCTAACAACCTGGCACAAAAAAAACATGGCTGCTTATGACCATGTTCTTCGAATGAAGGTATTTTAAATTATTTTTTAGGTTTGGTAGGGAAATTAGTTGGCAGCAGGCAAATGCAGGCACACATTATTCCACAGCTCCAATAACATACATGCAGTAAATCATTACCTGGTTTGAAAGAGAAAGCCTATGAGATTGAATCTAGGACAACATTCCTGAGACCCTCATCTTTCTTTATTTTCATATATTGTATGATGGACACAGTTTGCTAGTCATGTTTTGGCTCATTTTGTATTTCATTATTGTTTGACAGCTAATTAAGGATAAAGAAACAATTAAGGGGACTGAGTCTTTAAGAGCAAGTCAATTAAAATGAATTAAAGGTTACTTAGTGACTTCCATGCTTAAAGATAGTGTGCCTTTGCCAATGACCTATCTTTAGAAAAATAGTTCTTGTTTATATTTTACAATTGTAATATCTTTCAACATTTTGATAATTTTCATCATACTTAATGCATGCCTCCTCAAATATTCTTTCTCACTGAAGCACATGAGTGCATTGTCAATCAAGCAGTAGTATGCAATCTTTGTGAAATAATGAAATAACCTTCTGTTTAGTGAAAGAATAAAAGTGATCTTAAGCAGGTGCAGAGTGGCTATTGGGAACACCACAAAATTCCCCAGTGGGCTGGTGATGTTTCTGGGCTAATCGAGCTGCCAAGCACACCTTTCAAATTCTCATAAATAAATGAACACTCATTTAGAAAATCCATAAAAGGACAGCCATATCCCAATTGATATAAGCTGGCTTTGCGTCCGGGTATCCAGTCAAGGGAAAAGGATGCAACTTCTCCTCAAATGGTACAACTCTGCACATGTGAAATTGAAACTATACAACCATCCTTCAATTTTCTTAACCTGCTTGCTACATTTAACCCTTTTACAACAGGGAGAAAAGGTAAAAAAAAGCATAATGCCTAAAGAAGTGGCCTGAACTGCCTTGAAACCTTTCATGTTGTAATCTTTTTAGTTAGCCAGTAAAAGGTGTCATTTTGCTTGACTTCTCCTTCTAGCTTGTTAAGAAAGGGAAAATGTTTAGTGAATTTGCAATGCCACCGAAATGCAACCTGCTATTAATGTCCAGAAATAATTCTATTATTTCTATCTGTGCTTCACTCTTCTGCTTCAACTAGCAATCACAGAGAGTCAGTCCATTGATGGTGACAGCAGGTAGCAAAGAAAGAACAGCAACAGGTATGTGCAGCATTGTGGTGCTGTGGAGTGATGATAGCATGTGGGTTTGCGGTTATTTTTCAGTATTACAGAAAATTCTGTGACCAGTCTATAGGGTTAATTATGACTGCAGGATATGTTTGTTATCTATTGAAGGATATGTAATAGAATATTACAGTTATTTAGGCATAATGCATTGAAAATGTACAATTAGCTATGGTACATAGTAGTAAATACTACATAGTAGTAGTCCTATTAATTACATATTATATTTGTTATTAAAGATGTGACTAACCCTGTGGGAAGGGATGAGATTAATTCAACTACAGTATCCATGGCAGAGAAGAGGGGGTTGTACCATTTGGTATATGACAGAGTCAACAAAAGATGAAAAGGACAAAGAAGGAGATACTTGGACAAATTAAAGGATTGTGGAGAAAGCTACTAAAAGCTTTGATTACTGTGCACATCCCCAGTCCAAAGATCTTCATCTATATTTTTATATCACCTCCAACAATCCCCAAGATAGAGCATGTTGTTGATATGGTAAAAGTGATTGGAAAGTGTGACCTTAACTATCAAGAGAACAAAGCTAAAGCTACCTGTACTCTACAAGTCAATACTCTTCACCATGGCAACTTGTTGCTCCAGCATCTACATGAATGCATTGAAAAGAGCAAGAGACTAATGATTTAGGAGTTGTCTTTTTATTGGTTGGCAGTAGTAATATCAGAAATGCCACAGATTACTATCCTGTAGTAGGACGGAGTACTCTTGTGTCAGGTATGCTTTTCAAAACTTTTATTTGATCATCTTTTAGAAAAATTTTATTTTTACCTTTTACTTTTCAGAACTGTGCTTTAATGAAGAACCTATGTGCAGTCTGAATATTAAATAATGAAGCATTTTCATTTGGTTAAAATAGAGTTTTCTAAACGAGAAACAAATAATGGTTTGCCGTCCAAGCTTTGCATGGTTAGAATTATTGTGTTGTCATGATTATCTAAGCTTAACTGCATTTTCACAGTGACTTGGTTCTTTTTTCCAGTTTGTTCTGGTCCAGTTAAATGAAAGACATTTATATAATGTAAACAAGCTGACAGAAGGAAACCTAATGATGTGTATCATCTAGTTGAATGCAAGTCATTGCAGTCCAAAGCAAAGACTTAAATGAGTCTTTGTGAATAAAGAATAGAAAGGTAGCATTATTTATGTACACTGTTTATACAACATAATTATTTAACAGTTTTGAATTAAATATCCATTTATTTATTATTAATGCCTCACATTATCTGCTCAGGTGGCAACTCTCTGACATCCATGTTTTGAAATGATTTATGGACATATCCAGTGCACTTGATAGGAATGCCTGGTTCATTGATAACCTGACTATACAGTATATACAATACAGTGTAAAGACAAACATTATATGCAAAGTGGTGGAGATATTTAAAAATAAATGATGATGCAAAAATGGGAATTAATCAAAAGTACTCGGTTCCGTACAAATTTCTGTTGTGTGATAACTATTAGGCAGAAATAATGGTAGACTTCTCTTCTAGACAGAATTTTACCCTTTTTCTTATTTCATTGTTATTCTATCTACAGTATAACCTTAAATAGGTAATGTTCTGGATTTAAATGATGCCCTCAACTTACTGGTAATGCTGAAAGGCCATTTTAATAAAAAAACCTAAAATACTAAAGAGAAGGCTGTAGTAGTCAGGTACTTATAAAAAGTATTTGAAGTGTTTTGAAGCGGTAAGCTTTAAGTGATCCAAGGTCTGTGCCAACAAGTAAAACTTACAATTATTGTTAGCAGGATTATTATTTTCCTCATTCTGTGAAACCCTTATACTGTAGATCAGTTTGTGTCCGTTATTCTGTTCACCGCTGTACTTGACCACTGAATGTATTCATTTCTAAAAGAAAACCAAGTTACTCCAATAGAACTGATTACTGTACAAGATAATTAGACACAACAATGTTTAAATTATTTTAGTGTGGATGGGAATGAATGAATAATTAATACATTAGGCTAACAGTGTACTTGTTCCAGAAAATACTATTTGGACACTGAGGGTTAACAATGCACCTGTTTAAAGCCACATAAAGCTGAATTATAATTATTTGTGAATTAAACAGTGGTGTTTTGACAATAGTTGTATTTCACCTTGAAACAAAATGATACTGTTGAATGTGAGAACCAAGGTGCAAGGTTAATAGTTAGTTGCCTGTGTTAATTATGAATCTATTAGGAGTTAGTGTTGTATTGTGTAGGAATCCGTACTGATAAACAATTTGCACAGTTAGATTTGTTTTGACCTTGCTTAGTTAGTAAGAGTGTAATAGAAGGGTGTGTCCTGCAGCAGCCTACTGTCCTTGGTTTCTGCCACACACCCAATTCTGCTACAGCAGGTGTAAACTGCAGCTACTGTCAGCCCTGTGCAGGAGAAACCAAGGATAGAAAATAAACTAATGACAATACCATCACTTTAAAGTGACTTATATTGCTGCATGGCCATACACAACACTTTTCTGATGACACAGAGCTGCTGGGCTTCATCTCCAACAACGATGAGACAGCATACATGGAGGAAATGAAGAATGTGGCTTTGTGGTGTTAGGAGAACTACCTTCAACTGAATGTCAGCAAAATGAAGGAGTTGGTGATGAACTTTGGTATGAGACAACAGTGGTCCTACACCCCCCTCAACATTAACGGGATTCCAGTGGAGAGGGTCAGCAGCTTCAAATATCTGGGTGCTCACATCACTGAGGATTTGACTTGGACTGAACATATTCTAGCCCAGCTGAAAAAGGCAAGGCAGCGAGTTTACCATCTGAGATAGTTGAATAAGTTTCGGGTATGTCTAGTGATCGTAAGGACTTTTTACTTTGGTGATGTAGAAAGTGTCTTGACTTGGAACATCGCCTAGTGGTTTGGGAACAGCTGTTTATGGGACATTAAGGAACTGCAGGGAGTGATCTGGGCAGTGGAACACTTCACCAGCTCTAATGTACCATCTCATAGAATATTTATACCAATAGATTCAGGACCAGTGTAACTGTGATCATCAGAGTCTCATCTCACTGCAGTAAATCTCTTTCAAAAGTGTAAACAGGCAAACACTTTTGTTGTATAATTCCCAGAACAGAGAGGCCCAGGATGAACTTCTGTCCAAAGGCCATAAGACTTCTTAACCTGGACATGCCACCACAAATTGTTCATCATAACACAAACTGAATTCTCTATCCCATTGTATCTCAGCTGCTGTCATGTCATTTAAGCACATAAAGTGCATTGCACATACAGTACATAGATATTCTGTTCTATTATATTTGCACACTGTTGAGGTCTTGTTTATAATTGTAATGGTCATTTGGATATATAGTTTTTTCTATATATTGTATCACCTTTCATTGTATCAAAGTTCTACCCTTTAAGTTTCTTTTTTAATTTAATCTATCTATTTGTTAACTTTATTTTACAGTCTTATGGCAGATTGAGCATTCATTTCACTACATGTTGTAGTTGTATAACAAAAATGTGACAAATAAACAATCTTTAATTGAATCTTGAAGGTGGGCTGTTCATTCCATCAGCTAGGAGTCACTCTGGTTTGAAATTCATTTTCAGACTTGAGTGGGCAAAAAGGAGAATAGGATCTCATGATTGCTTCCATATAGATAGGTGCTGATCCATTGAGTCTTCTGTAAAGCATTAACAATCTGATCTTAGTATATGCTGCTACTGGGAACAAGTGGACTGACCTGAACAAGATGTGCCACTGCATTTTGAATAATCTGCAATGGTCCGGCAGCTAATGCTGGTACCTCTGCCAGTAAGGAGTTGCGGTAGTCAAGATGCAACAAGATCAAAGCCTGGACCAGAAGTTTTGATGCATAACTCTGCAGTATGGTTAATGAAGGATAACTGGTCATCGATCATCAACACCCTAAGTTCACACACTGACTTGCTAGGTGTTAGTGATAATGGAATGAGGTTTATGGAGATGGGATGTTGAATAGATGGACTGGCTGCAGTAACAAACAGTTTGTAGTAAACCTATCTGGACCATATGTAAAGCATTATAAACAAGAATACACCATTTCAGGTAATGGTGAACCAGTCAAGAATAGCATTGTTAAACAAAAATATACCAACTTTAGTCTGTCTGTCCATTCGTCCAATGTCTATACCTGCTTAATAAATTTCAGGCGGGCAGAAGGCAGAGTCTATCTTGGCAGCATCCAGTGCCAGGCAGAAATTACCCTAGACAAGAGGCCACTCTATTATAGTGAACAATTTATAATCACAACTCAATTTAATCTGCACATCTTTGCAATGTGGAAATAAACTGGTGTGCTAGATACAGTGCAAATGGAAATGGGAGAATGTGCAAATTCCTCACAAGCTGACGAGACTGAAATTAGGTCCCTGGAATTAAGGTGTCACAGCATTCATCACTGTGTCATCATGCAGCCAATCATTAAACTTAAATACTTTATATACGTTGTCACGCATGGGTGTTAGATGACTCCTCTGAGGGCTGGGGAAAGGTATGTAATTACCTGCCAGGACTGCTACTGCTGACTTTGTCCTGTTTCTGTTCTTTCCTGACAGCCTGAGAGACTGCTCAATAAGGGCATTTAGCCCCACCCCTTCTGGGTGTTTTGCCATAAAAGCCAAAAGAGCGGCGTCTTTTGCTGGAAGACCCAAGTGAGCTGCACGGCGGAGTACAAAATTAAACTCCAGAGAAGGAGAAATCCCGGACTGGGGGCAGCGTATTTGTGCGTTTTTAATTTTTCTTTCATTTTGTTCACTTCATCTGGCAACAAATAAAGGGGACTGCCTGGTTGGCGTCCCAAACTTCTGTCTGATTCCAGTCTGTCCTTCCACCACCTTATCACAACGTACTGTATTACAATTATCATAGTAATCTATGCCAGTGGTATAATCAGTTGTGTTAAAATACTGTAGCTAACTTAACTAAATCTAGTGGTTGATACTAATCAATCCGTGGCATTTCTCTAATTTTTGTCAATGGCACTAAGAGCTGTATTGGTTAATAAAATATTTAGTTAGTAATCATTGGCATAAAATATTGCTGAGCATAAACAAAATTGGTGAAGAGTATGCATACTCAATTGGAAAAATCACAAGTGATTAAAACTACTTTTAAACAGTCAGGAATAATCCTGTGATTTGATTTGTGTTGCAGTTTAATTTAGCGGTCATATTGGTCAAATGTTATCATTTGTCCCAAGTGAATCAATAGTTGACCTGACATACTGAATCTTTTATAGACTTGTTCACAAAGAATTCTCCTATTTTGTTTGCTGTGCACCAAAGTTACAAATGTGATGTATTTGCGCTGTTATGTTGTTAATAACTGATTTATTTCTTTTGTCTTTTTTTTTTTTTTTTAAAAATAAATTACAATTAGCACATGCAGCTTGATTAGTATTTCTGCCTTTTTGAGCTTGAATGCCAGCTTGGACCACTGCCTCCGTGGAGATTGTTCAGTTTTTCTCTCACATCCCAAATAAGTACATTAAGTTATATGCAACTTTAAACTGGAACAGCATTAGCTGAGGCCCCATCCACATTACTGCATTTTAATTTCAAAATGCAGGTGTTAGTCTCTATTTTTGCCATTCGTCCACACTATGGCAATTTCAACCCCCGTAAACTGAAACTTCTGAAAATGCAGCCTCATTTGGTATGGATAGGCTAAAATGTAGATTTTTGAAAATAATGACTCGGTAATTGTACTGTGATTGGCTTATTATGTGTCTCTTTCCTGACTGGGTCCTGCTCATTACAATACCTTGATTAACCACCCTGTACAGAAGAAAACCAGATTCTAAAATTGTGGACATAGAGGAGTTTATTTCCATGGCACTTGATGTGCACCCACATTCTTACCTGTATGCATCTAAATTACATTTTGATCAGTTTGAATGCTACATACTGTACATGTGTAATTGGTAAATAATTTTCTGGTCTCTATAGTTTTGTGATAAATTCCAAGACTGGCAGCGTTCATGTCCCTTAAAGGATTTTTCCGCTGATGTGAGCATGCCCAGGGTAGATGAACAGCTACATTATATTTGTTTTATGTGATTTTATTATGGATGGAGATACTTTTTTAAACAATGTGAAAATATTAGTGTGGACAGAGGTCATTTTTGTTTAAAAATGCTGTTTTAAATGAAAATGTACCAGTATAGACATAGTCTGAGTATGGATGGATGACTGTATGTGTGTTAGTGTGCTCTGAAATGGACTGGGGTACCATTCAGGCCTGGTTTTTAATGCTGCTAGGATAGGATCTAGCTCCCCATTATAAGTGGATCGAAGAATATGTAATTGATGCTGGCGGTGGTTTAATTTTAAATGGTGAGGACCTAGGTTCAAATTCTGAACCACTCAATTTGCATGTAAAGTTTGGACGTTATACCTAATTTTGGGTATTTTGGCTTTGTCCCAGCATATTGCATTGGTGTGAGTAAATGTATCCTACAGCTGACTTTAAGTTGGTCAGACCTAATCATTTTCACTGTTGACAATAAATGTTTATGGTGGCCTTTGTCAGAGACCTCAAACATAAATTTAATACCATTGGTGATACTGGCAGAAAACTTCAGCACAACCATCATATTCATTACACAAGCACTTCAGAAAATTTAGACTAATGGATTAATTCTTAGTACCCTACTTTAAACAAAGCAAAGATGAATAAAATCCTTTGATAATGCGCCCAGTAACAAAGGATTTTGCAAATACAGTATGTAAGTTTTTTATGTGTATTTCTCCCATCAAGGCAATACAATAATCTCTAAGATAAATAACATCCACCAGCACTTAAGTTCAGGGAGGGTACGCTGTAAATGTCTTTAACTCCAGGTAGTAATGTAGGAAATAGTACAATAAAAATGAATTTGAAGGTAGTTATCCTAATGTACTGTACATCATTTGTGTTTCACTGTCACTGTTTCATTTGCACAGAATTATCTATTTATTAACTAAACAGCAGGAAAGAGCAGTCAGTTGCCAGACAGAGTGACTTTCTCATTTAGCAGTCCCATTCTGTGTGCAAAGGTTAAGGGCATTTAATAAAGTTAATGGATATTAGCAACTGGCAAAGTAGTGAATACCAAATTGCTTTTAAATGTGGACTTTGGAATTTAAAACATCATCTGTAACAATCTTTTATTTTAAAGGTGAGTGCCAACAGCTTTTGTTAAGAAGGTCTGTAAAATGTGACTAACAAAGAATTACCTGGCTAGGAAGATAAGAAAGAGAAAAGATTACAAAGTATTAAACAGCTTTTGGCCATGCAATCTGAAAACAGAAAATCAAGAATAACTGATTGGCTTATAGTGTATAGGACTGGATAATACACATTGAAGAATTAGGAAATTTGTGTTCATTTTCAACCCATAATAGTGTTTGTATGACCTGTACCATACTCTTCTGATTTATTATGGATAAAAATAATAATCTATTGCATTATGCCTACCTTTTTTTAGAAAGTAATAAGCCCTGAATCGATAGATTTATTGATTTATGGTTTATCCCTTTGGTATTTTATTTTGTCATTTCTTTAAGGTTTGTATTCTGAAAATTGCAAAAGTATCTGTTATAAATATGGTGCAAATGCTTAAAATATCTATTGAAATTTGTGATCAAAGGTGTAATCTTTTACCATTAACCAACCACTGCAATCTGCCCAGCACTTTATTTTTTCTCTGCTGTATTTGAAGCCACACAAGTTAGGTTTTCGACATACACTATATGGGCAAAGGTTTATCAACACCTGACCGTCACACCTACTGTATATGGACTTGAAGGACATCCCATTTTAAAACCATGGTCATTAGTAAGGAGTTGGGCCTTCGTTTGTGGCTATAGCAGCCTCCACTCTTCTGAGAAGGCTGTCCACAATATTTTGGAGTGCATCTTTGCGAGTTTGTGCCCATTTAGCCCAAAGAGCATTTGTGACATCAGGTACTGAAATTGGGCAAAAACACCTGGCTTGCAGTCAGTGTTGCAGTTCATTCCGATGGTGTCAAGTAGGGTTGAGGTCAGGGCTCTGTGTGGGCCACACAAGCTTCTCCATCTCTTTATGGAACTGGCTTTTTGCACAGGGACTCAGTCATGCTGGAACAGTTGCTACAAAGTTGAATAGGCACAATTGTCTAAGATGTCTTTGTATGCTGTAACATTAACAGTGCCCTTCATTGAAGATAAGGGACCTAGCCAGACCTGAAAAGCAGCCCCAGACTATTATCCCTCCCCTGCCAAACTTGTGAGTAGGCACTATGCAGTCTGGAAGGTTTCATCCACCAAACCAAGATTAGTTCATCAGTCTGCCGTACTGTAAAGCAAGATTCCTCACTCCAGAGAACATGTTTCCACTGTTCAATTGTCCAATTGTGCCATGCTTTACACTTTAAATCCCGGCTGAGGACTCACAACTTCAGTTTAGCATATCCTGACTAGAGCTGCAGATTAACTGTACAGACTGTATCTTTGTTGTTGGTCATTAGCATTAAAACATAAGTAATAAGATAGTTATAATTTGTTACTAACCCTCACCTATTCTGTTTTCACTTGGTGCCACGGCCCACCTGCCAAGTTGTTTTGCCTGCCTAAGGTAAAGTCATCCCTGATGGAGGTTCGCAGAAATCGTCGGGTAGACGGGTCCTTTCATCGGATTGGCTGGCCCAGCACTGTTTCAGCTGTGGAATGACCAATGGGGGGAGGCAGCTTGATGGCTGAGGTCTCCAGGACTCTAAACAAATCCAAATGATATTATGTGATATCATCTACTGTTAAATTCTGCTCCGTACTTGTAAATTTTTTATTTTTATACTGTATTGAGAATTTATTCTGTTCTATGTATTGTATTGTATTTTATTGACCCCCTTCTTTTTGACACCCACTGCACACCCAACCTACCTGGAAAGGGGTCTCTTTTTGAACTGCCTTTCCCAAGGTTTCTTCCATTTTTTTCCCTGCAACTGTTTTTTAGGAGTTTTTCCTTTCCTTAGAGAGTCAAGGCTGGGGGGCTGTCAAGAGGCAGGGCCTGTTAAAGCCAATTGCGGCACTTCTTGTGTGATTTTGAGCTATACAAAAATAAATTGTATTGTATTGTACCACTCCAGCTGACGCTTGGCATTATGCATAGTGATTTTAGGCATATGTGCAGTTGCTCAACCTTAGAATCCCATTTTCATGAAGCTCTTGACACACAGGTCCTGTTCTGAAGCTGCTTCCAGATGCAGTATAGAACTTTGTTATGATTGATGCAACAGATGATAGGCGATTTTTACACACTATGCTGCACTGCACATGGTGGCTCTATTTTGTGTTTTTGCGTGGTCTACCTCATTGTGGTTGAGCTGTTGTTGCTTGTAGATTCTTCCATTTTAATATATTAGCACTTACAGTTAACCAGGGCAGATTTAGCAGAGCAGAAATTTCACATACCGACTTGTGGCAAAGTTAGCTTCCCATGACAGTGCCACAGAGTCACTTGAGCTCTTTGGTATGACCTGTTTTACTGCCGGTCAATGGAGATGTCATGACTATTTGCTTCATTTTATATACCTGATAACAATGGGTGCTGCGAACACACAAGATCTCAGTCATTTGGGGGTATCAACATATGTTTAGCCATATGGAGTAAAACATTTGGCCTTGTTTACTCAGGAAGTGGCAGGGCCAGCTCAGAGTTGAAGTGAGCTGTTTGTAAAGCCACATTTGACCCAAATATAATCTCAAATTGGGAGGGGCTACTGATTCTATTTAATCTAAACAAAATATTTTTCCCACCTTATATTTACAGTTAACTTAGGATGTAACATTCAGCCAAAGCTAAAAAAAAATATATACTGTATGCATAGTTTCAAAACAGAGACTGGTATGAAATTCTATAGTATAATCTATCGAAGAGGAACATCATCATGCAGTTTGTGATGGTAGGCATCATTACCTTACAATACAGATGACCTGTTTCAATTCCTGTCCTTTACTTTAAACACTTTCTTTAATCAAACACTCTCATCACTATTTGTGTCATAGCCTCAAGCTGGCCCAAGTGTGGCCATATTGTCTCTGGACTTTATGCAATTTGAAGTTTCTGTTCAAAAACACTTTTCAGTACTAGCATTATTTATTTAGTAAATACAAGTATAAGGTTAATAAAGTTTAATAATAGATCATTTAATTACTTTACACTTTGTCACTTTATCGCCTGAGCAACATCATGTAAATCACCTATATAACATTAACTGTTTATTAGTGTGCACATGGAGTTCAAATTTCTTCTATATTGTATGTGTAATTGTCACACTTGGAAGATGAGCTTAGAACACTTTTATAGATTTACAAATTTGAAATCGTGCCAGAGCCATACATAACCATGCAGAAGCACAGGCCCTTCTTAACACATGGGCATGCTGGGCAGTTGCCCGGGGGCCCCATGCTAATCTAATGTATGTTTTGACTTGTTGATTAATCTTTGCTTTACAGCATGTTTTTTCATGTTTAAACACTGTTTTTGTTGGAAGTACCAATACAATAAATATATCTTTAATTTTATCGACCATTTACATTTGTATTCTTGTGAGTGGTTGTAGGTAGGGGCCCCAGTGCACTGCTTTGCCCGGGGGCCTGTAATGCTGTTAAGACAGCCCTGCATAAATATACATTAATATAGATGTATATAAATTTTGGCTAAATATTAATTCATGCTAACATACCCATCCAACAAAAGATGGCCAACTGACAGCAGGGGAAAGCAAAATGCACCTACTAACTGCATTATTTGAGAAAATATACCTTAGGAGGGTTTGTTGTGCTTTGGAATAAGCAAAGTTAGAATCTGGCTGACCAGTCACTTAAACCTATACACTTTTTCCACTATGATCCCATTAACATCAAAAAGAGAACAGTTCCTCCACAAACCCAAAGATTTTAAAACACTTGGCTCATTTACCCTTCTAACACTGAGAGACAGAATGCTGTTTTCACACCATTCAGTAAACAGTTTCATCTTTTTCTTTCTGGAAATGATCCTACTATTTTCTTATATTATCAGCAAACCTAATGGTAAAGTTTATAAAAACGATTGTTGATTAATGTAGTGGGCTGAGCACACAAAGCACTATGTATCTCTGCCAAAGCGGGAGTATTTGTTTGTTCTGCAAGCCTGATGGCCTGAAGTCTGATTCCAGTTACAGAATGTGTTTAGATCAAGAGCCTTGATCGTTTTGATTAACCATGGGAGGATGATGGTTCGGAATTCCAAAGTAAATCTAACAAACAGAATTCTTATATAAGTGTTGCTTTTGTCACGGTGGGTTAACGCAGTGTTGATGTTTATAGAAATTGCACCTTTTCTTGATCAGTAGGGAAGCTAATGCTAATCCATTGTGTCTGGTTTGCTAGAGTATTTGCCATGCACAACTTTGAGGCAGTTACCTGTTGATTTGTTAGGAATAATGGTGATTACTTAAATTGAGTGTTGACCATAGACTGAGCCAAGGATATACAAAACATGTCTGAGATGATGCCCACCAGTTGGTCAGGACATGCACACATGAACTATAAAGTGAGCCAAGGACATACAAAGATATCTATGAAAATGGTTTGCACAAACAATCATGGGCACTGTTAGCTTTCTTAATATTTAATTTTATTAAAACATTTCTCACTTAATCTATGGACAGCAGGTGAAAGTGGTCAGATACAGAGCTATGGTTCTGCAAGCAGTTTCCTGGAAGGCACTAGGATAATCTAACCAGGAAGCATCAGCTGTTATTATTACATATGTGAGTTTGCAACAGCATCATACTGTAAATGTAAACTAATAAGATGTTGATGGAACACTAAAGAGTGTTTTCAGGGTAAATATCCAAGCAGTAAACATCAGAGGTCAACCAATTAACCAAAATTGCATTCTCTCTCTGATCCCTAGTTTGACGACTGGAGGAGGCAGTTGGCCATGCAAACACTATGCTGCTGTGGGTGCCGTAGGATTTCGGACCCTCTTCATGATGCTTTTCCATGCTTTACAGTCCATGGTGTGACGGTCCTGACCTGGTTCAGGTTGAGTCGTCAGATCTCCAGCTCTTCCTCCACTTGCTTGTTCCATATTTTCATAGGAGCAGTCCGTTTTATCTTCCACTAGGTGGGTCACCAGAGGAGTGTGTGTGGTAGCCTGTTTGCGCCCATTCTGTACATGTGACCAAAACACATCAGGATCACCACTACATTATTTTATAACACTCAGATGAGGTATTGTTTCAGAACCTCATAATAGTTGTACAGTACTTTGTATTTTCAATAATGCTTGGGAAAATGTCATCATTTTAGAATGGCATTTTCTTTTTTGTGATAGTGATAAACGTACATAAATAAGATGTGGTAGAGAATATTAGGAAAACTACTTACACATAATAGCAGAAGCCTGTAGATGTCCTACATATGAAGGACATGATGAATAGTTAACACATTTTCTACAGGCCTAGTAGGAACCTTCAGCATAACCAACAGTAAAACAAGTTGAGTCTGAAAACATTTACTGTATTGGTTTCATTTGACGCAGTTCCTATTCTAGAATATACTTAAACTTATTGAATACGTTATGCACAAAATATAGAGAGCTTGATATCCAACAGCTTTTGCCATTGTGTGTATAGTTTGAGCTGCAGGTAAATGGAGACAAGCAGCTAATCTAAGCTTTTACTTGCATGAATCAGCAGTGTTACAAGTACACAGCATCACCGTGGATCAAATTATCAAATTGTGAAATTATAACATCAAGAAGCCTCCAAGGGTGAAAGATATGCTAACAGTGTAATTCAGAAAGGCAGAAGGTGGCAATTAAGGAAACTAAAATTTATCTGAAGTGACTGCTGACTTTGAAGAAAAGCACAGTGGTCATTCTAAAGTAGTTGTTTTAAAGTTAATAAAATCTAAAACATAAAAAATGAATGTAAAAAGAAAAATGAATCTGCACTTCACACTTGCTCCACATAAATGAATCCAAAAAAACTGCCTTTTTACAATTAAATGGTTATTTTTCAAGTTTCCTCATAAATACAGTATGTATTTTTACGTTATCCTATTTTTAGACAGACTAAGACATAAAATGTTTCAAAATTTGCCCTTTTTTTGGTTGAATATAGCCATTTCTTTATCTCACTAAATATTTTTAGTGTTTAATTAATCTGCATTTTTCTAAACCAGTTTCTTTTTGTAGTCTTAAAGAAAAGTCTTTAGGTTAGCTATCTTTCATGTTTTTCTGTTTTTATTACTATTCTTATTTACAGTATAAAGAGGTCACTTATTGCTACACTAGATTGTTTTAAACATGAGACAAATTATTAGGCTTCACATTCCTTTATACTGTAGTTTGTTATTAAGGTCAGAATATCTCAATTTCTTTTTCTTTCTACTAAACCACCACAGACAGAAAAAGGTGGCATATAGAGTTTAGTGTGGTATGAGATATTTTCTTTCAAAGGTTGGTAGTCATTGTGTCACCTCCCTCTTTGCATTTAGTATGTTCTGCAGAACCTGATTTTTTTTTACACTAAGTGGTTTAAGTTAAATTTTGGACAATGGAAATAAGATTGATAAGCCTTTGTGGAATAAAATGTATCACGTGCTGGCAAGACCTTATTGGTATCCCATCCAAAGCATCTTCATTGCATGCTACCTTGGACCCATAGCACTGTGCTACTCTGCTACTCTTATTCTACAGTATATTTGGTGTAAGATCGTACACAATTCATTTTTGTGTTGCAGTATGGTGTCTAGCACAGAAAGCAAAGCACTTATTTACCCAAAAACATTTAATGGCCTCTCTGTGATTATCCTTAATAGAATGGCACCTCGAAATGCCCATTGATCACAGGTTATTCTTGGCTGGATGAACCTTTATTGTTCTTGTCATGATGTCGAGGAGATCTCACACTTACTCCAGAGTGTGATACACAATTCCAAAGTATTTTACACCTAGGGTCCCCTTAAGATATATACATATTTTTAGGCCATTAGACTACTTGTTCTTAGAATTCAGGTGCTAATGAAAAGATGGGATGGCCTGTATTATCATTGCAGTCAATACAAAATTCCATTTTGTGTATTTTAAATTAGTATTTGCTTACTGTTTTCCTGAACATTTTCTGCACCCAATGCCAGTTTCCCCACGACCCTGCCCTGGATAAGCGGGGCACTGGATAAGCGGGTTAAGAAGATGGACAGATGGATGGCTGTACAGTACATTTTTTCTCTCCGCTATAGAGATCCAGTTTTCACATTTGTACTATTATTGTGTAATGTCCAATACCTGTAAGATTTGGTAGTAGTTGTAGTAGTAGCAGTGTCGTCATTCATGTACAGAGTAATGGAAAGCTTGTAAGGTACTTACATGTGCTTAATCTTTGAGCAGTAAATCTTTAAAAACACAATTAGCAGTATTGTTGTGTAAGGTACAATATAATAAAATTTTCATCTGAACAACTGTGACTGTTTAAACAACTGAACTTGACATGTCACATCAGTGCTTATGCATAGAAAATTAGAAAGCTAATTATTATTTTTTTAATCTAAGACATTAGTAATGTAGTTTTGTCTGTTTTGTAAATATTTCTTTATATTTTGCAAATGAATTGCCTAGTTTATTTGGTATAGACTACACAGCACCAAGATAATAAGATAAAATGTAATGGGAAGGAAGGTATATTTATAGATGCTTCACTTTTTCTAACATTTTTACAAATGCAAAAATACTACGGTATGATTTTTGTCTTATAACATTCTTTCAATGTTACACCAAAAGCTAAAATTTAGGCTACACGTATCTAGTCAACTTTTTGTTGTAATGTTTCATTAATCAAGGGTTTTTTGTTGTCTGAGTACTATAGACTCATAAAAAAGTGAATTCACTTAACAAATTAACCATGGAAGAATATTTTTTTTGTGCAGTGACAAATGCCTTTTTCACCTTCTATTAAATCAATAAACTGAAGTTATTATCCTTATACACGCAGCAACATATTGTTCTGAGATTTTTTAGGTAAGGAAGATAGACGTTTCGAAGTGAGGTAGTGATACCTAATCGAGCCTCTGGAGAGGGTTGCGACATGTTACACTGTACTCTATACATGTGACAATATTGACACTAAGAACCTATGAACCCTATGAAAAAGACTTTACCTTCAGCATTGCTCATGCTCACTTAGACCTCAAAGCAGTAATGACTCCTTTCTACAGTCTGCCAAAAAAGGTGTTAATTATTTTACCACAGAAAACCTGTGCTGCTTACTTCAATGTACGAGAACATGGATAATAAAGGATAACCAATGTATATTGGTGTCAAACCACTAAACCTGAATGGCTCAACAACAGTCCAGTTGCTTGCCTTCCTCACCTCTCTCTCTACACACACCTCACACTCAAAATATTTCCCTCGCCTCCTCACCTACTCCAAGTAAAAATTAATAGATGGTATCCCATCGCCTGAGGCACATTTGTGGTTACAAATTCTATTAACTCTTGTTGTCTATTGATCTCTTACTAAATGTAATTGGCAGGAAGGGAATGCAAGCTCAGCATTTGCCAGACTGCTTGTTACTTATCCAGGGTAGGTTATTACTCCCTGCTTCCTAACTATCTCATTGTGCATGTTTAGAGGTTACCCTGGACTGATGTACGAACCCCTATACATCACTACCTCATGGCAGTGATGTGTAGATGTTTTCTACGGAAGTGTATTAGGGCCATGGTGAAAAAAAATACGGACACAGTGAAGAAAAAAAAAATCTAAATGTTGAGATTAACGTCGACATGTTGACTTTATTCTCGACATTTCCACTTTATTCTCGACATTTACGTCGAGATTAAAGTCGACATGTTGACTTTATTCTCGACATTTCCACTTTATTCTCGACATTTACGTCGAGATTAAAGTCAACATTTCCACTTTATTCTCGTAGTTTATTTTGTCACTAGAATGTCACAAACTAAACTTCATCTTAAAATGAATGTTTAATTTACTAGATTTTCTCAAACTCCGTCATAAATTAATGTAGCACATTAAATGCTTTATATTAAGTGTTCCCTGACACAGTTGTTAATCTCTACGTGCTTTTTGAACTGACTTCCTCCTTCACTGAGAGGCGGCGGCAGCAATCGCCGCACATTGACTTCATGATATTCCTGCTCAATGAACATTCAGAATACTAAGATAAATACTTGATATCTTTTTCACGGTGAAATGCATTAAAGCATGTATTAAACGTGGGTGGCGGGGGGCACGGTGATGTGGCTGTAGTGCTGCCCCCTTGCATTAAGGGGTCCCCAGGTCTATGTTCATTGTAGAGAACTTTATGGCAGGTGTGATGAGGCTCCAAAAAACTGGATATATGAATGGGTATCGCACAGGTTTAACTGAAATATTGTGTAAATGTTGGGTTAATAATGTGGTGGTCAAAGACACGAACGCAGAATTCAATGGATGTTCTTCTGAGCAGGCTTTCTTTATTGCATACGTGCTGTCTCTTTCTGACGTACTAAACCTCCAGTTCCTATCCTTCCTCTTTCTTTCTGCACATAACCAATCACCACACCATAAACGTCTTTGTGAAATTAAAACTAGTTATAAACTTAGACCTTAGAGCAGCACTACAGCCAAGCCACCGTGCCCCCCACCACCCATGTTTAATATATGCTTTAATGCATTTCATCGTGAAAAAGATATCAAGTATTTATCTTAGTATTCTGATTGTTCATAGAGCAGGAAAATCATGAAGTCAATGTGCGGCGATTGCTGCCGGCGCCTCTCAGTGCAAGAGGAAGTCAGTTTAAGAAGCGCGTAGAGATTAACAATTGGGTCGTGGAACACTTAATATAAAACATTTAATGTGCTATACTAATTTATGACGAGGTTTGAGAAAATCTAGTAAGTTAAACATTAATTTTAAGATGAAGTTTAGTTTGCGACATTCTACTGGTAAAATAAACTACGAGAATAAAGTGGAAATGTCGACTTTAACCTCGACATAAATGGCGAGAATAAAGTGGAAATGTCGAGAATAAAGTCAACATGTTGACTTTATTCTCGACTTCTCGACATTTACATCGAGATTAAAGTGGAAATGTGGAGAATAAAGTCAACATGTTGACTTTAATCTCAACGTAAATGCCGAGAATAAAGTCAATATGTCGACATTAATCTCAACATTTAGATTTTTTTCTTCTTCACTGTGTCCGGTTTTTTTTTTTTTCAACATGGCCCTATACGCTTCTGTAGTTTTCCACTCTAAGGAAAAAGGATAATGTTCTCAGCACCATAAAATGTGTTGAAAGTTTTCCATTTCACTCAGCATGCTGCAGGACCTGTCATGCTATGACCTTTCAGGCCTCTTTATTTGCTTCCTCTACTCAGGATAAATGTCTACCTTTACAAGAGTTACTTGATGAATAAGAGGTGTTCCTTCTGTTGACTGACATTTTTGTCTATTAGTTACTGCGGTATTCATTTCCCTAGCACGTCGCATCAGTTCCATAATCTGTTTACACAAATTTATGGTATTCAAAGCTCACAATCAGACTGGGGTTCATCCATGCTGCATAGATAGGCCACTGTATGAAGATTTTTTTTTAATGTAAGCAATGTATATTAAAATCTTTACTGATTTACATTTGCTGTTCACAGCTTTTGTGTGAAGTTTTGTAATTTACAGAGATGTGAGGGATCAGTGTCACTCTAGAAAATACACTTTGCTATTTAAAGATCAAAGAACTTGTAGGCTAGCTTTCCATCTGTATAGTGTTTCTTAACCTTTATTCAGGGATCATGTGTTCGTTGTATTCAGAAACTCTTTTTACTTTAGTTTATATTTTTTTATAAATCTTTGGATAATCCTTTGATTGTATATTGTAATATCTTCCATTAAAAAGACACCTCAACCTCCTTAACAAGGAAACAAATGGGATTCATTTACTTACTCAAAACAAATTCATTTATCCTTCCAAAACTCGCTTTTTCTAGCCTACTTATGCAGTTCAGGGTCACTGCGAGCCAGTATCTATTCTGAAATGCTGGGTACAAGGTAGGAAGAAAGTCAGACATTGTACCAGCCTGTTGCAGGGCACACTCAGACACACACTCTCATTGATCCAGTTTAAAGTCTCCAATTGAACTAACACACATATCCTAGTGATGTAATGCAAACTCAAAGTCATTAGGAGAACATGCAAATTCCATATGTACAAGTAGAGCCTGTGTATGATATTCGAACGCAAGGACTCTAGAGTTGTGAAGCACTGTGCCTTCCCAATATGTACAGTAACAGGAAATATAAAGCACACAGTGATAATAGTAAAGCAGTGTAGAAAGTTAAGATTGCATTATATATTACATGAAAGAAAAGTACTGTATCTTTTAAGTAGATTCAACTCAGTTTAATGTTTAAGACTATAAGATTAAAATCAGTGAGTTTTGAAAGTAAGTTCCAGAATAAGGGTGTCATAGCGCTAATGAGGATTCAGCAAAAGCTGCAATCATCAGAAAATGTCAGGTTCCTCTTGAGTTTATTTTTTTTTTTAACGTAACCCTTTATCCAATGTGTTTTTTTAAAAAAAATTAAACCATTATACATACAACGTGAGTGTAAAAAAGCAGCAGAGAAATTAAAGTGTAAGAAGTAGTCATCTGCTTAAATCTTGAAATAGCCGTGAAGATTTTGATAAAAGGATGAAAGGTAAGCACAAGGGAAAGTTAATGGAAGATAAACATGAAAAAATGTATTCAATGTAGTATAAGCTAGAGACATTTTTGGCCTTCCTATATTGAAATGTTTTTCTCATTAATCCCATGGGTTGCATTGTCCACTTGCTCAGTAGTAAATCACTCACATCATTTGAGTTCTTTTTTCTGGATGTTTTAGTGGGAAAGATTCCTGACCAGCTTCCAGAGTCAGGAGTGCTCTAGCTGACTCCTGGGGTCCTCTACGCAGAGTGCTGCCTAACAGTTTCAGTTGTCTCTGTATATCTGACTCCCAATTAAAGGGTCTCCAAGAGGCCACAATTAAGCTATAGTGTGTCTTTGCTATTCTTAACAACTCCCCCCAGAGTGTTGTACTACCATTAGATGGAAGTTTTCCAGCCACTATGGCACAGAAAGACCAGGAGATCGTAAACTAAAGACTAGCAGGAGATGATAATAAAAGGACTATCATGTCATGCCACCACAAATTAGAGTCTCAGAAAACTAAGAAGAAAGGCAGGAATTTGAAGAATCATTTAGAAAAGTACAAATGAAATGTTTTTTTTTACAGTCCACAATCTTGGACAAAGTCTGAAGCACAATGCATGTTTAAATGTTTTCATGCACCATGAATTCTGAGGGAGGTGACCATAGTTACGTGACAAATGCTTCTTATTGACAGCATCAAAAATGGTGGCACAGGAAAAACAAATATTGCATCACAATATAAAAAAACAAATAATAAAGACAAAAGCACAAAATGAAAGTAAATTATCAAATTTATGTAACAAATGTCATGGAATTCATAAAAAGTATTGATTTACACCCAGGAAATAATTAGCTCCTGTGTGAATTCAGTGTTGGAGTAGTGCTTCTGCTGTTAGTCCTAAAAGACCTCCAGGGCATCTTCCAGCCAAACTCCTGTTCTGAACCACTTTTTAAGATTCAGTTGCAGTCGTTTTGGTCCCTACTTTGCACAGAAGCAGTATTAGTTATTTTATACAGGGTAAGCAGTGTATATAATAGAAACTGGTAACTGTAAATTAAAAGAAAGGTCGCCAGGCTTCCACAGATTTGAGTTATTTTATTGATGTGATATGCTTTTTTCTCACTAAAGAAACTTTTAGCTTTTGTCAGTTAAACAGAATATGTTTAAAGCTCTATTCATATCATGTTCACGTCTCCATAAAGATTACGGAGCCTTTGACCTTGTATAAAAAGTCCATAAATAGTAACTTCAGGTTAAACTAGTCAAGTGCAAATCAACATGTCAGTAACATTTTCTCTGAAAATCACATTACCCTTGGAATTTTAGAGGCTATGGGGAGAACAACAACATATGCAGCTGTTTTAAGGTGACAACATTCCCTAACCATAGAAGGCACACTCCTATCTCTGTATTTTTTCCAGGCAAATCCATGGTAGAAATTATTTAGTACTTTGTCAATAATACAATATGACTGCTTTAGTATACCTGCCATTGCTATGTCTTAAACATTATGGTGCCCTGAAATGGGCGGATCATGTAGAAAAAGTGTTGTCATTTCTACATGGTGTGACCAAAATGTATTTAAATATGCTGAAATGAAAGTCTGCAATGTGTACTTTAAACACATCTGAATTATTTAATTGGTAGTTTTAAACTACAGAGCAATGGGCTAAATCAAGGAAAATGTGTCTTTCTCACAAACATTATGGAGGACACTGTAATATATCTCTTCATTCAGTCATTTGCTCCAGATTCCCAGACCACATTAGTCTGTTCCTGCCCAGCACAACACTTACTGCCTCCTAACTAAGTCTGCCACTCACTTCGAACCACTCCACACGTATACTGTACCTGATGATTCTCATCTCTGTTTTACTGTTTTACTCTGTTCTACTTTCATTAGCCATGTCTCAAGGCACACTACTCTTCACACACCTTTCATAAACTTAAAATTTCAGTGCCAAAGAGGCTCCATTAAAAGTCAAAAATGGTGGCAGGCGTCTTCTGTGCTTCTCTCATTCAGACTATCAATACTATGCACTCACCATGTCAATTAATTAAAAAATACTTTCTTCTTTCTCCAAAACAACTCCATTGCCAATATCTAAATGTATACTTAATGAATCAGCCTTTTGCACCCCTCTCACACATGACGTTAATCTTTTTCATTACAATTTTACTTTATCTCCGTGTCTGGAATGCTGAACATAATACTTTCAAACCAGAACCACTGGAATATTTATTATAAAATAAATATTTTATCATTTTATTTTGATTTATATTTTAAGAATGGAAGAAAATAGTAATGGTAATGTGGTTCAGTTCCCCAGCAGCAGTGCATTTTGACATGATTATTATCATAAACAAAACTCACACGGGTCGCTTGGTCTCATTATAAAAAGGACTTCATCTTAAAAATTTTCATTAGATTGGTTAGTAAAGAGTACAAAGTAGAAAAGGTAAAAATAATGGTCACAGCTGCTTTGTTTGACACTGCTATTAAGAAACGTAATACTAAAAATGTCTTAATTGTTCTTTATCTAAATTTCTCCTTTAGATTTGTTTCTGAAAGTGGCCAACCTTCTTATAACTTCACCAAACTGGATGCTCTTATTGACCTATTGTGGAAACATGGATTAAAGCCTGGTAGGTTATGATACTTTGTGTAATTTTCTTCCATAAAAAAACTCATCAGAAGAAAATTTTTAAAAATATAACACTTTTATGTATTGTACTCTGGCTTTCTGTTTTTAATTATAGTGTGCTGCAGAAGTTGTAGTACAGTACAAGGTGTAATAATTTAATTTCCAAAACGGCTGTATAGTGTGTAGCTACTGAAATGTTGGAGCTGCTATAAAAAAGTCAAGTGTCTTTGAGTGGAATAAGATATTCAAGGAGGGATGAATAGACGTAATTGTGATTTCTGGCTCTTCCCAAAAATAAAGACCGCCATGAATGGACAAGGATTTTTAGACATGTCTTACATCCAGCATAACGTGACAGTGGATCTCATGGGTAATCCTTAAGCAGAGATCCAGGCATCTTTAAAGTAATGGAAATGTCATCTATCTTAATGCATAGCTATGGAAGGGGATTATTTCAAAGGTAACAACAGATGCTATTGCACAGATATGCACACACATTTACCTCTCACAAGGACAAGGTTGTGAGGTTAACTGGTTGCGTTAAACTTGCTCAGTGTGAGTGACTTCAAGTGTGTTTGTCAATGTGTCCTGCAGTGGACTGGCACGCTGCTCATAGTTTGTTTTTGGGTTGTATTGATGTGTACTGGCTCTCTGTGACCCTGAAATCGATCAGAAACCTGCCAGACAGATTAATGGATGAAATGCTACATTTGAACTTTGGAACAATCTTAATCAGAACAGACTATTCAGCCCAAAAAGCTTGCCAATCCTATTCACCTAATTTCTCCCTAAAGTTTTACTATCTACCGCACTACTTGGTAACTTATTGCATTTGTTTTCGGCTGTCTGTGTGAAGAAAAATTTTCTGATGTTTGCGCAGAAGTTATCATTGACTAGTCTCCATCTGTGTCCTTGTCTTCTTGTTGAAGAATTGATTTTAAAATAACAGCCAGATCCCCCTGTACAAATTCCCTTTATAATTTTAAACATCTAATCATGTCACCTCTTAGTCTTCTGTTACCTTAACAAAAAAGGGTAATCTGTTTAAGATTTTTGTCTCTAAAACATTTCAGTTTAGTGAACACATGCATTTCAGTATTGTTTTATTTTTTGTGTAGCCGTCTTCACTGAGTACAGGTACAGAAAGAGTACAAAAGTCCACATTTTACACTACATTAACAGCAAACTGCTAAACCACACAACATTTACATACATAAACACATCAACTACATTAAACCCACACTAAAACAAACCATAGCGATATAAAGTCAATTCATGTTTTAGCAGTGGAAGAATATAAAGTGATTTATAATTAAAATTGAGATGTAGCTGTTTGACAACAACAAATTCCCTAGTCCAGCCATTCGTCCATCCATTTATTTTTCATAACCCACTTATTTGTGGCAAGTTGAGGGGATGCTAAAGCCTATCTTAGTAAATATAAGGCACAAGGCTGGAACAACACCTGGGCAGGGTGCTAGTCCATTGCAGGATGAACACACGCATTATACACTAGAACCAGTTTTAGCAACACCAATCCACCTGATCTGCATATCTTTGGACTGTTGTAAGAAGCCGGAGCACCCAGGGGAAACCCACATTCACACTGAGAGAAAAAGGTTTCACTGAAGTGCAAACACTCATTTCTTAATTGCAAGACAGCAGTACTACCACTGTGCCTGCTATGGTATACAGTATTGGGTCTGTGGCTCAGAAAAAGGTGGCCGATATTTAAATAAATAAATAGTCCAATGGCCGTCTCAATCTCCATGGGTGTGTAATGCTCACACAGCTGTGGGAGCTTTGTGGAGTAATTATGGGGTGAGGGTGCTGTCTGTCTCAATTGTTTCATTGGCTTCCTGCGGTGCATAGTTATATGCCACAGAGGCATGTAAGGAAAAGCTGGAATGGGAGAAAAAAGAAAGAATATAGACTGGCCTGAGGCTGAAGAGCGGGCACTCCTACTGAGTGATTGCCAGGGAGTAGGAGTGGCAAGATATGCAATGTCTCATGCAGACGCCAAGGGACAGGCATCGGGAAATGTATGTGGCTGAGCACAGCGCCCCATTGTTGGCGAGGGCCTAGCAATTGGGACCCAAGCCAGGATGTGAAGGTTGACTGCACCTGTTCCCGAGCATCTCCTCTTACTGCAGCATTTGGACTCCATGGATGAGTAGAGGAGACGCCATATTTTAAATGAAAGCATTGGAGCTCATGAATTTTTTAAAGGAACTGTCTCTTAGATTTTAACCTCGTTTTTAAGGATTTTTAAGGATTTTATGGATTGATTTTAACCTCCATTGTCTGCACTTGGTTTTCGTTGGATTATTTATTTTTTGAAGAATTATGATGCACTGCACTGTTTTGGACACTGTTTGTTTTTTATGGCTTTTAATAAAAGCACTTTTATGAACCTATCCCATGTGCTGTGTGAGTGTCCTTATCCATTGGCTCATCCTTGGGTACGTTATCAGCAGTGGCAGGTTCAAAAGGCCCACGGAAGGAACCCACAGTGTGGAGCCGACCCACACTGTCACTTTGGTATGCCCAAATGCCATAGTTGTATTGTATAATACTTAACTAATTTCTTAAGCCTTTTCTTTTAGAATTTGTCAACCTTCTGAGAAGACATACGGGGCATTTTGTTTACTTTATATCTGTGTGGCATGTGTTGTTTTTTTTTTTTTTAATATGCTGCCATCAAAACATACTATAAAATGAATCCCCGAGGTTAGACTTCTATTAAAAACACATCTCTTCACTGAAGAGAGTTGTATGAATCCAATATATATGAATGACCTCGAAATGAAAAATGTTTTTGTTGCAAAAGTTTTCTTTCTTTTCCTTTTATATCACTCTATATTAGGTTTCGAGTTGATGGGAAGTGTATCTGGTTTCTTTACTGATTTTGAGGATAAAAAACAATTGCTGGAATGGAAGAACCTTGTGTCTCTTGTTGCAAAACGATATATAAGTAAGTCAACTATATGCCAAAATAAATTTTTTTTTGCATACTTGCTTGATTGTACTGCAACACTTTGTTGCACAAGATGATTTGTGTCTTTTCTGAAAGGGATCATCCATTGTACAGTACTGTCGCAAAAGGACCATACATTGTTCACAATTAGTCTTTATTTTATATACTGCTGTGGAACATAGGGGGCATATCATACCTCAATCCCAGACCAGAACTACACGAGCACAAATCCTGGGTTCAGGAAGACTTTTATTTGCCACAAATACCTTTTCACAGGCTTATTTATACAACAATACAGTAACGTTCTTTTCTTACTTTTCCTCTCTCTCTTTTTTCTCCAGCCTCCACCTTCGCTTCTTCGTACTTTACTCCTGGCTCATTTTGAAGTCAGAAATTTCAGCTGTTTTAGAACATCAAGAGCATAGCTCAGAAACACTTTCAGGTCAGACCAAGCTCTAGGATAACTGGTGAGCCTCCCTCAAGTACCTCTCAGCAGTGGCTCTGAAGGACCCCAACAGGTCTGTTTGTCAAGCTAACGTTTCCCATGCACCCCTTCAGATGTCTGAATGTAAGCAATGCCCAAGGAATGCTACCACCCAGCATACTGGGAAACACATTTCCCTTCCGGCCAGGAAAGGGAACACCAATCTTCCCTTTTAGGATGAAGTAGGGGAATCATACTAGACATTAAATGGGGTCAGTACAGAGAAAAAAAATTTCAACATATTATTAGGAATAAAGCAGTCAAAACCAGTAATGATTTCCCTTCTTGATTTTTTTTCTTCTTTGTTTGAGTACTGGTCTTTCGTTTCATTTACATCAAAGTTCTGACATATCATTGTGCATGCTATTGTCACATATTACATTCACACTCAACACTATAAGAACAACAAAAAGTCAAAATAACAAGAAACAACAATTAATAACACATCAAAGCAAAACAAAAAAGTCAGACATTAAATACTAAATGTAACCATACATATATTTTCAGATAATGTTGAGCATAATTGTGTTTGGAGAGGAATCACGTAGGCCTTAAAACTTGTTGTATTTGTTACATAGCCTTTTTCTAAATTTAAAACATTTTATTTCAGATAAGTATGGTCTAGAATATGTTTCCCAGTGGAACTTTGAAACGTGGAATGAACCAAACAATCATGATTTTGACAACGTTTCCATGACGATACAAGGTAAGATGCAAAATAGTTTGTAGTGATTTGCTATAAACAAAAGTAAGCTCATATTTCAGATGAAAAATATAGTTTTATCTTTAATACAGAAATTAAAATAGCTCACAAGTTTAAATGGCAGTTAATATCTGATTATCTGATTAGGTTCATTTACATTCAAATAAGATTAGATAAAACTTTATTAATCCCATAGGGAAATTCAAATGTATACAGAGGCAGAAACATAAAAACAAGAGTAGAAACTCACAGGACAGATAATACAGCTAATCAATCAATCAATCAATAAATATATACATACATAAAAATAAACAAGTACATCCATTTAAAGCATTGAATTGCCTGATAGCAGTGAGCAGAAAAGACCCCTGGAGGTGCTTCTTAGAACACCATGGTGGAATGAGCCTGTGGCTACAAGTGCTCCACGAGAGCATCTCCTGGAGTGAATGAAGAGGAGCTTTCATGATGGCATCATTCTCTTATCCACCACAACTTCAAGTGTGTTCAGAGGGTTTGGCCTATGAGCAGGATTTCCTGATACTTTGTTCAGGTTTTGTGCTCCTTTTGTGCTCAGGTTGTTTCCCCAGGAGATTGCAGCATAGAACACCACACTGGCTATTTTGGACTGGTAGAACATTTCCAGCAGCCTGCTGCACACATCAAAAGGCCTGAGTCCTTGGCAAGTACTGCTTTGGCCCTTCTTATACAGCACCAAGGTGTCAAACCAGTCCAGTTTGTTGTTTTGTGAACCCCCTGCACACTTCCATGTCCTCCCCATGTATGGTTGCTGGTCTGAGAGGCTTCTGGGCATGTCAGAAGTCCACCACTAGTTCTTTTGCCTTGCTGATGTTGAGTTGCAGGTTGTTGTCCCTGCACCACAAGACAATGTTCTTCACAACTTTCTTGTACTCTAAGTCATCTCCATTATTAAGGCAGACTATGATGGAGAAGTCATCTAAAAACTCTGTAGATGGCAATTGCTGGTATTGTACTGGAATCTGTTGTGTAGAGGGGTAAACTGGAAGGGAGACAGGGCGGTTCCCTGAGGTGCTCTAGCATTACACACCACCATTTCTGATACAGAATCCCTCATCCTCACAAACTGATGTCTGTTGATCAAGAAGTCCATGATCTAGGAGACTGTGGGAGCATTAACTTTCAGTTTTGATTGGGGAGATTTTTCCCCAGTCGATGAGGCAGAATGCTGTTAAAAGCAGTGGAAAAGCCAATGAACATTATCCAGGCTGTGGTGTACCGGCTTTGTCTGAGTAGATGTAGGCTCTGTGGAGAATGTAGATGAGAACATCCTCCACATCTCTTTGTGTCTGAGAGGCAAACTGCAGAGGATCCAAATGTTCTGAAACCAGAGTCGATAGCTGTTTTGGGACCAGCCTCTCAAAGGTCTTCATTATACAGAAAGTTAGAGCAACTGATCTGAAGTGTGTGGGATCAATGAAATGTACTTTCTTTGGCACTGGAACCTCACAAGATGTTTTCCTGTGCTGAAGGATCCTGCAGAGCTGGCTGGCACATATTTTTAGTACCCTGGTGTTAATTCCATATGTTCCTAAGGTCTTGTCTATGCAGAGTTTTCCCCACTAGCTCCTCATTTGATTAGCAGAAACATACAGTCCAGAGAGTGGAGACATCTGGAGACCACAGGTGTGATGCCAGTGTAGCGGAAGGTTGTGCAAATGACACACGGGATTCCAGAACCTCTTCAGCTTGCACACAGAGGCTAGCAGTGTTGGGGGAGAGGTGTACTGATGGGAATGAGTCAAACCTGCTGAAGTATAGGTTCAGTTCATTAGCGCTGCTCTTGTTCCCTTCCTCTTCATGTTTAACAGCGTGTTTGTAGCCAATGATAATCTTCATAGTTATAGTTGTCATCCTGTTCTACACTTACTTCTTATTGTTTTGTTGTAACATTTGCTCAGGTTTGTCTCTGTAGTGGATTTTCCTCAAGGAGCTGCTACTTCAATTTTGCCATTTATTTAAAACTTTTAAGCTGTGCAAAGCAGCTGCTGGGGTCTGAATATTTCTGCCTAGCTCTTTCGCAACTTCATTTTCCACTATTGTTGAACTTGACAATCTCAAACCAAAAACTAGTGATATCCTATCCTACTAAATTATAAAATATTGGTACCTTATCACATTGCTTTGAAGCACATGTGTAAAGAGAACAATTAAATCTGTATAATGCTAGCAATCTTGCAAATGATCGTAATTTGATTAAAACACATATATCACATTCTAAATTTCATCAAATCATAAAATAGCATAAAATTCTGTTAAACCCGCTTAAGGCTATTCAGGTTGTGTCTGGGTTAAACTTGTGTGCACAGACTAATAATCACTTGCAATGGGAAAAATGTATCACCCCCACAGTTGGATTAACCAACTAGTGTCATTTGGATTTGGGAGGAAATTGGAGCACTTGAGGAAAACCATGCAGACACAGGCCAATATGACCCCAGGACATGGAAACTGTAAAACAGCAGGTCAAACCACTGCATCACTGTGCTGCCCTAAATGCATATAAGTTACTAAAAATATGGCAGGTTTATTTGCTAAACTACATGCAGATAGATAGATAGATAGTACTTTATTTGTCCCCGGGGAAAATACAGATTGTTATTGAAGCTTAATCTTATATATATATACTAGCAGAATACCCGCACTTGGCAGCGGAGAAGTAAAAAGAAAAGGAAACATTTTAATAATAACGTAACATGTTTGACAATGTAATTGTTTTGTCATTGTCATGAGTATTGCTGTTATTATATATATATATATACATACATACATACATACATGTGTACATATATACACACACACATATACTATGAAGTGCCAAACAGGCAAATACATTGATTTTATGAATATATAAAGTCGGCGTCAGAATATATAAAGTCCAAACTTGAATATATAAAGTCATTCCCGAATAAAGTCAAAACTTGAATATATAAAGTCATCGCTGGAATATATAAAGTGAAAACTTGAATATATAAAGTCAGCGTCAGAATATATAAGGTCAGCGCTGGAATATATAAAGTCAAAACTTGAATATATAAAGTCATCGCTGGAATATATAAAGTCAGAGCTGGAATATATAAAGTCAAAACCTGAATATATAAAGTCAGCGTCGGAATTTATAAAGTCATTCCTGATTATATAAAGTCAACATTGGAGTATATAAACTCACTCCTGAATATATAAAGTGAAAGGCAAAATCTATTGATTGAAACGACTCTGAACTGAACTAACAAAGTTAACAAAAACGTATTCAGAAAAATAAATTAAAAAACACTGTTCGGTTAATGTTTTGAAAATGATGCATGTGCCCTGCCCAGGATTGGTTCCTGCCTTGCGCCCAGTGTTGGCTGGGATTGGCTCCAGCAGACCCCCGTGACCCTGTGGTCGGATTCAGCGGGTTGGGAAATGGATGGATATTCCAGCGCTGACTTTGTATATTCCAACGCTGACTTTATATATTGAAGTTTTGACTTTATATATTCCAGCGCTGACTTTATATATTCCGACGCTGACTTTATATATTCAAGATTTGACTTTATATATTCCAGCGCTGACTTTATATATTCCGACGCTGACTTTATATATTTAAGTTTTGACTTTATATAGTTAAATTTTGTTATCATTGCATAACTTTTTCTTTACCATAGAAATTTAAAGACTAAATTCAACTTCCATTCCTAACAAAGATATTTCTGTCGACTAAATAGAACCTACTTATATCCAAATTCGAGCTATTGAGCTGTTGCCTGCCTGCCTGAATAAGTCACCCTCGCTTCGCTCTTACTTTTTTACCGTTCATTTAATCATGGGTAGTGGCGGAAAAATTATAAAATGGAAGGAGGATTACACTGAGTATGGCTTTACCAAAACAATTATTGATGGCGAATCGATTATTCATAAAGCTTAAATTGGTGATCTGTTTTTCTGTGTTAACCTCATATTTTTTCATACTTCTTCTCAAACCAAGGGGATGCAAGGGTAAAATGAATCGGGAAGCGCTGATCAATGTAATCGGTGTACCAAATCATGCATTGACAGAAGTTCCCCTTTGTTTGTAATGCAAAGTGTGATTAAATGCGTGATTTTTAACGCGTTATGGAGCACATGCCTCGAAGCTTCTCAGCTGTGCTTGTGCTAAGAAAAGGAAACATTTTAAAAATAACGTAACACGATTGTCAATGTAACCTTTTGTAAGTAGTGCCTGGAGGATTCAGTGTGAAAAAACTCTAGAGACAGCGTGTGTATTAACTTATGGATTTTTCTGTGAGTATTTGGTGGCAGCGTCACAAAGTCGCTTCCATAACACTGCGTTAGGTGCGGAGCTCAGCTCAGAACGAAATGAGGTGAATGGGAGGGGAGATGATGACGTGACTCCCCCACCTGCCTTAACTGTCAATCCCCCACAAACACAGTCTCTCGGAATTTGCATAAGCACAGCCCTTCACCTGCAATTTTAACTTAGTTACAAAGTGATCAAAACTCTCGTTTATATCCTGCGTCCTCTCATTAAACTTGTATCCCGCATTACCCGTGGGCATGACAAACACCAGCAGCAGCCTATGAACTTAATTTAAACTTTAGGTTTACACCGTGCTTTGTTTCCGAAGTAGCAGCACTTATGAATATGGTTGTATATGTCACTCGCTCGCTTCTTATTGTTTCGCTGCCTTCTCAATTATTTAATGCATGTTTTCTTCAGCACTTTTTGGAGCTCTTCCTGGTTTTCTACGTACTGCGTTGAGAGTCAGTTCACGTGATTACGTTGGAGGCGTGATGATGTCACACGAAACTCCACCCCCCACGGCTTTCGAGCTCAACTCCATTACAGTATATGGAGAAAAATAGCTTCCAGTTATGACCATTACGCGTAGAATTTCTAAATGAAACCTTCCCAACTTTTGTAAGGATGCTGTAAGGAATGAGCCTGCCAAATTTCAGCCTTCCATCCACACGGGAAGTTGGAGAATTAGTGATGAGTCAGTGAGTGAGTCAGACAGTGAGTGAGTGAGTGAGTGAGTGAGGGCTTTGCCTTTTATTAGTATAGATATATCCTTCTATATAAAAGCGGTCGGGATTGTCCTTCCGTCCCGTGAGTGCTACGCAGGTGCGGAGTTTCACACATGCCCGTCCATTTTGCAGTGCATGATGGGATTTGTACTTTCATTTTTCCTGGTAAAAGATGATTTTCTACTCCAGACTGTGCGATATCTTCTTCTTCTTTCTTACTATATAAAAGCGGTCTGGATTGTCCTTCTGTCCCATGAGTGGAAAGCGTAGCGGTATTCCGCTTATCACAGACTTACTACTTGCAGCTTGCAATACGAAGCGACATGATGTGAGCGGAGTTCTGGTGTTCTCATCGTTCCCTTGCTTTTGTGCATGATGCGCTGGAAAAACAGCCAAAATTATGTCTCTGGAAATAATTAATGTTAATGGAGTACAAATGCTTCACCGCATAGTAAATATCAGGGGGGTTCAAAAGGGCGACCTCAATGTAGAAAAAAAGTTTAAATTTCATCACAAAAATAACAGAAACTACGAGTATTAAAGTAATACCGCACAAATGCAATATAACCAAATTAATGAGTTTGTATAAAATATCAAATTGATCTACATATTGAATTGCCTTAGGAAGTGGTCAACTTAAAAGTCGGTCGCCTTAAAAGGCGGGTCAGCCTAGTATATATATATATATATATTTATATATATATATATATATATATATATATATATATATATATATATATATATATATATATAAAAAATCCTAAGCTTACAAGTGCAGCGATTTTATGTAACGTTTTTTTGTCACACTTTAAATTGGGCTTATTTTAAAACCTACATATATATGTTTGGTATCATTCATTTCAGAATTTATCGAATTTTAATGTGATATTGTTAGATTTTCAGAATCTTATTCTGTTTGCAAATTATAAACTAAAAAAATATCAAGAACTCACATATCGTGAGACGAGACTGAGAGATTTAACCACGCCCGGGGCCGGAAATAAAAGACAAAGAGTAGATGACAAACAAAGCTGCTGTATAGGTTTGTAAATGTTCGAAGCACCACGCGAGATGCAGATCTTGCGGCACGGCAGCAGCAGCAATTCAGCAGATGATCGAGCAAAGAGGAGGTAAAAAACAATTTGTTTGCCATTATATCACAGTTTAAGAGGGTTTTCAGAGGAGCAATCGCGTCTTCTTGGGGTGTGTTTAGCCCCTCTTCACAACACAGTGGCAGAGATGCGAGTTGCTGGCCCATAGAGAAGAAAAGGGGTTGGCGAGCAGGGGAAAACCCCTAGTAAATAAATAAACAATTATTATATCGTGACAAACAACAAACCATATTTATTTCAGGTGAAATAAATGACACAGATGGGTATTTAAGTTGGAACAGGTACCTTATTTTAATAAGTTCTATTGTTGACCGACTAGCCAAGTGCTCTGCCAATAAATGATAGAGTTTCACCTCTCTCTGATCTTTTATTATTTCTACTTTATTTTCAATGGGTGATGGTTTTCTCTTCTTTACTGTATCACCAGCACTTGCATCAGATTTGTGTTTGAGGCATTCTTGAAGGGTGAAGACAAAGGTTAAGATGAGGTCTTCTGCTGCACAGCACTGTACACACTATCACAGCATGAAGGCACCCGTCGTCCACACATCTCATGTACTGACAAAAGACAACTTCCTCCTATGTATGTAACAGTACAAGCAGGCTTGCTATTTAGAATGAATGGGGTGGCGAGGCGGTTCATCACCTGCCCACCACATAGTCACCTCCACTACAGTATGCTGCCTGCAGCGTCCACCCACCGAGAATGAACATGGTGCGCCAAAGGCGGGTAGCAAATCACCCACCACCACCCCATTCAACAGGCAGCCACCCGAGGTACACTACAATGCTACCCCCTGCCACCCTGTTCACCCTCAATGGCCTCCATTCAGCCATAACTGGGTCACCGCTTGCAGCATCACCAGCCGCCCACCGAGAACGAGCGAGGCAGCCATGTGTGGTGGGCGGGCAGTGAAACGCCCCATCAAGCCTCCATCCTGCACACGACCGATAGTTTTGGCCTCGGGGACTATGAACCATGGGTCACCGCTTGCCGCGGGAGCCGCCGAGGGACACTACATTGTGTGAGCAGCGAAATCGCCCCCTCCAGCCTCCATCCAGACACGCTTGCAGCGTCCCAGGCCAAAGGTGACGGGCGGCAGTTACTGAGGCGCGTGCGTTGCAGCTGCAGCCCCATTCGTAAGTCATAGTTTAGTTTAGTAACCTGGGACCTGTATTAGTCATTTTCCATGTACTTTTGGCTGTTACATCTTAAATATTTTTCCACAGATGAAAAATAACTCATTGTTATTAATTTCTAAACACTCTTCAGTATTTATTATGGATATGCTGTTATTGTTTTACAACTGTTGCTATATTGGCTTAAACACCTAAAAGTACAATCTCGATATTAACCATTAAATATATTAATCCTAAAGACTAAAGAATGTAATTATTTTAACTGGACAGTACTTAAGTAAATAATGTGTTAGGTGCATAAAATAGATACACAGACTTTGGAAGAGTGTTTAACATCATGGTAAGTGTTTGTTCATTCAATATGTTGGTAACAGTTTGTTTTTTATTTTATGTGAAATAGTAAAATATTAAAGACCTGTTAATTCTCAATTATAAATTTGCAGCATTTTTTGAAATATTTTAGGTTTCTTAAATTATTATGATGCCTGCTCAGAAGGTTTGAAGGAAGCTAGCCCTTGTCTTCTCTTCGGAGGCCCTGGAGATTCCTGCCATTTTCCTCCTCAGTCTCCATATTGCTGGGCCTTGTTTGAGCATTGTTATAATGGAACCAACTATTTCACAGGAGAGACTGGGGTGCGGTTGGATTATATAGCCTTGCACAAAAAGGTGAGCTATTATATTGATATGAGTGTGTGTGTGCATGTACTAGCTGAGCTTACCCATCTGAGATGGTTTGAAATCAAAGTAATTGACATAGATCTCAACATTAACATTTGCAGGGCACCGTCTAATGGAATGTATTTTGTAATACACATAGTCGTAAAATGCATTGAATTTGTCATTCCAACAAAGGTCGCATCACAGACATTTGTATTAATAAAATGCATTGCATTTTGCATTCCAACCAATGCCACATCACAAATATTAACACTGCTTTTATGAACCCCATACTAAATGGAATATAACAAGACATTGCAACCAGATGGACACAGGGACACAGATAAACACAGATACTCGTCCTTTTATTAAAAAGTGTATAAGATAATTTCTCTCATTATGGCAGTTACTATTTGTTTAATGTATTCAACATTAACGTTTTTTGTGGAGTGTGTCCATCTGGCTGCTAAGTCTCTGTTATATGGCTTTAGGTATGGGATTCACTGAAGCAGTGCTAATGTTTTTGATGTACCATCTCTTGGATAACAGAAACAAAGCAACTGGACATTTATACAGATGTACAGACACACAGATACTTGTACTTTCATTGAGGTGGATGTATGTATTCATTTATATGTACTGTATTTATGAATGAAGATTGTCAAAGGCACAAGCTGAACATCTTGCAAAGTTAGGTAGGAATTTGCTAAAAAATTATCTGTAGAGTAGCACAAGACAGATTGCTACAGGTATGTTAAATTTGATTTTTTTCTGATTTCGCTACCAATATATTTTTTCATCCTAAGTGTAGTGAAACAAAATATTTATATTTAGTAAATATTCAAAACATGCCCCAATAATAATTTCTCAAGTGTGTATAGTTATTTTTAACTTAAAGTCTGAAATAACTTATTTGCAGTCAGTTCAGTCAGCCCGTCTAGTTATATGACTCCCTAACCTTTTACATATATACTGTTTCTGTATGGGATATTGGTGAGTATTACCAAAACCCAAATAAGAGTCAAGTTGGACAGAAGTGTAAAAAATAAGAATAATTTATTAATAGAAGACTAACCACAACAGGGAAACTATAAAGTATAAATATAAGAGTAAAAATTATTGACCTTGACTACATGTGATTTAGCTGGTCCACTTCCCCACAGTGGAAGTCAATCACTTCTGGCTTACCTTCTGTCGGCACTACTTCTCCTCATTATGGCATTGACTTCAGTTGATATCTTATACTGTTCATCTCCCAGTACCAAACTCATTAGTCCTTTAAGTAGACTACACTCATAGGACATGTTGATGAATTCTGTGACTATCACTAATGAACTTAAGGAGGGCACAACACATTTTCACTATTGTTAAGAAAGCTCACCAACGCTTCTACTTCCTGAGATATCTGAGGAAATCTCAGATTTGTTCTCACTAACTTTTACAGGTGCACATTAGTATCCATCCTCACTGACAGCATCACATTTTAGTATGGCATTTGTTTGGCTCAAGAATGTAAAACCCATGCAGCAAGCAGTTAGGGAAGCACAGAATATTACCAGCACCCAGGCTGAATTCTATTGGCAACACTCACTATATATACAAGACCTGTCCGGAAAGTATCCAGCCATGTAATACAGTATAAAAAATAGATGCATTTATTGAAGAAGATACAAGATACAAGCAACATTGTACACAGGACAATGACGTCTCAGTCCACTTTAAAGTAGGCACCTTGGGACCAGACGCAGTTCTCCCAGCATCTCTTCCACTGTTCAAAACTCTCTGCATAATCCTTTGTTGGAATCGCCATCAGCTGCCTCATCGTATTTTTTTGAATTTCATGGACAGTCTGAAATCTCTTCCCTTTCAAAGGTGATTTTAGTTTTGTGAAATGCCAGAAGTCACAAGGGCACCAAATCTGGGCTGTAGGGGGATTGAGTCACCTGGGTGATTTAATGTTTTACCAAAAAAACTCTACACAAGACATAATGCATGGGCAGGCCTTCTGAATTATCCAAATAGTTTCTGCTGACAAATGTTCAAGCGTAACGCAAATTTTGATGCAGATTAATTGCTCTGCTCGCTCATTCATTTTGAATGTGACAGCCACTCAGTACATATACTCACTCATGGAGTCTAGTTCCCTCACTGACTAGTCCAGTGAAGTCGTCATTGTTCACACATGTGCATTCCAGTCCACTCTCCTTGGCTGGCAGGTTACATTGATGCCATGCAAATAGTTTTCGTTATATTAACAATGGCTAAACTTTTTCCAGACAGACCTCATACAAATATGCATTTGAATATACTGTATAATACAAATACTACCAAATATTAACTTTGTATATAACTTTATAATTTGTTTGTGTGTGTGTGTATCTGTTTTGCTGGTATTGTGTTATTGTCACTTGAGGAAGAATTCAGGTAAAATTTCTCATTGTACTACATACACACAATAATAAACAACCTTAAACCTGAAATACTTTTGTTGTCCTGGATGACATATAAAAGCTCTGAGGTCATCAATAAGGAGATCTATCTAGTGACCCCTAGGTATTTCTGCCTTTGTGGGTTAGGAGAACCATAGCCATATCATTGTGAGCTCCATGGGTGAACCCAGATATACTGTGATGGGACTTGTTAAGTTTTAATGTGAATTCCGTATTGCTCAGCTGTACTTAGTATAGGGCTTTGTACAGCCCTATGTCCTTCTGGTAATGCCTCCTGGTGGCCATAGATGAGTCTGATTCCTATGTTTAATTCACAGTGGTGAGTATTGGAATAATGACATTCCAGAACCTATTTTAGATAATTTATTACAGGAATTCTTAAACCAACACCCAAGACAATTGTTAATTGTTGCAGTTTTTCTGGCCATACTAGTAAACATGTATGTGTTTTATATGTTATGTACTGATTTGGTGTGTGTTACAATTCTCTGTTTGTTGAATTATTAATCCATTTCTAAATAAGCTTAGTTAATCCGTTAGAACGATTAACTAATGATGTAGACTCACCCAGCAAGTTTGTTAGTTTTAAATTTATAGTCATACTTGCTGAGCAAACCACTTAAACTGCATGTCTTCTAATAGTTCTTATTGTTCCTTTAAAACCACATTGTCATTACCTCAGTCATTATTAATATAATTAAATAAAATTAACCACTTTCAAGTTAAACCACTTTATGAAAATAAACCAACACACTGCATTTGAATATATTATATTTAAATTATATGACTGTAATCCTCACTGTGTTTAACATTATCCTTTTTTCATGTTTTAAAAACTCCGCCTGAATAGTATAAATACCACAGCTTTTTTTTTTTCAGGGTGGAGGTCATAGTTTGAAGATTCTTGAGCAAGAGTGGGAGACAGCCCAGAAAATTCAGGAACTATACCCTTTATTTAAGCATGTGCCATTTTACAATGATGAAGCTGATCCTCTGGTTGGGTGGTCCACACCACAAGAATGGAGAGCGGACGTGACATATGCTGCAATGGTAGCAAAAGTAAGCACATTGCATGAGGAAGTTGCATTATATATTTTAGTGTGTACCCTGTTGAATGATTTTATATATATTGTGTGTGTGTATGTATATATGTGTATATGTATATTTGTCTCTCTCTATATACTGTATATATATATATATATATATATACAGTATATATATATATATATATATATATATATATATATATATATATATATATATATATATATACAGTATGTAAGGAATAAAGTACATGTTTCTGCTATGGTGTAGTGAATTTCATATTCAGTAGATTAAGACTGCAGTTTCACACCAGAGCCAGGAGAGGGTACTGTAGTGTTTCTAAATAGTGTAACAGTAAAATACTCTTTTTTCTTGAATTATTACAGTATGTAATGAAGATGGATCATTAATTTAGACATTTTACTGTTTAAACTTTCACATTTCCAATAAAGAAAAGTTGTAATCAATAAATGCTTAGTTTTTCTTAAGCATGAAAACCAAAGTATTACTGTAGCAGGTGTGGTCACTAATAAATTCTCCAGAGGTAAAACAAATCATTTGTAAACCACGGAACATGGGGAGTAACTTCACATACCTCTGCTAACTCCCAAAAGTGCCTTCTTGGGAGTATCTCCCAATTAAAACAGAGGTGTGGTTCTTAAAAATACGTTCTCGGGGGAAATAATTCAGAACAAAACATATTAGATTCAGAGCCTTAACCTGAATACAGTCTATACAGACTTTATTAACTGAAGAAATTGTAGTGATTCTATTTGGACACTAAGTGACAATGAGTATGCTTGGACATACACAGTTTCTGGAAATTTTGGACTAATCTCCACTATATTTTTTGAGGTTCTTAAATTAATGAATGATTTATTAACTTGTTGTTGCTATATTACCAAGATATTAAGGCACATAAAGTTCTGGATAGACAGATTGATAAAATTTGGCATATAGCCTGATCTTTGAATGACTGAAGTATTTAAATATGATGTATTTCCACGATGAGCCGACTGTCGCAAAAATAAATGTTACAGCTTAAGCCACCACCTTCCTACTATAAATAGAAAGTGTGAGAATCTGGTTTATGATGATTATAGACATGATGTGATGTGGGGAGGCCACTTTGTTGGAAAGAGAAGTGAATGAGTAGTAAAAATATTGTGTCAAACAAAGAGTAAAGATTGAACATTGAAAGTAAATGAAAAATTAAGTGTGGTGATGGAGTTGCTGAACAGAATGACACTGTTTAATATGAGTTTAAAAGAAAAAAAATGTGTAATGAAAATGGCGCAGGTGTTACCAACAGAGATGCCATGAGGGCATGAATAAAGTGGTTGAGTTAAAAAAGATGAGTGAGTTTTAGGAGAAGTGTAGGTTGGTAGAAGCCTTAATTAGAAAGATGATTTTTGTGAGTGGTGGTTGCTGGTGATGTCTGATGTCCTCTAGGTTTGTGTTATACTGGAAGGAATCTTAAATTTACACGTGCTGGTTATTATGAGGAATTTTACATTTTGAGCTTTAGTTGGAGCTCTTTAATAATAATAATAATAACTTTTTCTCACTATTCAAAGCGCTCCATGCAGGGAGGAAGCGCGACCCTAACCCATGATCTTCTTAGTGTGAGGCAGTAGTGCTACCACTGTGCCACCTGCAGTGGGAACACTTGTTTTTATTTAAGAAGGAAACAAAATGTACATTTTCAATGCATCAGTGTATTTTACATAATAAGGTAACTTTTTGTTAGAGGCATGACAAATATTAAGTGTGTGCTGAAGGTAAAGGTGGAAATGCTGAACAAGGATGTTGCTAAAAATATTGTTGCTGTGATACTGAGGAAATTTGCGCATTCAGTGAGAAGCAAAAAAGAATGTTTGGTAAAACTCATCGGGAAGCATTTATTGTTGGAGAAATTCACTATAGGGAGATGTAGTGGTGGAATGTTGACATTTTGAGGAAATAAATGAAGAGGAGTGCAGGAATAAGACTCAGAGGACTTTCCAAATTCAAGGAATCCACAGTTGCTAATGATATATTAAATGGTGGATATGGGGACATGCTCTAGTAAAGCACAGGTTAGTGCATGAATATCAAAATGAAAAAGTGAAAATGTGAAGTCATTGTTTTAGTCATTAACAAGTCAAATGTTAATTGTTCAAAGTACAAAATCTGTAGATATAATACATAGAATAAATTACCAAACAAGTGTTCAGTTTTGTCATAATAGAATCTGAATTCTGAGAATGTGTGAGTTTAAAGAAGTATTTTCTTAACTTTTATTTGATATATATTACTGTTATTTTTTGTGTTTTTATTTATGTATACAGTTCAGTGTAAATAGTGCATAAACTAGGATATAAAAGACGACTTTTCAAATGACAGTATTTTCAAAGTAGTTATTGTCATGATTTTCTTTAAAATTGCAGCCTTCTTTTATTTTTTTCTCTTCAAGGTTATAGAGCAACATCAAAATCTTCTCATTGCTAATCCAGACAACAACATTAATTATATGCTACTAAGTAATGATAATGGCTTCTTAAGCTATTATCCACATTACTTTACACAAAGGACTCTTACTGCCCGCTTCCAGATGAACAACACCAAACCACCTCATGTTCAGCTGCTGAGGAAGCCTGCTCTTACTGTGATGGGCCTGCTAGCCCTAACAGGTAATCAGAGCATAAAATTTCTAAATGCTTTTCTTTTTTTACTTTTTCTTTTTACTACATTCTTACATTTTTTTACTGCATTCTGCAGTAAAATCTTGTGAAGCTTCATCAAGTGTGACTTTTTTCTAACTCTGTGTTCAGTATACACAATATTAATGCTAAAAGGCATACAATAGTTTGGAGTTTGATGGAGGAGTGTTTGAAGCCTTTTAGAGTTGATAGAGAAGGGTAGGACTGTCATTTAATGTCACATTTCAATAGAAACATGTTTGCATAGTTACATTGTGTTTGGTGTCCCACAGCATTGTGTGAAATTATTGTGATAAGAAATTGATTTTCTGTTTGGAATGAACTGTTCAGATTTTACCAAGTTACTCATATTTATAAAATGTGAAAATATTTTACATGACAGATATTACAAAATTACCGTTTTCACATTAAAACTGTTAAAAGTTTGTCTTTAAAATATATGATTCTGTGCTTTCTGGCAATTATTTTCTTCTTGCAGAAGCCTGGATAAATCTGACATTCTGTACATTTATGTTACCCTTTATTCCCCAGTTGAGTGTTGGATGGGGATTACTAGGGACAGAGCCTATCACAGCAGCTATAGGTACAAGGCACGGACCTGTTCTGAATGCGTTTTTGTTATGTTATTACCATTGGTAACACCTTATTATACCTGTCTTTACTGAGCCAATAACAAACATTGTGTAATGCTTAACTGATTACTGTACTAGTTTGTGTAAATTCACATATAATTCACATATTATAGTCTTTAAGTCATTAACAAACATTATATCATGCCCCTGTACATCTTTACACATCATTTGTACTTCAGTTGTAGATCCTTTTCCAGTGCCTAATTTAAATCCATTATAAAGTTTTGCAAAGGTTTATTTAAGAAATGAATTAAACATTGTTACCAAAGAATTTCTCCTCCATCCATTTTCTGCCACTTATCTGGATCCTGGCCACAGGGGCAGCAGAGTAAGCAATGAAGGTCAGACATCCCTTTTCCCTGCCACCTCTTCCAAATCCTCTGAATAGATACTGAAGCTTTCCCAAGCCAGTCAAGAGATATAATGTCTTCAGCTTGTCCTGGGTGTGCCACGAAGTTTCCTCTCATTCGGACATGCCCAAAACACCTCCCCAGGAAGGCGTCCATTAGATATCCTAGTCAGTGCCTGAACCACAACAACTGGCACATTTCAATTCATGGGAGCAACTGCTCTACTCTAAGTTCCTTTGTAATTCTGTGATGTTTACTCTGTCTCTAAGGCTGAGAACAGACACCCTGTGAAGGAAACTCTTTTCTGCCATTTGTATCTGCGATTTAGTTCTTACAGTTACTACCCTCGAGTTGTGACAAAAGGTGAGGGTTTGAATGTGGATCAACCAGCAATTCAAGAGTTTTGCCTTTTGGCTCAGTTCTGTCATTTCTATGACAGACCGGTATAACATCTGCATGACTGCAGGCACTGCTGTAATCCACCTGTCAATTTCCTCTTCCCTTCTTCCCTCATGAATAAGATTCCAAGATACTTAAACACCTTCACTTGATGCAGCTAATCATTCCCATCCCAGAGAGGTCACTCCAAACCTTTCCAGCTGAGAACCATGACTTTGTACTTGGAGGTGCTGATTATCTTCCCGGCTGCTTCACGCTCAGCTGCAAACCATCCCAGTGCATGTCAAAAGTCTCAGCCCAACAAAGGTAGCAGGACCACCTCCTCTACAAAAAGCAGAGATGTGTCCCTGAGGCCACAAAACTGGACACCCTCCACTTCTTGCCCATGCCTAAAAATTCTGTCTGTAAAAGTTATGAACAGATTCGGTGGCAAATGGCATCCCTGCCAGGAACGAACCTGACTTACTGCAAGTGAACCAAGCTTTCGATCCAGTTGTTTAGGTAATGAAAAGCCTGCAATAGCTGGCCTGGTACCCCATACTTCCGAAGCACCCCCAATAGGATACCCCAAGAGATGTTGTCATATGCCTTGTCCGAGTCCACAGAACACAAGTAGACTGGTTAGGCATACTCCCATGAACCCAGCAGAGTCATTGTGAGGGTAAAAAGCTGATTCATTGTGTCGTGCCCTGGATGAAATCCACATTGTTCCTCTTGAGTCTGAGGCTTGACCAACAGCCGGATTCACCTTTCCAAAATCATGGCATGGGCCTTCTCAGGTAGGTTGAGGAGCGTGATCTCCTAAAGATGGAACACCCCATCTGCTACCTTTTGTTAAAGATGGAGAACACCACCTCGTTTTGCCAATTCAGATCCAGAGACATTGTCCTCAACCTCCATGCAGTGTTGAAGAGGCATGACAGTTAAGACAGCCAACAATATTTAGAGTCTTTAAGAACTCAGGTCGAATATCATCCATCACTGGACCCTTGTGACTGAGGATTTTTTTTTTTTTTAAAACTACCTCAGTGACTTCAGCTTCAGTGATGGGTGTGTCCTCCTCTAAGTCCCCTGACTCTTCTTCCTCAAAGGAAGGCATGTCAGTGGGATTTAGGAATTCCTTGAAGTGCTCCTTTCACCACTTGACTATATCCCCAGGTGAAGTCAGAAGCCCTTCATCCCTGCTATACACCACATAAGCGAAGCCCTTACTTCTCCCTCCTGTGTGGCCTGAAAGTTTGCCAGCATTGCTTTGAGGTAGACCAAAGGTCATTTTCCATAGTCTCACCAAACTCCTCCCATACCTGAGTTCTTGCTTCTGCTGCCGCCATTGCCATTCTAGCTTGGCCTGTCAATACCTATCAGCTGCCTCTGGAGTCCCACAAGCTAACCAAGCTTGAAAGATCCCCTTCTTCAGTTTGACTGCTATCTTTATCATTTGCATTCACTACCAGATTCCAGGATTACTGCCATGATGGGTACCAATGGCCTGCCTGTCAGAATTTATTCTTTGTTTGGTAAATGACAGGAAACATGAGTAATACTATGATGAAGTTAATGTAGTTTGACTACCTAGTTCTCATCACATTTCCAATTTTCTGGAGATAATAATATAAAATTTTCCTTACATTTTATATAGCAATATACTGTAATGTATATGAAAATAGTTATACATTTTCATATCACTAATGTATTTATCATCATACTGAAGTCTATCCCAGTGAAATCACTTTGAGAGGATTAGTAACTTGAATAATTTCAACAGTTCTGTTATTATCATTAAACGTAAGTAAGCAAGAACATATATGTGCAGATAAAATATCTAGGAATAAATACAACTTGACAGAGTGGCTTGGTGGCTTAGATGTGGCACTACAATCCACTGGTAGTGCAGTCGCTGGAGAAAAATGTGTAAACAAAATCCAACCCATCTGATTTGTAAGTTTCATCATTTAAATAAATATTTTGTTATTCTCAAACTTGCTTAATCCAGTACAGGGTTGTGGTAGGCTAATGCCTATCCCAGCAGCACTGGCTACAAAGCATGAAACACCTTTGACGGAAAACCAGTCCATTCATTCACGCACACACCCACGCTCACACACATACTGGGCTAGTTTGAAATCACTAGTTAGCTTACTCTGAATGTTGTGGTTGAATTTTCATTTCTTATATTGAAATGATTTTAGGGATTGGAAAACCAAACTATAACTCAGTGTGGTTAAGAGTATTAGTTTGAAGTAAAAGAGGTGCGCTAACATTTAAGTAGATATCAAATTTACTTTACATTTCTGAAGTTACAATCCTTTTTTTTTTTTAGGAGAGAAGCAGATATCTGCAGAACTCACAGAGGATGGAGAGATTTCAGGAGAGAATAGCACTCTGGGTGTGATGGCAAGCATTCACGTACCTGTTTTTAATTGGACGTCTGACACTTGGCAGTCTACCATAATGATTTATAACAGCAATGACAGTGCACCATCCATAGACATAGGTTATGTGAATATCAATCTCACTGGTTATCCTACTTACCTAGGTAGGTGAATTTAAGGAACTACAGCTTAACTAAACCATTTCATGCATAGATGTCATTCTATATTTTGAAATGAGACACTGATAATTTTATAATTTTATTGTTAGAAAGGTCACAGTGTTTGTGATCTGTTGGCTGCCACAAGCATGTGCTATCTTCAAGGCTTAATATTAGTAAGCTCACTCAATCTTTTTATAAAACCCTTGGTGTTTATTTAACAAATCTCTTGGTGCAACATTAAACATTGAATTTGTTATAACTGATCCAGAAAAAAATAGTTTATATTTGATCCAGCTTCTTAATCACAAATCCAGTTGTTGTGTTAAGTAAACGTTTAGTTTAGTTAAACACATTATCACAGTTTCTGCAGTCTGCATAAAAATGGAAGGTATTTCTGTGATTAAGGCAGACTTCTCTTCCCGATTTGTGACTCCTGACTTTGCAATTTCTCTTTCTTAACAGGTTTTCTTAGAAATGTCAGTTATTTTTATAGGTTAGCATTAATTTATATTCAGATTTTCTTTCTTTTAGAGCTGATGTATACCCTATATTATCTTGACAACAATGTAACAAACCCGTATTTGCTGTGGAAAAATTTAGGGAGTCCCATCTTTCCTACAACTGAGCAATTTCAACAGCTTCGAAACTCTGAGGTAAAGTATAAAATATCAGTGGAAGTACTTAAATGCTAAGTAATTATCCAGAGCTGATGAGCTTTTGCAAATATCTCTATATTCAGATGTTAAATAAAAATGTATGAATATTTTGACCTGTAGGGGCCACTCTTGATCAAGACCTAGAGCCCAAACGAGCTAGGAAAGCTAAGGTATTAAAAAAAAAGGATAAGAATTTATTACACAACATAAATAAATACATAGGTTCAAGGGTCTAGTTTACCCAATACACAAGGTATTAATAACATTTGCAAGAGATAAAGCCTTTTTGGGCTTATCTACACAAGGGCTCAAACCCTGACTAGCTGTAAAGTGTCTAGCATATCTACCCATCTGAGTTTGATTCTTTCTTCCTGCTCTTCTGCTTATGGCAGAAGAACTTGTTTACCCTCTTTTATCTGACTCCACATAGTTTGGTCTGGTTAAGAAAGGGCTTATAAACCATGGCCAGGAACTGCTCCTATTGCAGGCGCCACCACTTCCAGGGTCAGGCATTGCCTAGCATAGGTAACTCCTGGGTCTGGCATCAGCTCTCCCTGCAGTCCTTAACAGTACATATCATATAAAGGGACTTGGCCGAGCTCAGACCACCAGTCTTTTAAACTGAGAAACAGGAGCATATGTTTATTGTCCTGGGTCTCACTGCTGCTACCTAAAAGCTTGAGGAAGCCTTGGAATAATTATTAACATCCTCCACTGCTAAGGACTTTGATTAGTATCCACAAGTAACAATCTTTTGGGATAGTTTACCAGTCCTGTCTAAATTTGTTTTGAAGACATATGAAAAAAATGTAAGAATAACCACTTTTAGGTATCTGTTGGTATTTTCTCTGTGTGTATGGAGATCCTGACCTCATATTTTGTGCGGCTTAGTTCCTGAATTGGTGGGATCTGTAATTCTTCCATCGTGCCCTTTGTGTGCCCCTTAGGTTCCCATGCATAATTCAACTGAACACCAGAGAGAGGGCACTACCATCTGCAGACATCAAAGATACAATCATGAGGTTGCCAACCCTGATACTCTCCAATTCTCCACCCCCAATCCTGGCATAGACTTTCCTTCAAGAACTCACCTGCTTGTTCCTCTTTCTATAAATTGGAGTACCACTCCAGTCTTCTGGTTCCCATTTACTGTACCCACCCTCCACACAACATTAAAGAAGCATGTTAGCCAAAACTTTTCCATAATTTATGATTGTATCTCATCCACCTCTTCAGTATTGTCACTAAACTCCACAGCAACATTAACCACAGAGATTAACAGAACCCAAGTCAATGCTTTTGTCACTACTTCCATGAGTACTAAAAACATAAGCTCAGTTACATAACTTTCCCATACCTTCCTCATACAAGTTTATAATGTGTACCATATTTGTAATGTCTTTTTTTACAACTTCAGGTTTATCTTCGAGATTATAATAATTTGCTTGATGAAAGGACAAAATAATTTAATTTACTTTCTGATATTTCATGACTTCTGTGTTGAAATGCCTTTACCTAACTTTACTTCTTACAATACGTTTATATTTTTTCCTTCAGAACCCTTCATTTATGGGACCTCTTCCATTTCCATCCAAAAGCAGCTTTACAATCAAGGCATCACTTCCCATTCCATCTTTGCTTTTTATCCATATTTGTGCAAAGCCCAAAACCCCTCCTGATCAGGTATGTATTGTGACAATCTGGTGTAGAAGGATTATTTTGTGCAAAGGTAACCAGGAGAGGATAAAGTGAAGCAGGAAACTGTAGTTGGATTGAAACACCAAGTCAGAGCCAAAAAAGACAAGTAATCAGGCAATCAAATTAGGAGGGGAAATTGAGAATCAGAAGTCAAAATCAAAAAGGTCAAAACTGAGATTGAAATCTAACTCTGGTGCCTATGTGCTGAAAAAACACACTAGCATGGTACTACAAGAACTTCATTCATTAAGAGATAATACTGTATGTAATGTGATCGCTGCCATAATTATACTTCTCATGGCATAATTGATGCTACAATCACGGTGACATGACGAATAGTCACCTATCACATAAACAAAGAATAGAATGGAAATAAAATAAAACTTTGTCTTATCACATCAAAATCATCATACAACCTCAAAAACTGATACTGCATTGTACAAAAAAAAATTGAAAGTGTTCACCCTTCAACTTTTTATACTGAGATAGAGGAAAAGGTCAACAGAACCACTTTCATTTGCACAATATTTCTCAAATATCATATCTCTTTGTTTCTAATCATAACTAATTGATAATATCGATGCACAATCATTTACCTCTATTTATAATCAAACTTTATATTAAAATGGTTTTTTTGCACTTAGGGAGGTCAAAAATGATGGTGGAATTTGATCATGATTACATATGCATTACTTTGATTACTTGCAAAGTAAAAAGAGTTATAGTCACCTAAAACATAGAAAAAGTGTTAGTATTATATAATATTTGTAGCAATAAATTGCAATAGGTAAAACTGCATTTAGCTACATTTAATTATGATAATGATGGAGGAAATAAAATAACAAAAAAAATCATAAAATTAAATATATTACCAGGAACACAACTGGGACATAATAGCTTATTGTTCCTATTACATCTTTATATTTACATGGCATGTTCAGTGTTTACATGTTATTGTTAAACTGAGGATATATAAATTAAAATAAAATTAATAATAGTTATTGAAAGAATATGCATTATATTGAATACAGTTTTTAATATTGTGTACACATTTATACTTCCATGATACAAAAGATTCAGATGGTTGTTTAAATAAAACACTACTTCCGGTTGAGCGATTGTTCTCAAATTTCATATTTGTTTGCTTATCATCATTATAAATATTTATACAAAATTTGAATCATCTATCTGTATTTATAACCATAGTTTACTTGAAAATTTGTAAAAGTATTCAGTTAAAGTACCATTTCCAGTTGTCGTTCATAGGATTCCTTATTTTTGATATAAAGCAGGTGTACAAAATCTCATTGACTCCGGGGAAAGTGTTTTTGAGTTATCGTGTTTACACACAGACATGCAGAATTTCAAAAAAGATATTTTCGGACTCAGGAAGGTCTAAAACGTCAAGATTCATCAAAATCTCAAGGTTGACTTTTTTCACCATTCCTGTACTTTCTCTATACTACAGGTATGTATATGAGAAAGTAAAAAAAAAAAGAAAATGCACCAAATATATGCATAAAACATTTTATTATTGTGTGGTAGGCATTCATATTGTCAAATTTTGAGAATCAAAATACTTATTTTATTGCAGTAAAACTATTTGAGATTCCTTAAAAGATTATGACTGCCAGTTCAAAAAAAAGTAAAATGGCTGAGTTATTTTTCAGAAGTATTGCCTTTTTCACATGGACATTGCCTGCTGCTGTCAGTATCTGGTGATAGCCAGTGAGGAAGAGGCTAAACATGTGGGTAGCATTAAATCAAGTGGAAAGAACTAGCAAATATTATAGGTGTACATTTACTCCTGCATGTTGCTGAGATGTAAATTTAATTTGACATAACAGGAAGCCAGTGATTATCTCATCACCGCTGGGCGTAAGGCAAGAAGTTAATGTGTTTTGAACGTTTGCAGAGCACATTCTCACACAAAAGCAGAAGGAGTGTGCTGTATGCAATCCAGTAACAGAAACCTGTTAATAAAGTGTCAGTTTAGTTTCTGTTACTTGCATACTTAGATATTTTGAAACCATGAGATTGGATGGCGCTGTTGCCAATGTTCTTACCACAAATCTTCAGCAGCTCGGGTTGGAGATGGAAAAAGGAGATGGGTATAATTTATAGTGACGTGTAAAAGTATTCAATCCTCTTGAAATTCATAATAATTTTCTGCTTTACAAAAGATGTGTACACTTATTGACCCATTCAGTATTTTTAATGTGAATTCATATGCTGTAACAATATTTTTCCAAAGTCAGAATAAATAATTTTCTATAGATACTTAACTGAAGAAGAACAACAAAAAAGTTAGTGTTTGCACAAGTATTTAAACTCTGGGCTTTGGAAGCTTCAGGTTTACACAAAGGTGACAGTCATTTGACCATAACTAAACATTAATTAGGTACTAGTTTTGAGTCCTTTATATATCTCTGGATATAAAAAGCACCCTTTGTAAGGGCTTTGTCTTTGTTGGGCAATCATGGCAAACTGTGCTGGTGCTGATGTGAGAAATAAAGTCATTGAAATGCATAAGGCAGGAAATGGCTACAAAAAATATGAGTTTGAATGTCCTGTTAAGCATTGTTGGATCCATCATCAGAAAATGGGAAGTTCATCACAGCTCCCAGACTCTTACTAGAACAGGCTGTCCATCAAAACTAAACATCAGAGCAAGACGTCGACTGGTACTAAAAATTCAACCGTCACTCTCAGATGTCTGCAGTGCTCATTGGCTGAAACTGGAGTGAAGGTGCTTGGACCCCCAATTTCAAGAGCTATCCATAAAACAGGCCTCTAAGGGAGGGTAGCAAGAAAGAAGCCATTCCTTAACAAGGTCCACATAAAAGCATGTATGGCATTTGCTACAAAGTATGAGAAAGACCCAGTTAAGATGTAGAGAGAGGTTTTATGGTCAGATGAAACCAAAAAAGAACTTTGTGGCCGAAGTTCAAATATGTATGTATGACATAAAACCAACACTGCCCATGCCTCAAGAAATTCCATACCTACAGTGAAATGTGGTGGTGGCAACATCATGCTATGGGGATGCTTTTCATATGCTGGGACTGATAATATTGTCAGGGTTGAGGAGATAATGGATGGACACAAGTATTAGAGGAGATGTTGATCTAGTCTGCTATGAACCTATGACTCAAGAGAAAATTAATCTTTCAGCATGACAATGACCTTAAACATAAGGGCAAAGCAACACTGGAATATCTCAAAAACAGAAAGGTAAAGTTTTAGGAATGGCCAAGTCAAAGCCTGGATCTTAACCCTTTTGAGAATCTGTGGCAGTATTTGAAAACCTGCTGTTCAGAAGCCCCATCACACCAAACTAGAGGATCTGTATAAATTTTGCCAAGAAGAATGAGGAAGAGTCACTCCTGAACAATGTGAAAAACTGGGACATACTTACATACCCAAAAGAATGAAGGCTGTTATTGTAGCAAAAGGTGTCTTGACAAAGTATGAATGTGTAGGGCTTGGATACTTGGGCAAACAAGAACTTTTGAGTTTTCTATTTAAGTTAGATATCAGCAGAAAATGGTTTATGTTGACTTTGGAAATGTATTGTTAAAGCATAAGAGTTCATTTTAAAAATACTGAAAGGATAAATGTGTGTGCCATGATGAAAAATATGATGGTTTTCCATGGGATTGAATACTTTTGCATACCACTGTGCTTCACAGCATCTCTTTGACTAAATATATTTATAAAACATTATTTCTGTACAGTTTAATGAAAGTTCATTCTAAGGTCTTAGTATTTAATAATGAATAATGTCCAGTAAAATGTGTAAAAGTAACACACTGTTTGTAATGCGTTACATTTTATAATTTGTTAACTATGTAACATATTTAGTTACTTTTTTTAAGTAATGAGTAATGTAACTAAGTTACTTTTTAAAGTAATGTTCCCCACACTGCTGCTTAGTGTATTGTGCATATCCACCTGCTGACAGTGGTGAGCTAACCAGCAGCACCAGCTGTATAATGTTAATATCTTAAAATCCTTTAGGAGATTTATAAATGTTCATTCATTCAAATTAATTCATATTCATTCAGTCAGTGCATTTACATGTACACACACATAATCAAGGTAAGTCATTTGACCATAATTAATCATTAATTAGGTACTAGTTGTGAGTCCTTTATATCTCTCTAGATATAAAAAGCACCATTTGTAAGGCTATATAGTCTTTGTTGGACAATCATGGGAAAGTGTTCCATTAATAACCTGGTTAAGACAGAGCCCTGGTTTCTTAAAATTCTGGATTTGCATCCATATTGTAATCTTCTGGATTTATTACTGTGCGTTCAGCTCATCAACTTACAGAGGTTTATGAATTATTGTGACATTATTTCAGCCTGAACGTTTGCCTCTGGAAATGTGCCTTTGTGGACACTTCTGTTTGTGTGCAGGCTAACTGAGTGAAACGGACATGTGCAGACTACAAATTCTTTAACAGTATCCCAGATAAGAGTTTATATTGCCACATAATTGGGTTATTCACAGAGAAATTGACTTCTGTTAACCCAGTTTCTCTTGGAGCAGTAATCCAATTTTTCAAAGTGGAATGGGGATTTACCTTGGATTTTTAGAAAGCAGATTTTTGTGAATAATTAGGTTTTTAAGGTATATGCAACTCATCTATTGAGATTTAGGTTTTTATGGTCTTGTGAGAATACCTAAAGCTACACAGAATAGCTTTTTTATATCAGCAAGGTGTGATTAATTAAACAGTGAAACGATATCTTCCTTGAAAATTGCCCTAGCCTTTAACTTGTTATTCTGTCATCACAAGGTGCCTTAAACAGTAAAGATGGTATAATACAGTGTCAGATGTGCACATTGAACAGTCCACAAATCAATACAGGAAATAAAAATGAATTAAATGTAAGGTCAGCTGCCAAGAGCACATCAAGCAGTTTGGCGCTCAACAAATTCCATCGCAAAGCTTTCGATGTGCAGTGGTTTGTGGACGACATGGGCCTTTCTCAGGATAGAATAGCCTTGGAAGTATCAATGACAAAGAGCACATATCAAAATGGGCTATAGAAATGAAATGCTGTTACAGTAGAAATTAATTTAATACCACTGCTTTTTCTTTTCAACAGGCAATTTATTTTTTGGCAATTTACTTCTGACGTCTGAAAGAATAGTTATTGTTAAAAGAGCTTAACAGACTGCTTTCCTTTATCTGTCTTGTACAAACACGTTTTTTTGTTTGGAGTTGATATCTTTGTTTATCTATTAATATTGTAAAGTACTTTGAGCTGCTTCCATATGTGAAATATGTTATAGGAATAAATGCTGCTGTTATTTTCTTTCATTAGGTAACTGGTGTGCATTTTTTGCCAGTCACTAAAGGACAAGTTGTTATCCTTTGGAAAGATGGGTGCGTGAACTCAAGGTTAGTATTCAGAATGGCCTTAGCAATATACATACAATTGTAGTTTAAGTAGTTAACCCGAATCATTCGTATCATGTGTTTTAATACAATACATACATTTGTAAATGTATGTACTTTATCTAGGAAACCCAGGACACCACTTGTGACCTACATTGGGTACTTCATACAAGACCCCACACTACTTCTTCCTCTTCATCTTTTCCCACTTCTGAGTGCTTAATCAGCCTGTCATGCATCACCGTGCCAGTCAAATGCTTTTCCTTCAGATCTTCTTTAATATTATCTATCCATCTCTGCTTTGGCCTTCCTTGCTTTCTCTTCCCTAGTACTTCCATTCCCATTACTCTTTTACCCACATATTATTTGTCTTTTGTCATCAGTGCAGCCTACTTTCCTGTACTTTCTCAGATATCTCTTCCACTTTTGTTGTACTTCTAATGGTCTCATTTCTTATTCTGTTCTTTGTTGTAACATCCATCTCAACATTCTCACTTCTGCTACATCTAACTTCTTCTTCTGTCCACCTCTTACTGCCTACTTGACAGCCTCATCCATCATTGCTGGTCTTACCACTGTGATACGTTTACCTTTTGCCTTAATTCTTCAATCACACAATACTCCTGATACCTTCTTGCAATTGTTCCATCCACTGTGTTCTGCATCTAGTTTTCTGTCTTGGGCTACCACTGATCCAAGATATTTAAATTTATCGACTCTTTTCAATAGCTCTCCTTACAGGTTAACTTCTGAATCCTGATCATCATCAAATGTCAAATATTCTGTCTTCTTCCTATTTATCTTCAACCTTCTATCCTCTCCAATTCTCCAACTTCTTCTCCACTTCCTCTTATCTCGTGCTACACAACTCAATGTCATCACCAAAACACATGCACCAGGAGGATTGTTTTTTTATGCGATGAGTCAATATGTCCTTAAACAGATCAAAGAAGTAAATGATTTAAATAAGATCTCTTGTATTCACCTACTCTAACTGGGATCTTGTCTGTTGCCCCAACACTGCTTTTAAACTGAGTCCTCACTCCCTCATACTCCTTTCTTTCTCTCATGCACCTCTTGACGAGGCAGTCTATCATAAGCCTTCTTCAAGCCAATAAAAACCATTTGCAAACCTTTCTGTTTTTCTCGATGTGTCTCTTTGAGCTGTCTCAATACAAGGACTGCATCAGTCGCTCCTCTCCCTCATATAAAACCAAACTGCTTCTCCCCTTTATGTTGGTATGTTGCCTAAGCTTTCTCCCTATAACACTTTCCAAATTTTTCATTGTCTTTAACATCATCTTTATCTCTCTGTATGTAGTTTTCACAATCCTGAATATTGCCCTACTTCTGATAAATAAGTACAAGACCATACACTAATTAATGGAAAACAATGGGCTACTTCCATTTGTATACTGGATGTTTCCCAGATTGCTAGAGGGTACTGTGGACTCCCATTGCAGTATATGGGGGATTTCTCAAGGACACTGGGGCGGACAGCCTGTCTATGACTCACCAATACGTATCTTTGGTTTGACGAGCATAGTGGAGCATCTGGGCATACAACTCTAAAGTTTCTTTGTGACATTTGATACCCCAGAAATGATTCTCAAGGTACACCAAATAGTAGTATATGGCCTTGAATTAATAGCTCCTTCTGGGTGTATGGCCATTGAGCTTTGAGTTAAAAGGATTGTTTGATGACAGCTCAACAGGTGGAAGGGAAGAGTGCCAAGAAAGAAAGATGAGATGGGAATGTTGATGTTGACATTCTGGGTAAGAAAACCCATCATCTCACATGATAGACAGGACCACTTGGTGTTATAGTTTCCCCCAACCCACCTCTGCTGCATGTTGTATTCTCACCTGTATTTAAATTTCCTTTGATAAAATTAAGCCGGAAGCTTATACATTGTGTTTTTATATTGAATTGGTAATTATGTCATTCTGTTTATGTTCAATAAGTGGCTATATTATTGGATACACCTACTTAAAAGTGTGCTAGCCAGGACAACCTGAGTTTATCAATGCATGGACAAGTAGGATTTTGAAAATGTGGCTCAGTCATGCTAACCCATAACTCCAGTGCTTCCCATAATAGTTGCTAATTATTTGGTCATTGATCTCTTCATAGAATATCTTGTTCTGCCGCATTCCTAAGATGTTTGATTGGCTTGACATCGAAAGGCTTGATGTTAAAGGTTACATTCAAAATTTGTCAAGTAAAAATTATTTTTTTCACAACCATGGTATACATTAATTTGCCAGAGAGTGAATGTTTGTGTATGCTTTTTTTTTAAATAATTTTAAAAAATAAATTACCTGCATTAAACAATATTATTTATATTTGTGATACTGTCTCCAGTCAGGCTGTCAATTTCTTGAAAAAGGCAGTTATACCTAATAAATTGGCCCCTTAGTTGATATACATCTGTAATTATTTATTTGGTTTTCCTTAATACTTTGAATGAAAACATTACTTGTAACTTTAAGTAGCATTTAGGTTGTCAGATTTCACTGTTTTTGAAGAAAAGGTCTGCTCCTTCAGTTTCTGTATTTGGGATTTTAACTTTCTCTTCAACTCAATCAAAAATACATTGACACTCAGTCTACCCTCTAAACAAATCAGTTTGTGAGTAGCTCCTCTATGCCAGAAATAAAAGCATTTTAATGAATTTACAATGCCACACTTTTTACTTTTAATTTGACTTAGAGTGACATTTTATATTGTATTTGCTGAATTTCCAAGTAAATGAAAGCAATTTTTGTACACATTTAGTCTGTTAAATTTAGCTTGGCATATGATCAAAATGTTTCACGTTCAAATAGTTTTTCAGTTGGATGACTGATTTATTTTCATATTTTAAAACTTCAGAAAATCTTTTGCAGATTCAATTTTTTTATTTGTGCTTGTTCTTTTAACCAATGAATTGCAGATGCTTAAAAACATTTGAAGTGGAGTATTCTGAAGACCAGAGGAATTACACAAGAATCAATTCAAATGATACCATCTTTAACTTGTTTCTGTTTGCTCCAGGTAAAAGCAAAATCATGGGTTATTTGCTATGGTTGCTAAGTAATTTGAATACAGAGAAATAGTTAATAATATTGACAATAAGACTCGTAATCGTCATTTTTTTGTTTGCTGTTTGTTATGTTTTGTTTCTCTTCATGATTTCTCTAGCTGTAACATTTAAACAAAATGTCAAATCATTCAGGTCTTCTAAGCATTCAGTAAAGGCTGAATTAAAAAAATAAGAATAGATAGATGGATATGAAAGGCACTATAAGACAGACAGATGGATATTAAAATGCACAATAAGACAGATAGATGGATATTAAAAGCACTACAGGTGCCGGTCATAAAATTAGAATATCATGACAAAGTTGATTTATTTCAGTAATTCCATTCAAAAAGTGAAACTTGTATATTAGATTCATTCATTACACACAGACTGATGTATTTCAAATGTTTATTTCTTTTAATTTTGATGATTATAACTGACAACTAATGAAAGTCCCAAATTCAGTATCTCATAAAATTAGAATATCAATTAAGACCAATGCAAAAAAAGGATTTTTAGAAATGTTGGCCAACTGAAAGGTATGAACATGAAAAGTATGAGCATGTACAGCACTCAATATTTAGTTGGGGCTCCTTTGGCCTGGATTACTGCAGCAATGCGGCGTGGCATGGAGTCCATCAGTCTGTGGCACTGCTCAGGTGTTATGAGAGCCCATGTTGCTCTGATAGTGGCCTTCTGCTCTTCTGAATTGTTGGGTCTGGCGTATTGCATCTTCCTCTTCACAATACCCCATAGATTTTCTATGGGGTTAAGGTCAGGCGAGTTTGCTGGCCAATCAAGAACAGGGATACCATGGTCCTTAAACCAGGTACTGGTAGTTTTGGCACTTTGTGCAGGTGGCAGGTCCTGTTGGAAAAAGAAATCTGCATCTCCATAAAGTTCGTCAGCAGCAGGAAGTGCTCTAAAACTTCCTGGTAGACGGCTGCGTTGACCTTGGACCTCAGAAAACACAATGGACCAACACCAGCAGATGACATGGCACCCCAAACCATCACTGACTGTGGAAACTTTACACTGGACCTCAAGCAACGTGGATTCTGTGCCTCTCCTCTCTTCCTCCAGACTCTGGGACCTTGATTTCCAAAGGAAATGCAAAATTTACTTTCATCAGAGAACATAACTTTGGACCACTCAGCAGCAGTTTTGTCTTTAGCCCAGGCGAGACGCTTCTGACGCTGTCTCTTGTTCAAGAGTGGCTTGACACAAGGAATGCGACAGCTGAAACCCATGTCTTGCACACGTCTGTGCGTGGTGGTTCTTGAAGCACTGACTCCAGCTGCAGTCCACTCTTTGTGAATCTCCCCACAGTTTCGAATGGGTTTTGTTTCACAATCCTCTCCAGGGTGCGGTTATCCCTATTGCTTGTAAACTTTTTCTACCACATCTTGTCCTTCCCTTCGCCTCTCTATTAATGTGCTTGGACACAGAGCTCTGTGAACAGCCAGCCTCTTTAGCAATGACCTTTTGTGTCTTGCCCTCCTTGTGCAAGGTGTCAATGGTCGTCTTTTGGACAACTGTCAAGTCAGCAGTCTTCCCCATGATTGTGTAGCCTACAGAACTAGACTGAGAGACCATTTAAAGGCTTTTGCAGGTGTTTTGAGTTAATTAGCTGATTAGAGTGTGGCACCAGGTGTCTTCAATATCGAACCTTTTCACAGTATTCTAATTTTCCGAGATACTGAAGTTGGGACTTTCATTAGTTGTCAGTTATAATCATCAAAATTAAAAGAAATAAACATTTGAAATACATCAGTCTGTGTGTAATGAATGAATCTAATATACAAGTTTCACTTTTTGAATGGAATTACTGAAATAAATCAACTTTGTCATGATATTCTAATTTTATGACCGGCACCTGTATAAGACAGATGGATATGAAAGGTACTATAAGATAGATGGATATGAAAGGCACTATATGGTTGATCGACTGATTGATTGATTGATAGAGTTAGAAAGAGAGAGGGGGACAGAACTTTATTTCTCCCCAGACTTTCTGTCTTCCTGTATGTCTGTCTTATCAGGGGGAAGATTTGATTCTTTACAGAAGCTCAGAAAGAAAGAATGATTAATTGATTGATTATTCATTTGAAGTAAGTACATTTATTTGTCCCCAGAGGGAAGTTTGGCTTTTTACAGAAACTCTATAAATAAATATACACCCACACTATGGTCTAAACGCACACCAGAATGATTAAGAAAGAAGAAAATTAAAAAGAAAGAGAACTTCTAACATAGCAGTCCCAGTAGGGCATTGTGCAGGCGTATTTCAGTTGGTTTAAATGAGCCCCAGTTGCGTTTCTTGACACACTTCTACAGAAAGATTTGTCGGCTGAACGTCTTCAGTATTAGTTTGTCAGAGAGAAGATGTGCAGTGCTGTTCATAAAATGAATCAATTCATTTTATAAAATATGCCTAAACACTACATGTTTTCTATGCTTGACTATAACTTCACTATTGCCTCCATGCCTGTGTTACAAAAGGTGTACCTGCCAGTGTGGCAGCACTTACTAAATTTAATAAAGCTGTGATTGTGCACATTATTGGAATGTGCAAAATGTGGAGGACCACCATGGAAAGGTTCCACAACCCCTTTGCCCTGCGATCTCTCAGAGGTCTCTTTGATCAAACACATGCTGTGATTCAGTTATTGGGCAGATTTAACTTACAGTATTGACCTGCAGTTTGACAAGGGAGGTTATGTTGAAATCTTGGGTTCTCTGTGGAGCACATTGTGATTGGAGGGTGGGGAGGGGGTGGTCTGCAGCTTAGGTGCTCACCTTGATCTCCTAAGGAGTTTTCAATCTCAAAGCAGCTAAGCATATAAACATTTTTTATTCCTCCCCCTAGTTTCAGTACCTATGAAGATCAACCTTGGACTCTATTGTCTTGCAAATCACAATGGCCGCACTACTCTGTCGTTTATACAAGTTTGTCTTTGCTTGAGCTATGTCTTAATGTTGGTTTTGTCCTCTTAAATTTAAAAAATTACATCACTAATGAGAAGATCTTGAGACCTTGTTGATTCAATCAATTAGCTGACTGAATGAATAATAAATACATAAATTAATTAATTTTAATATTGTTTACACTTATTAACTTGAAAAACGCTTGTATCCAAAGTGACCTACAAAGTACAACACATGGAGCTTTTGTTTGTATAGCACTCTTCACTAAGTGCAGGTGCAGAGTGCTAATATTGAAAGCAAGAGTTACAGGACAAGATACAAAATAGGCCATCACAAGTGACAAGCTTTAAACCAAACAGAACAACACAAACTGTTAAGAACCTCAAATACAAACAGAACAGTTCTGATGGAGAAAGGCATCTCGTTCCATGCACAAGGAGCTAAATGTGAAGAGAGCCTGGAGTGAGAAGTATGGTTTTTATACCATAGTGTGTGTCTGTCTGCTAATCTATAACACAGTGCCTTACCTATTTGTCTGTCTTTCTGGCTGGCTGGCTGTTATATAGTGCCTTATCTATCTGTCTGTATGTCTATCTATGTACTGTATGTGTCTATCTATCCATTTGATTCCATGCAGAAATGGCATCACCAGATGCCATTCACCAGCAGACCTGAGTGGGTGAGACGGAGCATAGGATCTCATGGTTGCCACCATGTAAATGGGTGCAGATCCACTGACTACTCATTAGGCAAACATCGAAGACTTGAACTTAATAGTACTACCCTAAGGAGCCAGTGTAGTGACTCATGCTCATCTCAGCTGCCATAACACCAGATGTATTGCTGCATTTTACGTCATCTGCAGTGGCCAGTAAAGAGTGCCAGTAAGGAGTTGCAGTAGTCCAGATGTGACAAGACCAAAGCCTGGATCAGGAGCTGTGCTGCATACTCTTCTCCATCAGGTATGGCCTGAGCTTCAGATGTTACACAGGATGAACCTGCATGAGCAGCAGACATTATATGACGCTTACCTCTCTGAAGTGAGCGCTGATGCAGGTCTTAATAATTATAAAGCTGGAACATGGAGCACAGATGACAGAGACATTATGGAGCATGGAGAATGATGCATGACAGCCATTTGTTTTTCCTCGATTATTGTTTAGTGTAGAATGAAAAAAATGACATCTATACTAATAAAAGTCAAAGCCCTCACTGACTGACTGACTGACTGACTGACTGACTGACTCACTCACTCACTCACTCACTCACTCACTCATCACTAATTCTCCAACTTCCCGTGTCGGTAGAAGGCTGAAATTTGGCAGGCTCATTCCTTACAGCTTAATTATAAAAGTTGGGCTGGTTTCATTTCGAAATTCTACGCGTAATGGTCATAACTGGAACCTATTTTTGTCCATATACTGTAATAGACTGCTGCTCGATGGCCGTGTGAGGCGGAGTTGTGTGTCGCATCATCACGCCTCCCACGTAATTGAGTGCCTGCCCATATAAGGTAAATATTCGCAGGTCAAGGACTGTGCTTAGCATATTCATAAGTAAAAATATCCGAATCACAAACTGATTTTAATTATATTTTGTCCATAAATACTGATTAAATAATTCTAAATACAGTAATCCCTCGCTATATCGCGCTTCGACTTTCGCGGATTCACTCTATAGCGGATTTTAAATGTAAGCACATCTAAATATATATCATGGATTTTTCGCTGGTTCGCGGATTTCTGCGGACAATGGGTCTTTTAATTTATGCTACACGCTTCCTCAGTTTGTTTGCCCAGTTGATTTCATACAAGGGACGCTATTGGCGGATGGCTTAGAAGCTACCCAATCAGAGTATGTATTACATATTAACTAAAACTCCTCAATGCTATAAGATATGCATCCCGCGCGGAGCTTGATTGTTTGCTTGTCTCTGCCTCTATCTCACCCTCTCTGACATTCTCTGCGCCTGACGGAGGGGCTGTTTGCTTAAAAGATACTGACGCTCCTCTAAAAAAATGCCGCTTTATTGCGGTGCTCGGCATATTTAAAAGCACAAAAGCACACGTATTGATTTTTGATTGTTGCTTTAATCTCGCTCTGTCTCTCTGGCGTTTTCTCGCCTGGCGGAGGAGATGTGAGCAGAGGGGCTGTTTGCACAGAGGCTGTTTGCTTAGAAGATACTGACGCTCCTCTAAAAAATGCCGGCAAACTTAAAAGCACACGTATTGATTTTTTGATTGTTTGCTTTTCTTTGCGAGCGCGAGCTCTCTCTTTCCCTCTGAAATTCTCTGCTCCTGAAGAGAAGAAGATCTATTTGCATTCTTTTAATTGTGAGAAAGAACTGTCATCTCTGTCTTGTCATGGAGAACAGTTTAAACTTTTGACTAAAGGGTGTTATTTCATGTCTAGAGGGCTCTAATAATGTTAACAGTGTGGGAGAGTTTATAAGAGCTTAAAATATATAAAAATAACTACACAAACATATGGTTTCTACTTCGCGGATTTTCGTCTATCGCGGGGGGTTCTGGAACGCAACCCCCGCGATCGAGGAGGGATTACTGTAGTCTGTCTGCTTCCTTTAATAGCTTTTCCGATGGTTGTGCAGCTTCCAGGCATGTATTTTCGTTATTAAAGCATTTAACCAATCACATTTCAGCCATCATTTGTTGCCAGGCAGAGAGGCCTTCACAATCCGTTGTGCAGGCACTCTAACACAGAATAAATGTCGATTAACCTGTTGCTTCAACCAATCAGATTTTGAGTTGGTGTCAGTAGGGTCGTCTAGCAGGCGTACGGCAACGTCACCGTATTCAGACCCATTAATTGGATAGAAGCCGATATGAGGAACTCTACGAGGCCACTGAACGCACCGCAAGCGTTTCCGAGCGTCCTCGCACGCACTACGGCCAACTCCATGGCATGATTCTGGACAATATTATTTCCCAGGCACAGACCAGATTTCAAAACCACGAAAACCTGAAGTTTGTAACGCTCCTCGAGCCCCAGAAGTTTCGGGAATACAAGAAAAATTTCACGCATGCAGCCTTCTCCAGTTTAACACAAGAGCCACGGAGCGCTTTTTGATCTGTCTCGGCTAAAAACAGAACTGACTGTAATGTATGCCATGGATGATTTTGCAGGAAAATCTCCCACTGATCTCCTTGACCTCCTTCATCAGAAAAATCTAAATGAGAGCATGGGGCAGCTGTTCACATTGGTATATTTGGCGGTATCCATTCCCGTATACACTGATTCTGTCGAGCGGACATTTTCAGCCCTAAAGCGAATTAAAACTTATGCCAGAAATACGACAGGGCAGGTTCGACTTTCAGCATTAGCTTCGATGGCGATAGAAAGGGACTTTTTGATGGAACTGAAGCGCACGGATAATCCGTCCGACAGAGTAATTGAACTGTTTTTGAGGAAAGAGAGAAGGATGGATTTTGTTTACAAATAATCTTAATTTTTGGTGAGTAAAATGTTGCAATTTTCCTAAATAATATTGCAAATTTATGAGTTATTATTGATGTTTTTTATGTCTGTCGCGGCTGTGGCTGCAGTAGAAAGGAACTTGCTCACCCCTGGTTTGTCTATTCAATAAAGGCATTTATTGTGGTTACAGGAGTTATCTTATATATATATATATATATATATATATATATATATATATATAGATATATATATATATATATATATATATCCCGATCTACATACTGTCAAATAAACGAACCACACGCGTGGCGCAACAGAAGAGGCTTTGTTCAAGGTTCGATTCCCGAGAGGGGGTGCAGTGAGTGTGTACGCCTGATGAGCCCAGAATGAGGGCGAAACACGTGCCTTGTACTCTTTGCATTATTTGACAGTAAAACTATATATATATATATATATATACAGTATATATATATATATATATATACAGTATATATACATATACACACACATACACATACATATATATCAGCGCTTCCCGATTCATTTTATACTCGCACCCCCTGTGACGGACGATCCGGATTTCGAACCCCCTTGGTTTGAGAAAAAGTATGAAAAAATATGCGGTTAACGCAGAAAAACAGATCACCAATTGAAGCTTTATGAATAATGGATACTTTATTCGCCATCAATAATTGTTTTGGTAAAGCCATACTCAGTGTAATCCTCCTTCCATTTTCTAATTTTTTCACGACTAGCCATGATTAAATGAACTGTAAAAAAGTAAGAGCGAAGTGACGGTGACTTATTGAGGCAGACAGGCGAGAGCACAATAGCACGCAGGCTCGATGTAGTGCACGTCAAGTCGATCTAAAATGCGTGATCAGATTCGAAAAAATATATCTTTTCAAGTTCTATTTGGATATAAGTAGGTTCTATTTAGTCGACAGAAATATCTTTGGTAGGAATGTAAGTTGAATTTAGTCTTTAAATTTTATGGTGAAGAAAAATTTATGCAATGATGACTAAATTTAACTTATATTCCTACTAAACGTATTCCTGTCGACTAAATAAAAATTACTTATATTTAAAATTTAAATAGAACTTGAACAGATACGATAGTTCATGATACCCACGCAGCACTAAGTGCATGTGAGAGCGGGAGTCATCCGTTTTAACAATCAGCGTATTGCACTGATACGAAATAGCCTCCTCATTTAATTATTTAGGAATGGATAGATAAATTAAGATTTTGTACAAATAATGTTTTTCATTTTTCTTCCTCGATGGATTCTGGCACCCCCAACAGCTGCTTGCACCCCAAAGGGTGTATATATATATATATATATATATATATATATATATATATATATATATATATATATATATATATATATATATATATGACAGCAACACTCATAACAGTGACAAAACAAAACAATTACATTGACAATCATGTTACGTTATTTTCAAAATGTTTTCTTTTCTTTTTCATTACTTCTCCGCTGCGAAGCGCAGGTATTTTGCTAGTATTAATATAAAATGAATGCCTTCAATTTTTGTTATTCATTAATTATGACCAACCTTAGTGTGCTTATTTCTAAGCTTAAAAATTTAATGTTACAGAATAATTTATTGAAGAGCAATAGGCACTTTTATTAGTATACTTTTTCTTTGCTATTTATTGTTTAATTTTAAAGTATGTTTCATGTATATCTCGCTGAAGAAATTAGACAATTTAAAGGCTGAAAATGCCATGCTGTGTTTCTTTTCCCCCAGATGGAGCAGCGGTATCTGGATATTTTAGAGTCCGTGCTGTGGATTACTGGGGAAACTCGGGTGAATATTCACTCCCAGAAAAATACAGTGAAGACATCCACTAGTCTGCTGCTCACAGAATCCTTTAATTGGCAGCTGTTGTCTTTGTGTACATAATTCATTTACCCACATTTAGTCCAAATGTTTTTTTTTCCTCTGATACATCATTGTGTACTTGGAAAACTGTTTATTCTGGGATATTTTTCAAAGGGATGAACAAACTGAAGCTTTGTGTTGCTCTACTGGCTCTTCGGTATCACTAAGTGCTCGCGCTGAGTTGCAGTCGCTCTCATTGGATTATCCTATATATTGAGCATGTAATTGGATGGCTGAAGTGTTTTGGAAACTCCCGCAGTATTTTTAACTATTATCTGGATTATCAGCCTGTGCTCAGGTCAGTTTATCTTTTTCCATGGGTTGCACGGGTCACCTCCCCGGCTAATTTTTCTCTCTAATAAGCTAAGCTGCTTCTTAAGGCTATAAAAGGGAATCTGTTAAAAATATACTTGCGTAATAGAAAAAAAATTAAAATTACTTGTTTCACTTTTAATATGTGAGTTGTTCTCTGATCTGTTTAACTTGAATTTTTTAATTAAATACACTGGAGCCTGCTCCTCTGAGGTGCCTTCTTGTACTTCTCCATATTGAAATCCAAATTCAGTTTGCCTTCTTGGCATATGAAGCTGTAAATGTGAATTACTGTATACTGTTGTATACGTGTTTTCATGTTGCACTCTTCTCTTTTAAGAGATGATGACTTTCTCTTTCTCTTGTCGACAATTAAAGCTGTGGTTTCATCACATTTAAACAAGGTTTCCTTTATTTCTACGTTTCGTATGCCTGTAATATTTTATCTTAGACAGAAGCTCTCCTTGCATTTTTCTATTAATTGGTATTTTGTTTTGTTTTTGAATAGATATTACTTTGAAAGGTTTTATTTTAAACAAAGATAAGGATAAAAAATAGAATGGTAACTGGAGGCCGTAAAAAGATTGGGGTACCAGCTGGACTGCCCCGTTTATTGCAATAAAGCAGAAACACAAGTTTGGTGGAGCAACAGAAATGAGTCTTCTTAATCACCTTTTTAGCCAACTCGGCTCATATTTATAAACAGCTCTTTTGAGCGGGTCAGTCACTGGGAGTTCAGACATGCAGAGGCTTCGCCCTAAAGTGAGTTCTGTTTTATAGCATCCCAGATCTGTGGGCGGAGTTCAGTTGCCCTCATGGGGTGTCTTCTTGGGATTGTAAGAAGTGGGAGAGATGATGCAGTTAACAACTCAGCCACCTCTCGCCCTGGGATGGTACTGCATACCTTAGCAGAGTCCAGAAGGTGGTGATCCGCAGATGCCCATGCAAGCCATCAGGTAAGCAAAATACCGAAGAGAAACAGTGTATTTTTTTTTTTACTTGATTTATTTGAATTTCATAGCCCTTGTTATAATGTGACATTTACTTTCAACATTAAATATTTCAGAATGATTTTTATAATTAAATAATATTATTCAGTATATATTATATATATAAATAAATATAAATATAGCAAAAATTAGACCTCCTATAAATTTGCAAGATGCTGAGAAATTAGTTCACGCTTTTGTTTTCAGTGTGCTAGATTACTGTAATGCACTCCTCTCGGGACTACCCAAAAAAGAAATCAATCGATTACAACAAGTGCAGAATGCAGCTGCCAGAATCTTAACTAGGAAAAGAAAATCCAAGCACATCACCCCAGTTCTGATGTCACTACACTGGTTACCTGTGTCATTTAGAATTGACTTTAAAATACTGCTTATGGTTTACAAAGCCTTAAAAATTCTGCTCCATCTTATATTTCAGAATATCTTTCACCTTACACTCCAATTCGTAACCTTAGATCTTTAAAGGAGTGTCTGCTTATAATTCCAAGAGCTAAACTTAAAAGAAGTGGTGAGGCGGCCTTCTGCTGTTATGCGCCTAAAATCTGGAATAGCTTACCGATAGAAATTCGCCAAGCTAATATGGTGGAGCACTTTAAAAAAACTGCTAAAAACTGTTAAAATTATTTTAACATGGCTTTCTCATAGCTTCATTTTAGTGTAATCTCGATACTCTGTATATGCATTTAATTATCATTATCATTCATGGTGGCTCTGAAATCCGTACTAACCCCTACTTTCTCTTCTATTCTTGTTCCGGTTTTCTGTGGTGGCGATCTGCGTCACCACCACCTAATCAAAGCACTGTGCAGTCCCTACACTGATGGATTAAAGACCAGAAGTCCACTTGACCATCATCATCAAGTTCTTCCACGTGAACCCTGAATACCATGAGGACTGATTGAGGTCATTTATGTTAGGTAGAGTGCCTAGAGGGGACTGGGTGGTCTCGTGGCCCTTTTTGTTTTTTTCTGTTCTCCCTGGCCATCGGACCTTACTTTTAATCTATGTTAATTAGTGTTCCCTAATTCTATTTTCTTATTTATTTTGTCTTTTTTCTCTTTCTTCATTATGTAAAAAGCACTTTGAGCTATATCATTTGTATGAAAATGTGCTATATAAATAAATGTTGTTGTTGTACTTAAAAACAAATGTTTTTTTAGTAACTGCTGATATCACTTGAGAAAACTATAATAATTATACCAGGTATTAGTTTAGGCCAGAGTGGAATTAAAGCAAACTGGCGTAACATGTGGTGCAGTAAGGTGGTACAGCAGTTAGTGCTACTGCCTCGCAACAAGTTAGGTTCCTGACCGCCCATTATCGGGGTTGAGTTTACCAATGTGTCTGCATGGCTCTTCTTGTGGTTTTAATATAAATCGCTAAAACTTGAATGTTAGTTTAATTTGGGGTACTTAAATTAGTCTGGGATGGGTATAAATGTATTCTGTGATTCTATGAGTGTTATCCTGTTCAGGTCTGGGTACAACCTGGTATTCACTACTGCCAGGATTGACTGTTGTGTCCTGCAAGCCTGTAATAGACTAAGAAGGTTCAAAACATGGAGGTCTAATTCCTCCCCCTACCCAGTGTTTACTAAGTTGTGTCTTACAATGGTATTCTCAAAATAAACCTTCTTCAGATAGTGCAGGAAAAACACCTTCTTAATATCTCATAAAATGTTTAATTAATTTTGAATAAAGAGAATTAATTCAGATTTCTTCCCATGCTGAATATTTGTATAGGTTGTGTTAACTAAAGACTGAAGTAACTGGTACTTATTTCTTGTTTGTTAAAAATCATCAAAAGGTTCCTCAAGGTTTCTAGAGTAATAGATGGATGAGCCAGAAATGGTAGCTTGTGCACAGAGCTGATAGTGGTTAAGGATTTGGACTTCAGTCCCCAAGGTTGTGGGTTGAAATCCTGCTACTGACCATGTGTAACTATGAGCAAGTCACCTCACCTGCCTGTGGTACAGTTGGACAAACAAAAGAAATGTAGGCAAGTATATCTCTCAAGTGTTGCAAGTCCCCTTGGCTAAGTAAAGGCAAATACAAAACTGGTAACATAATACTAACTAAAAAACAGGCCTGGTCTGGGGATGAACTACTGCATTGGGAGAAAATTCTGAATTTTGCTTTGTTTCATAGGATTATACAAATTAATGTAATGCCATCTGGTAGTCAGGTAAAGTTCAGCTGTGTCATGCATTAAGGAAATGACCTCAACATGTGAGCAAGTCTGCCACAGAGAGATTCAAGAATTTGAATTTCATAGCCCTTGTTATAATGTGACATTTACTTTCAACATTACATATTTCAGAATGATTTTTGTTATAATTAAATAATATTATTCAGTATATATATATATATATATATATATATATATATATATAAATATAGCAAAAATTAGACCTCCTATAACTTTGCAAGATGCTGAGAAATTAGTTCACGCTTTTGTTTTCAGTCGGCTAAAAGAAATCGGGTAAGTTTAAATTGCTTGTACACATACTGTACGTTGTGTTAAAAAAAGAGTATCTAAACCAAACCGTTCATAATAGAAAGCTGTCATATGTCACTTAGGGTAACTGGATAACAGGATTTCTGTTGTAGGCTTTGCAGCAAAAGGTGATTCATCCAGTCATTAAACCCATATATCTATTTAAAGAACTAATCCAATTTCAGAGCCACAGCATATTGCATCGGCACTGGGTGAAAGGAGTGCCAGTTATTGAGCATATTTATTCATACAGCTGCATTGATTGTTGAAAGATTTTTTTTATTGCATAAATATACAGACTGGGTGGTGTTATGGCATTTTGAAAGAAGATCTAATAACATTCACTATCAAAATTTCTAATCCTTCAAAAAATGTGAAAAATTGTGATTCCACAGGACCATATTATGAAACGTAATTTAAAATAATATGGGATATTATTCTGTATGCTTATTGTGTTTTGACTGTAAAATGCTTTTTAGATAATTTCTTTTTTTAAAATTTATATTACATTTTTAAGGTAATTACATTGATTTTATGAAGTATGAATTTGCAGCTATCCAACTGACATCCCAGTCAAACAGTAGAATTTTCCAAGTCATTTCAAAAAATGCACTTTGCAGTTTTATTTATATTTTGCATTGCTTAATGTCATATAATGTTCCATTTTGGTTTGTGATAATGTATGTATAAGGAGGAGTACTGGAAAAATAAGCACTGGCAAAAAATATTGCTTAAAAAAATCAAAATCTTTATTTCACTGAGGCTAAATTGACATTGAATTCTTTGGGGAAAAAATATAATTTTATCTGTACTTGGTGATTATTTTAATATTTTTCATTCTGATATTGCCACTTCTCATGCCAGCATGTCAAAGTGTCCCATTTGTATGTGATGAAGTAACTATCTCAGCAGGCCCCTGCAATGCAAAAATGACAAGAGGTTAAAAGTTTACAGAACCATAAATTGGACAGTTGGTATTTGGTACAACAAAATATTAGGCTATCACATTTGGCAACATGTTCAAATCCACGCATTCAATGGTACAGTAGAAAAACTAATATTTCTTTTCCTCTTCTAGCACGTACCAGACTGCAACACTGGCTCAAACTGGCCAGCCATACAGATTTCCTCTTGTTTCTGGCGAACAAGGCGCTGAATGGCTGGTGTGAGTCCACGGGGATTGCGGGAGAAGATTAGAGAATAACCATCTTCACATGTCCCATCTTCCTTGACACTGCGGCAGGCATATGTAATAGCATAGTTGTCATAGTCTGTGTCGATCACCCAATAGTTATCTCCTGTGTTTGGAAAAAAAAACAATTATCCAGTGTATTCCACTCCCATAAAGCCTGTTGATCTGAAATCCATTATTTTGGTAAACAAAAAGAATAATAGCAATTAAATAATTCTAATTAAGCCCTTCATTCTTTCATACAACACTTAGTGGGACAGGGCAGCAATCATTTCCATGTTGTTTACATCAAACAATATTAAATACTGCTGTTGGTTTTATGTAGAAAATGAAAAAGAAATTTTGTAGGAGAGTACAAAAATTAATTAATCTATTTTCAGATCCTACTTTTCCATTATACTGTCAAAGGTAGCTGGAAGTCTGCTTTGGTTGGGATGGGATGGTGACAAGATTGAAGTTATTAAAATTATGAAGGGACCTAGTATGGTGAATCTCATATTTTACTTTAAATCAGTTCCTTAACAAAGACACTGAAACAGATGAAAACTTGTTAATACTTGTTAATGGTAGGTCTGCACAAATATTAGGATATTTTTCTACACACAAAAAACCATAAACTCATGGAATAAAATACCAATTAGTATGGTAGAAAGTAGGATTTTAGGGACCTTCAAAGCTCACCTTGATGTTATTTTGGAAAATATTGTTTATGGAAATTGTCTACGAAAATGCATTACATTTTAAATTAATGGGCTTGCAATTCAATTGAAAACAGATAACATCTGCTTAAAGGCCATAACACTGACATGTTGCATTTTAATCCTTGCAGACTTTTTTTTATTCTATATATAATGTAGTTCTTTTCATTATTAGTGCAGTCTATTTGCAGTTATCATTACTAATCCCTTTTAGAATCAGTGGAAGTAATTGTGATTCTTATTCTACATACTCTGCACTGACAAATTGTTCAACAGCATCAGCACTCATGCTATTAGTTTCAGCGACAGATTTTTTGAATTGATGTATACTAGAAAATCAATTATTATTATAGTTTCAAATGTAAAATGGTAACAGTGTGTCTTTTTGTAGCCTGTTTTAAGTACAGAAATTGTGACATGAATGGTCTATACTTGCCTCCACTGGAGAGGTAGCTTGCTAAACCCTGGTAGTTCATAAACATCTTGGCTGGAGTTGTTGGGTCAGGAACTGTATACTGAGCAGCCATATCTGCACAGACAACCCAAAATCTGTTATAGAGAGGAAAATCAAGAATAGTTATTTGTAATGTATCAGCACAATAGAGTTTAAGTAGCTGACAGAAAAAAGTAAAAGCTTTTTTTCTGTGTTCAAAAGTTGAACTCCGTTTCTCACATGCATGGGATGAATCAAGATACTTACTTACATGTTTCTGACAGGCTCATTACATTAGTATAATACAAAAAATAGGCAATTCCACCTATAAAATGCAGCATTGGATTATTTATATATCATAATACGCTTACCATTATTCAGTGTTAAAGCATGTACAATGATATCTATATTATTACTTGTTTTTACACATTAAAAATGCCCATCCAGTTTTTGAGTTTTACAGTAGCAAGGGGAGCTATTAGATATCTTGAAACAACATTATGGTCACTTTTAGTTGTGTATATTTTTTGTGTATACATCTGAAATGCAGTTGAAGATATCTCTCAAAATGACTTCCTGTAACATTTCCTTTTGCTTTCATTTTATCTTTGTTTCATTTAAGATTCTTTGAAATGCATTTGAGGTATCTCAAATCGATCAGGATGCTCTTGTAAGAGAGTTGGAAATGTATTTCAAAATATATCTTAGATATCTTAAAATGGTGTGGGTGTTATTTTAAGATATTTTATTGATTTCTCATATGTATTACCTGATATCTTAAAATGGGTTTTAGGATATCTCATTTTTTTCCCTAGATACCTGTATTTCATTTTCAGATATCCTAATAAGCAGTTGGCCAAGGTATGTTGCATTATAACTGATTATGTAAAGTTAATTTTCTCTAAGCTTCTGAATGGAGTTTTTGTTTCGTCTCCTCTGTTGTCAATTGGAGTTAGCTCAACAATAATGTTAATGGACAGATGTAGTTAGAAGCCAGTTATGTTAATCAGTTTGGAGTTATTTTGTTTTATTGTGTGTTTAAAAAAATATTTATGTTTGCATTATGTTATTAGTAATTTGTAAAGTTTATGATTTTATTTTACCCGTGAATTTGTAATGCATTGCACAAAAAATTACATTATACAATTTCAGAAATTCGTGGTGCGGTACAATGTGTCCAAAATGCAAAACCTTTGGTAATCTTGCTTGTTTGACTTCACAATGGCACAGCAGCTAGGGCCGCTGTCACAGAACTCCAGACACCTGCATTTAAATCCCAGAGACTGTGTAGGATTTCCTCCCATGTCTTAAAAAAGCATGTTAGGTTAATAATGAATTTAAATTTTCACCTCTTGAGTGTTTTCATGAGTGTGATTTACGATACAGTAGGAGCATACTGAGGATTAACTTCTGCTTTGCACCAGGTGCTGCTTGAATAGACTCCAGCCCACAAGAATATATACTAGATTAAGCAGGGTTTGTAGTGTATGAATGAATGGAAAACATATTACAAAAAATCCAAGCGCACATAGAATTAAATTGGTGATCAGTGGAGTAAGCTGTTATGCTGGTAGTCAAAGAAAAAAATGATCATAACAGCAAGTACTGTGTATCTGTCTTGGCCGTCCCTAAATTGATCTGGATACATTTGACTGCTCTCCAGATTAAGCTCCCATCACTGTAAATGTCATTATTAAGATGATGACACACACTGCTTTTTCTGAAGGTTATCAGCTCAGATTGTAATGGGAACGCTGTGTAGCTGTCAACTGTTCAGCAGTGCATAACCCATTTTCTTTTATAATCTTATAATTTAATGAGAACATTATTCAGTTCTTACTGTATGTGGAATATCACAGCTTTACCAATCTGTTTTCCTCACGGTTTATTTCTGTCTAGCCGCATTCATTTAAAGTATTTTAACAAAGTAATAAAAAGAAAATTATTTTAAGTTCTCCAATCAGTTTAATGAGCTTTTTTATTTCTTACCCAAAAAGTTTCACTCTTCCTTTGGAGGAAGCAGTCATTGTACCATCATCATCAACAGTATACTCGGCTGAAATATTGTCCTGAAGGAACAGCCCATCCGGACTCTTCTTTGCCAGGGCATACCATTTGCCTGCATACTGAAAAATATGAGCGATAATACACTTAATGATTCTTAACTATGATGTGACTATAAATTACAGTTAAACTGGACTAATTTGTAGCTTCATTTTATTATAGATGATTATTAGAAATGTAAAAATATAGAAATGTAAAATGTTCTCATTTAAAACAAAAATAAGTACACTTTGTTTAGGCATGATCTCTTTAACACTACCTCCATTCTTTATTCATAATGATTTAAATTTCAAAACCTATGTAAGAGACTTTCAAAGAGCATCTAGATGCAGAGCTTTCTATTCAGCAATGAAATAAAATCAGAATATAGAAGAAATAATTAATATTTACCCTTTTCGGATCAAAGTCACCTTTTACATTGAAACTGTCCACTACACAATTGTCAGACAAACATTCCTCAATATAGGAAAGGACAACAACAAGTAAGATGAACTTTGAGTAGTCCATTCTGCAATATGAAGCAAAGCACATATTAATATTGTTTTACTCAGTTACATTCAATTGCATAGAGAATAAGTAACAGAAAAAATCAAAATTAGACACTTGTCCACTATAATGGGACATCTATCCATCCATTATTAAATCTGCTTAATCTGATTTTGGATCATGCAGGATTAGGTCCTATTTTCACAGCACTGCGTGCAAGACAGGAACCAACCATACAACGGGTGTCCATTATAGGGTACATTCAAATACAAAACCAAACCTACTGACCCAGACAAGTTTAGAGTTTCCATCTAATATGACCTGAGGTCTTTGGAATGTGTGAGAAAAGCCCATGCCCAACACTGAAAGAACATAAGACCTCCATAGAGACAGTTTTTAGGCCCAGGATTTGAACCCAGAACTCTTCAGCTGTGTGGCAGCAGCAAAAACCACTGCATTACAGAGGGGCAATGAGTGGACATTTGTATGTGTTAATTCATAGATATTTCAGACCTGCTTATTAGTAAATGGCTGGCAGGACAGACCCTGATCACTGTTAGTATTCCTCATCTGTTTTTCCTCACAGTCATAATATATATACCGTAGTATGCAGAAACTTGTATTAACACATTTTTTTATTTACGATATATGTAATATTTTTATGCAGAGTTTTAAAACAGCCTTTCACCAGTCACTGCCTGTGTGCAGTTAACATGTGGTATATGTATCTGGGTGATCCAGTATTCCTTCCACATGATAAAGCCATGATATTTAAATTAATTGGTGGATGACGGTGAATGTGCTCAATGATGAGCTGACACCCCATCCAGGGTTGATCCTGCTTTGCAGCATTTGCTGTTGAGATACGTTCTGGGTCCCCATAACAACAATACACTGGATTAAAAAAAGCAAGTTCAAATAATGGTTGGACTTCAAACAACACTACTTATTCCAATTTAACAATGCAGAGAGAGAGAAGCACTTATTTCATTAAAAGTGTGTTTCCTCACAGCCAGCAGTATATTCCAATCCATTTTTTAAAAATATTAATACATCACATTAGTTTCTGACAGTTCATTTTGGCATAAATATTATATACAATTAATTTGTCCAGTATAGTGTAGATCTTACCTTGTCAGATGTGCGTAGTATAATGCCAGAAGATGCAGCTAACCCAGGACAAACTCTTTCTTTGTCTCTCCTCATAAACTCTGATGCCACAGTCCTGATCAGTTGCCTTTAAATACTAAAACGCGGACAGGCTAGTTAATTATTTTCACTTTTTCAAACTATATAAAGTGCATAATCCTATTGCTAATCCAGTTTAAAAAAAATCCCACAGTAATCCTGGCTGCAAAAGAGTCTGCTTACCATGAAAAAAAGAGATTTGTGCAACCTCATATGACTGATCTGTTTGTGCATCAGGTGTGGAGCTTGGCAAAATGCAAAGGGCTGAAAAATGTGTGAAGAGACAGGATTAAGCATATAGAGAATTAGAAAATACATTTTATTGAGCATTATGTACCTGATGGGAAGTAGATACTTATTTATTTATGTACGTATTTATTTCAGTATATCCTATTACTCCCACAGCGTTAGTCAGAGGTCACAGTGAGTACGTTGTCCTTAAGTAAAAGCCATGACATCTTAAAATCATTTTATGTAAGTGAGCTTAGATGAACCTTTGGAGCATTTAGAGAACTCCACTTCATTACATAAACCCAGAATGATGTAAAGTACTTACTGTACATAGGTACATACAGTATAAGTACATTATAAAAATTCATGATAGGCACAAATAAATAATCAGTAGCAAGATTGTGTAAGACCAGCACACAGCAGGACATTGTTTAAGGTGGGCCAACCTGAAGACTGAATGAGAAGATTAACTTGTATGTGTCCAATGAAAACAAGCCCTCCATTAAAAAAAGCTTTCTTAAATAGGTTTTCAGTGAACACAGGTTGGTTTTAATTGTTGTATCTTGACAGTTTTCTGTTGATCTAGTATATCAGATTGAATTTAGGACTCATATGTCCATTCACCTTTCCATTTATTTAACTTTAGTCTATGTCAGGATGACAGAAGGCTGGAGCCTGATGCAGACACCATTGGGTGCAAGACAGGGACCCATCCTAGATGGAATTCCAGCTCATCATAAGCACTGTCATACTGGGCCAGGTTAGGACTCCTAATGAACCAAAACTCAAGTCTTTTGGGATGTGGGAGTAAAGCTCAACATGAGTGTGTAAATTCATCACAAATAAACACCAGACTGGGACTCAAACCCAAAACTCTGGAGCTGAAAGGCTTTTGCTGAAATGGTACTCTTTGATTTATATCTCTGCTCTTTTTATTTTATGAACTTTTTAAGTTTTTATCTTCTTGCATCATATGAAGCTGGCCATGGAGCCAGTTCCAGGCAGCATCAAGTTCAGGGCAGGAATGAGTCCGTTTGAGAGTAAAGCTTCAGTGAGAATCTGCTGGCTATAAAAGCAAAACATGTACTTGAAATTAAAATAGTTTATGAAGGACTGTACTTCCTCAACGGAAAAAAAAACTGCTTTGATAAATCTATCCATCTTCAAATTTCCTTATCCTGTTTAAGATTGCAGAGTGTTGTTACGTATCTCATCAGCATTGGAAACGAGTCCATCACACGCACTCGGGGACATCTCTCCCTCATAATGTACCAGTTAACCCTACCTCAACGGCTTTGGGGTTTTAGGCAAAAACTGCATATTCCACAGTGACTTTGCCATGATTTGAACCCGGCGTCCTGGCGACATAATAAAGTAGTACTAGCCACCATGCCACTATGAGGTTAATTTTAATGGTTAATGGCTTTTCATAACCTTCTTTTGCGTACAGTGCATCCAGAAAGTATTCACAGCACATCACTTTTTCCACATTTTGTTATGTTACAGCCTTATTCCAAAATGGATTAAATTCATTTTTTTCCTCAGAATTCTACACACAACACCCCACCCCACCCCAACGTGAAAAAAAGTTTACTTGAGATTTTTGCAAATTTATTAAAAATAAAAAAATTGAGAAAGCACATGTACATAAGTATTCACAGCCTTTGTTCAATACTTTGTCGATGCACCTTTGGCAGCAATTACAGCCTCAAGTCTTTTTGAATATGATGCCACAAGCTTGGCACACCTATCCTTGGCCAGTTTCGCCCATTCCTCTTTGGACAGGTGTAAGATGCAGTTCCCCCCATCCATTCCCTAAAAGCACTTAATGCAATTTCAAGATTGCAGGGAGGTCAGAGCTTCTTTCTAGTATCATCAGGAGCAATAGTGTTGGTGGAATAACTGGAAGAAGATATCAGGAGTATTGTGTAAGACGAGCAATGATGTATGGAGCTGAGGCATGAGCAGTAAAAGGCAGTAAAGAATGTTGAGGTGGATGTGTGGAGTTACAAAAAAGGACAAATAAGAAATGAAACAATCAGAGCTACAACAAAAATTGAAGAGACAAGAGAAAGTACAGGAAAGTAGGTTGAAGTAGTATAGGCATGTGATGATAATAAATATGTGGGCAAAAGTGTGATGGAAATGGAAGTACAGTACAGGGAAAGAGAAGGTGAGGGAGGCCAAAACAGAGTTGGATGGATAAAGTAAAAATAAAAGCTGAAGGAGAAGGGTCTGACTGGAGAGGAGGTGCAAGACTGAGCTGTATGGAGAAGGTTGATCAAGCATATTGACCCCTAATAGAAGTAGAAAAGATGAAGAGAAAGAAGAAGAATCAGGAGCAATTCAGTGACCAACATGGGGTGTCAGTCCATCACAAATCACATTCAAATTAACATTTACAAGGACAATTTAGTGTTGCCATTTACTCGAATGTATGTTTTGGGGATATTGGAGGAAAACCTACAGAGATGGGCCAGACCAGAATTCAAACCAAGATTTTCAGGTGTTATAAAGCAGTAGTGCTAACCACTGTGCCACTGTGGTGCATAAGTGCCAGTTTATTTATTGCCTTGTGTTATTTCAATAAACTAAGAAGTACGTATTTGTTAAATGAATGTTGCATATCCTGGTAGTTTGTCACCCAGCAGCAGACTCCACCTGGCCACTATCTTTGTAGGATTGGTATGTCTGTGTGAGTTTTGCTGGATTCTCTTGTATCATTGCACATTCTAAAAATGCACCTTAATTTGACTGGTAAATCTAAATTGGTTTGGCATGAGTGAGAGACAGTGTGTGTGTGAGTGTGCTTTGCCTGTGAATTAGATTCCTACTTTACACCTGATAATGACATTGAAATTGTAATCGAATAAGTGAGTTCAAAAGGTGTGTGGATGGATGGATATTTTTTTAGTTTAATATGAAAGGAATTGAGTCTTATGCAGATCTGTAGGATTTTTACATTTTCTGATATCTTTAAAATGCTGTAAAACTAAGTACAACATTAACATATTATTATGCTATGTTGAATCAGAGGTATGGCTGCTTGATTTGATGACTGAAGATGAAAAAGCTGACAGACAATTTACCGTGTTTCTGCTATAATGATGCCATACAGTATATTCATGTTCTCATGGCACCTGAGAGCTGCATTTAAAATATTTTTGTTTGTTCCTAATTCCTTCCTCCTGTTGCAACTATGCTTCTACTTACAGTATTCTTGCCTTACTGCAGAATATTACCAATCCCAAGAGCATTATGTTATACAAAACAGCACACAAACTGCACCTAAGTGAGACATTTCTACTTGCTGATTTGATGCCTGCTTTCATTACTGTAGAGTTTGGATATTGTTTTCCAAATAACCACTTCTACCTCAGTTCTTATACAAGAACTTTTCTTTCTGTTCATTTTTATAAATAACATTAAAGAAAATTAACATGGTAAGCAATATATGAAACAAATCCAAATGTCACCCCTTCCAACCCTCCACCTCTTCATGTACATTACCAAAATGCCAGGAACCACAGCAGTGCCACTTGGCCTCACCATTACACTCAACCAAGGGAGTGACTGCATTTCATTTTGGTGGTAATTAAAGATTTAAGTTTGGAATCGGAAGACTTCCAGTCTTGAAGTAGGTTTCTGGATACTCCATTGATATGTGATGAAGTTAGATACAAGAGAATCACGTTATAAAAGACAAATAGCCAGTTCTTTAGTATAAATATACAAATTAAGTTTAAAACGCTTTCATTAACTGACACATCAGATTAGAATAATTATATTCTCCTTGTTATCTGTCTATTTCATTCAGTCTGACAGTAGCCTCCATCTATCCATCCACAAATTTCTCAACCTGCTTAATCAGTTTGAGATTATGAGGGCCACCAGTAGCTTTGGGTGCAAGTCAGAATAGAAAAATTACATAGACAATACTTTGTTTGTTCCCAAAGGGAAAATTAAAACTACAGAAGCTCAAGGAAAATATAAAAAATCTAGCAAGTAACAACCCCAAGATTAACACACATAAAAACTTCCAGCTTGGAATATAAGAAAACTGCTGCTGTCGATAACAGACTGTAGGTAAGAGTCAGATGTGGTGAAACCTGCGTAGTTGTATCACAGGTTATCACATTTAAAGGCATTTACATTTGGATGCAGCACATCTAGCTTGTGTCCACAAATGGAACACTCTGATAGAAGTTTGTTGCATCCAAAGTCCCCCTGGTTGAAATCACCAGCATTCTAGAATAAGATTGATTTATTATTAGAGTGTTGATAACAAAGTGAATAATTTCTGTTGCTTATTTAATAAACAGTAAGAAGGACGATGTAACTTATCCCTGTAGTCAGTAACGTGGATGAATGCAATGAGTTTTTAAGTGTCAGGATTACACATTTTAGTTTTAGACCTAGATATTGACCCTCCCCATTGCAGGGAATACTCACACTTACTCATACCAGGCCCTTATAAAGTCAGTAATGTACCTAAGTGGTAAAATAACAGAAGTGTCCGGAGGAACACCTACACAGACAACTAGAACATGAGCAAGTGATGTGACCAAAATTGAAACCCAGTCCTTTTAAGCTGTGAGGCAAAAGCACTAACCAGTGCATTTTGATTCCTTGTGCAATGGAAGACAATTTGGAAATAAAAAAAACAGTCCAGTCTGACCTACATATTTTTCTAAATAAAATACTCTTCATCTAAAACAATTATATTTTAAAATGTGTCTACTTCAAATATAAAAACAGATGCTCTAAAAGCTTGTAAATCTACCAAATCATTAATATTAATTGTGTCTTGTTACATAAATATGACATGTGAATCTGCTCAAATAATTCGAATTTTGTGTCCCGGCAAATGGGAAATTAGAAATGTTGGATAGATACTTGATTTAAACAAAACTTTTATTTCCAGATTTCACATTGGGTTTTATTTGTTTGCATCTATTTAGTTAAATTGGATAACAGGGTGTTAACTAATCAGCAAAAGCCTACAACACATGCAGTTTGTAAATCATCCTTGTAACACTATTAGTTAAGGCCGTAGGGTATTTTTAGCAAAGAATATTACACTAACTCCAGGTCCACATGGAGATTAACTTTAAGAGAAACCATAGGGGATCTAAAAGGAGTATAGTGGATTCTTTGTGTAAAAAGAAATTGATACACGTTTATTTTATAGCTGATGCTACCCTAAAAAATTCAAGTATCTCCCTTACAGCTTTATCCTAAATGCAGTTTTACTTAAATCTACAACATAAGAAATTTAACAAACAAGAGGAGACCTTTCAGTCCATCTGGCTTGTTTGTTTAGCTCATAGCTAAGCTCTCCCAACATCTCGTCCAACTTTGTTTCCCTATTAACAATTATTTGTCTAAAATATGATTGTAGTAAATGGCTGCATGTGTTTCAAATTATGTTTATTTTTGCATAGATTTTTTACTGAGTTATTACTAGTGTGGTAAGCAGCCCAGAAACAGACAAGCAGACACCCAAGGTTTCAACACCACACACGGTTTATTCATAATTTACTATTTACAATGTCCTGTACACAACCTAGTGCCTCTGCACCAAGCACCCTTCATTCCAGGCCTTTCAATAATGCCTCTCTTCCTGTCCACCTCCACTCCTCTCCACCGAGGTCTGTCTTCTTCTACCCGACTCAAACTGCCGAATGGAGGAGGCAGACCCTTTTATGTTCCCAGGTGCCTACCCATGAACTTCTGCTGGCACTTCCTGGTGTGGCGGAAGTGCTGACATCCAGGGCTTCTCAGGCATCCGGGCACCCCCTGGCAGTGACCACAGGCCCCTATAGGGTTGAGCTTCCAGGCTGTGTTCCCGTGGTCCCCAAAGCCACAAGGGCAGCTGCCCTGTCATGGTCCGGAGGAGGCGTTGTCCCTGTTCTGGTCCTTCCAGCCGTCCCGGCTGGGTACTGTCCCCAGCCGCTTGCCACACTAGATAGATACTACTAGATACATACTAGACATTCATTTACTTTTCTGAATGCAGAATAAAATAAGAAAAAAGACAAACTAACTAAAGAATATCAGTTAGATATAAAACAACTCACTCTGAAACTGGGATGCATTTTCCAAAAGTATCATAATGCTATGAACATCGACAACTCTCTCTTAAGATTGATCATTCATTTATACAGTAAATGTTTCCCAAAATAAAATTGACTTACTCGTAATTGCTAAGTGTGTTTTAAATTGGCCGATTCTTGTGCTACCCATATCAACACACTTCAAGACAATTCTGATGATATAATCTTCATGCAGTAATGGATTTCTAGGATCATATTAGATAAATTTAACTTGATACGTTCATTTAAATGATTTCTACTGTTAATAATTACACATATTTAGGTTGAAAATATTTCAGTGTTCTCTAAAAGTTTTGTAGGCTATGATTTGCACCTTGCTTTACTTAATGAAGACATTTTCTTTATTGCAATTTGTTATAGGGAGAAGCGGGAACAAAAAAAACGGAAGGTTAGGAAATAGAGGTTGAAATGGTTGGGGAGAAAAATAATGGTTGCAATAAAGAAAATACCCTATATACCCAGAAGAATATCATTTGAATTCAGTGGCTATGTCTCCAACCACCTAACACTTGCATATTGTTGAAGTTAAATTGTTGGGTTGGAGCCTAGTAACACCTGCTATAAAAGATTTTTGGCATTGAATGTACAGGTCATTGCAATATCTATGGACTATACGGATATTGTGGAGAACTGTCCTGGGGTACTCAAGATGCCTTCCTTTGGGGCAACTGCTCAGTGTTGTCAAAGGGCAAGAAATTGTGAGTTTGATGGTGGATGGCTGCTGTGCTATAGGTGGTATCTCTTCATACATACCTGTAACTAACCCCCAGATGATGGCCAAAGAATTGGCCACAGCACATTAGCAAACCCCTAGCCTGGTGGGATACGATATAGGTGTGTTATGTGAAAAATGTGCTTCCACTATCTTCACATGCATTGGATGTTTACAACAGTGCTGCACTGTAATGGCTGTGTGTGCGGTTAGGGTAGGCATTCCTCTGCCCACTGAAGAAGAGATAGAAGGAATTGAGGTTGGAAATGTCAAAATTCTTGGTATTACAGCAGAGGATGTATAGTAGGCTGCTGTAGAGGCTAGGCTAGCCATCATTGCTACCAGTTTTATATAACTATTTTGGTCACTAGTTTCTAATTAAACAACTTCGGTTGAATTGCTTTATGCGAATTATTCCCCATATATCTTTTAAAAATAAATCCACCATGCTCATTTTGAAAGTTTCTAGAATTTTTATTACATAACAAAATGTATTCACTCTTCTTTGTTTCAAAATTCTGTATTTCTAAAAAAGAAATGCAGAGTGAACTCACACACAGAGTGTAAACTTGAATATAATTGCCATTCATTATGAATAGTATATACAGTATATGCAATGTATTCTGTATTTTAGTAAGCCATCTCCTTTTTCACTATGTGTTACTTAGGAATACATCCATCCATTATCCAACCAGCTATATCCTAACTACAGGGTCACGGGGATCTGCTGGAGCCAATCCCAGCCAACACAGGGCGCAAGGCAGGAAACTAACCCCGGGCAGGGTGTCAGCCCACCGCAGGGTGCACGCCACACACACACACACACACACACACACCAAGCACACACTAGGGACAATTTAGGATCGCCAATGCACCTAACCTGCATGTCTTTGGACTGTGAGAGGAAACCCACGCAGACATGGGGAGAGCACGCAAACTCCACGCAGGGTGGACCTGGGAAGCGAACCCAGGTCTCCTAACTGCGTGGCAACAGCGCTACCCACTGCGCCACCGTGCCACCTGGGAATACATCTACACTGTATTAATTATCATTTATTTTCAGAATAATAAAGGTTATACAAATATGAATAATGAAAATGTGATGGATATAGAACAGTAAACAATACATTAGATACCGCAGATTAAAAAAAGTCTACCATGGATGGTTTCTTTGATTGGTGCACTTGCTGTTTCCACACACTTAATGGTCAGTCAGAGTATCATAGGTGCAGACCATATAGTTTACAGAAGGTGCCGACAAATGTTGTGTGTATGTGTATGCAAGTCAGAGTTAAAATGGGCTAAACTAAAAACTGTCTGAAAATGGCACATTAGTGGGCACCAGGAGAACTTGCATTACTGATGGAGTTTCCACATGCGACACCATCATATGTGTCAAATGATGGCCATCACCAAAAAACTTTATTAGAAAAAAGACTATTTAACTGTCGAGATTAGACAGAAAGGCTCATGTAAAATATGAATACAACAGTGGTTCTGAAAGAGTTCTATTGAAATTAACAACTTAATCACCTTCTAATAGACACTGTGTGACAGAGAGTGATACAATCAAATTCAATTCCCATTGGTGTAAAATACAGAGATATAAATGCACTGGGTTAAGTGACATAAATACTGGACAGTGGAAGGCAGAAAAAATACCTGGTCTAATGACTCCAGGTTCTCGTTGATTGGAAGAGCAAAACATGTCAAATGAAGGCTGGTTGGAGCCACTGGAATGAAGTTGCTGCACATTCATGCTACAGAATGAGTTCTTTGATAGTGAATAGTTTGTAGGACAGAGCCGACTATACTTCCTTAGAAGGCTGGTGTCCTTCAACATCTGCAATAAGATGCTGCAGATGTTCTATCGGACGGTTGTGGCGAGTGCCCTCTTCTATGCAGGGCTATGCTGGGGAGGCAGGATAAAGAAGAGGGACACCTCGCGCCTGGACAAACTGGTGAGGAAGGCAGGCTCTGTTGTAGGCACGGAGCTGAACAGTTTGACATCTGTGGCAGAGCGACGGGCGCAGAGCAGGCTTCTGTCAATCATGGATAATCCACTGCATCCACTGAACAGTGTCATCTCCAGACAGAGGAGCAGCTTCAGCGACAGACTGCTGTTACCGTCCTGCTCCACTGACATACTGAGGAGATCGTTCCTCCCCCACACTATGCGACTCTTAAATTCCGCCAGGGGGTAAACGTTAACATTATGCAATGTTATTGTCTGCTATACCTGCCTCACACTCTTCACCTTGCATTTTTTAACTTGCACTGCATTTTTATTTAATTAATATTGTTTTTATCAGTATGCTGCTAGTATCTATCTATCTATCTATCTATCTATCTATCTATCTATCTATCTATCTATCTATCTATCTATCTATCTATCTATCTATCTATCTATCTATCTCACAGGAAATCTGATCAATTCTGGATTGGGGCCTCCATCCATGCCTTTAGTGTAGGTCCATTCAACAAAGGAGTTTTCTTGCTGTTCATTCTCATTTTTATAATTTTCTAATATTCTTAAGCAACAAAACGATAAATAAATACGCCGGTAGTATTGAATGTTTGTAAATACATTGTCATATACGTTGCACGCTCCCGCTTTTTCCCATGGATCTCTGCATGCGACTTTTGAGAAAGCTGTCCTGTGATGTGTGCCGTGCTAGTTTGGTAACAGATGCTGTTCTGGCATCATATGATCAAAGCTACCACTTGCTCACATTAAAAAAGGTTTGATGATTCCTTCTGATGGTACAGTCTAGGTGGTCAAAGTAGCTGAACATGTTATCCGACCGTCGACATCAGGGCAAGCTGTTGGTGTATCTTTGATCAATCATCTAAACCAATCTCGGCCCGAACAAACTGATGTGTTTTTTCTCAAGGAGCACATTGAGGAAACACAGTTTGAAATCGACAACCGTCATTTTATGCTCATGTCTTTAGTTGTGTCTGTCTTCCACAAACTAAGGGTGCACCATATTGCCAGACTGAATACTTTCAAATTACAGAATCTGAGTGAGTGAGAGGAAGTGTAAGTCTAGAGGAGATCAGTGAGGTAGGGGGGAGCAAAACTGTGGAGAGCTTTAAATGTTAAGAGCGGTATTTTATATTGTATTCAGTAGTGAACAGGGAGCCAGTGAAGTTGAGAGAGAATAGGTGTAATGTGTTCAGTGGATTTAGATTAGCGCGTTATTTTCCTGGCAGCAGAATTTTGAAGAAGTTGTAAGCAATGGATACATTTTTGTAAGATGCCCAATATAGAATAGCATTACAATAATCTATATGTGAGGTTGTCCTGCGTTAGAACAGGACAAAGTCATGTTTCGGAGATTGAAGAAGGCAGTCCGAGAAATGTTACTTATATGGGAGGAATTATTTAATAATAATAATAATTATTATTATTATTATTATTATTATTTAATAATTGCCATTATTAGTGTATAAATGGATGTAAATAATTGCATTTAAACAATTCGTCAAAATCTGTTGTATGTAAACGATACTGTTTTAAATATTATTGTTTTTTCATCAGACTGACTACGTCTACCTGTATTAGTTTAAATTACACTTTTGGCACTCGCAATGTGGCGGATGCGCTGACGTATCGTGTCGACTGGGCAACACGATGAATGGGGCGTCAACCTATATATGTCTATGCCTCAGATCCCGCTTTTTTTACACTGACGTCAGACTGCGGCCATGATGTCGCCGAGACTCGAGGGTTAAGCTTCACCTGTTACCGCTTTCGGCAGAACTTTTAAAGATTTGCATCTACTATTAGCCACCTCCATTGCGTTTGGAATGAAAGGTACGCCTCAGTATAAAAGTCCCGTTTGCTTAGCTTGGTGGTGGTAGTTATTTGTAAGTTTTAGCAATATACTGTGCAGTCCGTCCTTTATATTTCAAACCAACCATAACACACGTATGTGTTTTCGAGTTATTAAAGCGGTAGATTTTGCAGTTTAATCGAATTGATGCACTTAAAGTCACCACTCATTGGCAGTCTTTACAATTTGATTAAATTCTTTTGTTTATGTTATATATACAATATAACAATATATATAATACATACATAGTATATGTATGTATGTGTTTAAATGCATAAAATTAACAACATTAAATGTGGGTATAAATACAGTAATTGTGTCACGGATTTGTTTTGCGGATTATTTCTTTATGGATTTATTCATTTCACAAACGCCGCACGCAAAACGAAAAAAATATTTCAATGAAAGCTGTCACTTTCACTCACCAAAGCACAAAAGCAACTACCGCTTTTAGATTGGTGAGCTGTCCGCAAGATGGACGTAGACTGTTTGCTTGACTTGGAAATACTGTTGCTCTTGGACAGGCTCAAATTTGTAACCGTAGATGTCGAATACCTTAAGAAACGGATTTTATTATTGGGTGTCTGCATCTGAAATGTCTGCTGTAAATATGGCACTTGATTGCCAAAGGTTTACGTCCACCGCATTGGAGTAGAGGTGGGGGCCAAGGAGGTGACGGCCCTGGGCATCCATATCGGGGGACATCATATTAAAAGAGTGTTACTCTCTAGGAGAGCCTTGTTTCGAAAATAATTTTAATTTAATATCAACAATTTTAAATTACTATAGCTTATTCTCAGTGAAGCACAATGACTTTTAAGCGCTATAAGTGATCGCACCGGGCCTGACCGGACCCTGCGCAGCGAAAAGAGGCCTTGCCTTGAAAACATTACGAAAACTATGTTTATTTCTCATGGGACAGGAAATCGAACATACGAGTCATACGAACTTAAAAAGGGCATCAGCACGGGAGAGATGCTCTGCTCCCTGTTTGTTCCTCCCTCAGTCCCGTATGCGCAGTGAACGTTAAGGGTCATTTGTCCAACCTTGGTCCAGTAAAGTGTTATTCTGAGACTGGGTTTACCTCACATATTTCATCTCTTGTGTTGTTTTTGTAGCTAGTCCAGTAAAGTAAGTCGAAGAAAAATGTAGTGTGTGTAGCCAGAGTAAATCTGGGTTATGTTATCATTCTTGCATGTGCAGGAGTTCGGTCGGTGTTCTTCACCTTTCACATGCGAGCTTTAATAAGCACAGTAGGCATTGTTATAAACGGTGACATGAATACATTAAGATATTTGACTATTTTTTATTTTTAAAAAATCTACAATAGTTCTAGTGTAAATTCTTTCATAAGGGCGCCAAACCTTTGCGCAGGACATGCATACGTTATTTTATGTGTTGAATCAGCTATATTCGATTTTAAAGAGATGCTACAGCTACATTAATCGTTTTTTTTTTTTGTTTTTGCCTGGTAAGGCTCCATCCATCCATCCATTTTCCAACCCGCTGAATCCGAACACAGGGTCACGGGGGTCTGCTGGAGCCAATCCCAGCCAACACTGGGCAGGAACCAATCCCGGGCAGGGTGCCAACCCACCACAGGACACACACAAACACACACCAAGCACACACTAGGGCCAATGTAGAATCACCAATCCACCTAGCCTGCATGTCTTTGGACTGTGGGAGGAAACCGGAGCGCCCGGAGGAAACCCACGCAGACACGGGGAGAACATGCAAACTCCACGCAGGGAGGACCCGGGTCTCCTAACTGCGAGGCAGCAGCGCTACCACTGCACCACCGTGCTGCCCACGTGGGAAGACTCCATTAATAAAACTCCTGTCAATGACGGACTGAAAGAGCTATTTTATGAATAATTTAACAGTAAATTTTGCATTTAATTCCAGACTATGACTTGTCAAAAGAGAGGGAATGTTCTATTCAATATTATTCGACTGTACTATCCTTCCTGACATTAGTCATCAGAAGCAAATGTCAATCATTTTTATATCTTTGCATGTACAGTGGGGCCTCGCACAATTGTTTTTGGAGAGGAGATCTAATTTGGATAAAATGTGTATTTATTTAATATGCCTTTCCTTATCATATTCATATGCATTGTTTACCATTCACTTTGACAGCACCTCCCCTTAGGGTGCATACAATCAAGGAGTTTGCCCTGGGCATCTTCTAGCTTCTGTATGGCACTGGTCCACCGTAGTGGCAATTCACCAATCAAACAAAAGGACTGTCTAGAACTCGCCCTCTTAACTTTGACGAGTGAAAGTCAAAGGCACATTGTGTGCAGTGTCACTGCAATGAATGAATGACATGATGAAAATTAATAAAGGAATGAGTCATATAAAATATTTCGTGGCACAAATTTTTATAATCACATTTCATTTTATTGTATGTTTATTCACACATTTCACAGTTTATTTATTTGCGTATTTACGTATGTATTACAGTAGTTTTACTTTTGTCTGAAATATTTCTTCATAACATTCTACAGGCAGCAGGTTGTCATTTGAGTGATTAAAACTAGTAAGACGTACAACATTTCTTATGTCTGGTTCTCAAGAAAATATTTTAAGATATGAATACAGTAATCAAATCACACATCTTTCATCGATCAGAGAGAAGATTAATTGATTTTTAAAAGAAATTGGGCCTTTAAGTAAGATCAGGCATTTTAGAGTTGCTGAATGAACAGTACTTGCAGACAATGTGCCATGCGCTTCAACGGGGGACGTATTAACACACAGCTGCTACACGGTACCTCAGTGTGTAGATAGATAGACAGAGAGATAGATAGATGGATAAATACTTTATTAATCCCAAAGGGAAATTCACATACTCCAGCAGCAGCATACTGATAAAGAACAATATTAAATTAAAGAGTGATAACAATGAAGGTATAACAGACAGACAATAATTTTGTATAGTATTAACGCTTACCCCCCCGGGTGGAATTGAAGAGTCGCATAGTGTGAGGGAGGAACGATCTTCTTAGTCTGTCAGTGGAGCAGGACGGTGACAGCAGTCTGTCGCTGAAGCTGCTCCTCTGTCTGGAGATGATCCTGTTCAGTGGATGCAGTGGATTTTCCATGATTGACAGGAGCCTGCTCAGTGCCCATCGCTCTGCCACAGATGTCAAACTGTCCAGCTCTGTGCCTACAATAGAGCCTGCCTTCCTCAGTTTGTCCAGGCGTGAGGCATTCCTCTTCTTTATGCTACCTCCCCAGCACACCACCGCGTAGAAGAAGGCACTCACCACATCTGTCTGATAGAACTGCAGCATCTTTTTGCAGATGTTGAAGGACGCCAGCCTTCTAAGGAAGTATAGTCGGCTCTGTCCTTTCTTACACAGAGCATCAGTATTGGCAGTCCAGTCCATCATCCAGCTGAACTCCCAGGTATTTATAGGTCCACACCCTCTGCACACAGTCACCTCTGATGATCACGGGGTCCTTGAGGGGCCTAGTCCTCCTAAAATCCACCACCAGCTCCTTGGTTTTGCTGGTGTTCAGGTGTAGGTGGTTTGAGTCGCACCATTTAACAAAGTCCTTGATTAGTTTCCTATACTCCTTCTCCTGCCCACTCCTGATGCAGCCCACAATAGCAGTGTCATCTGCAAACTTTTGCACGTGGCAGGACTCCGAGTTGTATTGGAGGTCCGATGTATATAGGCTGAACAGGACCGGAGAAAGTTCAGTCCCCTGTGTTGTTGACCACAATGTCAGACTTGCAGTTCCCGAGACGCACATACTGGGGTCTGTCTGTAAGATAGTCCACGATCCATGCTACCAGGTATGAATCTACACCCATCTCTGTCAGCTTGTCCCTAAGGACCAGAGGTTGGATGGTGTTGAAGGTGCTAGAGAAATCCAGAAACATAATTCTTACTGCACCACTGCCTGTCCAGGTGAGAGAGGGATCGGTGTAGCATATACTGTAGAAGATTGCATCCTCCGCTCCCACCTTCTCCTGGTTTGCGAACTGCAGAGGGTCAATGGCGTGGCGGACCTGTGGCCTCAGGTGGTGAAGCAGCAGTGTAGTGAATCTCGATCCCTGGTTGGGAACACGTTCTCCTGTGTCAGCTTGGTTTTCCTTCTGTGTACTGCGATTTTCCATCTGCATCCTCAAAGAAGCACCTATTAGGTTAATTGTTGACAATAAAAGAGTTAAGTGTGGGTGCGTGAGTGGGCCATCGATGAACTGGTTAGTCTAGCTGATTCCTGTCTTGCATTCATTGCTGCAGAGATAGGCGGGAGCCTTCACTGGATCTAGCGGGTATGAAAGTGTTTTATTATGTCATATAAATAATACGATCTTCTTTTCGATAACGCCATCTCCCATACCGAGGAATGTTGTGCTTTAGAGCATTAGCTACACAAACGCGTGGATTTGAAATGACTGGGTATTGTGTAAAAGTTGCATCTGTCAGTCCTTTGTGGCATGTTGCACTTTTCACACAAATTTAACAAAAGTTACAGGCTGTGGCTGGAAAACCACTAAGAACTTTTGTGAAATACTCTGGCGTAGAGTTTTTGAGTTGTTTTCCTGCCCAAAATTTTATTGATTTTTTTTACAAAAATTACAGCAGTACATGTATATAGGGTGGTCCAGATCTAATTATGCAATTTTCATTTATGCTATAACTTATTAAGTTTATTGCATAGAGAATTCACAAAAAATTCTTTTTGTTGCCGATAGATGGCAGCACCTGCCCTGCATTCCAAAATGGCAGGGAGACAGTTGTCAGTCGAACGGTGGGTGCGATGTGTTTGCCTTTTTTTGATAACGGGCAATGTTTCTGAGGTGCATTGCATGAAAATTGTATAATTAGATCTGGACCACCCTGTACGGTTTACATGTATTTTTAGTTCTCTATAGAAAAGAAAGTCAAATACATCTCAGTAAAACAAAAATAAAGGTAATAACAGGCAAAATAGTTAGTGTATTGCCAATATTTCTCTTGACATTTTAACCCCAAACCTGTAGTGTTTGCATTTTTGCAAGAAATGAATAAAAATATATCAACAAGTATTCCAAAAATAGTTCACATTTTTATTCAAAACCACATCACTAGAATGCTACATAAGGAGATTAAAAACATAAAAAAGTAAACAAAAAATTTATCACTTGTAATGGTGCACTCCAAATCAACATGAACCATTACATATGTGACTTTGGCACAAGTGTGCTGTTACAAACTGTCAAAATTCATTCATTTTCTTAAGTGTGCGTACATGCTGATTAATGGAGCTCATTGCTGACAATTGTCCCTGATTTTTTTCTCAATGCCTTTCTTGGTGCAGCCTTTGAGCTGCTGTCCAGATTGATGCCAGTGAAACATCCAAAAAACATAAGCTCAATATTCTTTAGATGAAGTTGCACTTTGTATTTTTTGCATTTCTCATGTTGAATAATTTGCTACACCTTGCCTGATGAAGGGGTCTTAGCTGCCTCGAAAGCTTGCATTTGTAATCTATTTAGTTAGCCAATAAAAGCTGTCATTTCACCCTATTTTCTCCTATATCAATCTATGGCTAACACGGTACAACACTCTACTGCTATGAATAATTTATAGAAATTGTCCCTGCAATTGTTTGTCTGAGATCTGGGCAGAAGCTGTGTGGAAATCACACATTTCCCCCAAAACATACCGTATTGTATGTATTTAGTGAAATACATTTTTTCTTGAAATTTTAATTGCATATGCATAAACATTAATATAACAAGGATTGTGTTTGAATTTTAATTAATTTTAATTTCAATTTACCAGTCGATCTACGCTCCTACCCTCACCTATGGTCATGAGCTATGGGTAGTGACCGAAAGAACGAGATCGCGAATACAAGCGGCTGAAATGAGTTTCCTCCGCAGGGTGTCTGGGCTTTCCCTTAAAGATAGGGTGAGAAGCTCAGTCATCCGGGTGGGGCTCAGAGTAGAGCCGCTGCTCCTCCGCATCGAGAGGAGTCAGATGAGGTGGCTCGGGCATCTGATCAGGATGCCTCCTGGACGCCTCCCTGGTGAGGTGTTCCGGGCACGTCCAACCGGGAGGAGGCCAGGGGAAGACCCAGGACACGCTGGAGGGACTATGTCTCCCGGCTGGCCTGGGAACGCCTTGGGATTCTCCCGGAAGAGCTGGAAGAAGTGGCCGGGGAGAGGGAAGTCTTGTCCTCTCTGCTTAAGCTGCTGCCCCCGCGACCCGACCTCGGATAAGCGGAAGAGGATGGATGGATGGATGGATTGTGTTTGAATGAATTCCAGGGTGTGAGTACCTTCAACTTGGTACTGCAGGTTGAAGTTGTAGAAGCTTGCTAGCAAAGCTGCCAACCCTGTCACCAGTGGTTAAACCACCACCTGTCCCTCAATGGACACCATCCAATGCACTGGAGTCATTCGTATTTCACCTACAGTACAGCAAACTGCCATTTATTAAAGTCCATTCACCAATTCATTCAAATACGTTGCACACTTTATCCAAGTAACTATAGATGTATATCCTTTTTGAGAACATGCAACATTAAATGAATAACATCTGTATCTTCCGTTAGCTAAAACGAACCATATACTGTACCTTGAATGATAAGTCTTGGCAATTCTGTCAATGCCAAAACTCTTTGGATGTCTGCTGCCATCATGGCTGATGAAAATACAGTACTGTACACAGTTCAACTAGTACAATATCCAAACACCATTCATTAGTATTATAAATTACACAACAACTGTCTGTGATAATGACATAATCAAATCACAGTATAAAATTACTTTATTTCCAGTGTCTAAACATATAGAAGAAATAAATATTGAATAAGAATTCTACATGAACTCACATCAGCATGAAGAAAGAGGGATTCCTCCATTTGAAAGTGAGCAATCAGAAGTAGGATGATGCAGTACAGTATGTAATATTGTTTTCTTTACTTTTTCAATACTTGGAAAGGACACTTTGCACACAATCATTTGTTGGTTTCTCCTGAAAAAACGTAAGAATTATCTTTGTCTTCCCTCAATGATCTCCTACATTTTTAAAAGAATTAGAATATCTGCCAGTATTTCACACAACATTTAAAGCTAGCATTTGGATAATTTTAATGCAATTTATATATATATATTATATATTTTATTTAATATGCTGACTGATTGCTGACTCATAGAATTCAGAAGTAAACATACTACTGATTGTTTTTGAGAATAAAACATAACAGCAACGGCACGAGAAAGTCCGGTTTGGCAGGCGTCACCAAGCGAGTTCACGACATGAAGCCAAAGGGGTGTGCAGGGGTCTCAAGCACACGTAAGCACTAGCTCAGAAAAGATATGATCTTGATGTGCCTTATGCAATACTGTATGCTACTCCATACTTTTACAGCAGGGTTTCATTATTAACCCTGCCTGTCAACGATTTTAGCTTTGGTGCTATACACTGACACTTTGCTTCCTCAGACTTTTCAAAGTTGATATTGTATTCCTTTTCTTCTTTGCTCTCCGAAGAAGGCACACACCCCAGCACCTGCATGCTAAATTATCATTCCAATGGTTTGTAAGAAAATGTTTCAACAGAAAATGCTGCAGTTATGCTTTGTAAGAAGTTCATTATAATTGTTGCCATTTATTTGTTTTTATTTAGTCAGTATTGAAATAAATATCAATATTTAATATCGTTGAACTCATTGTGTTTGATATTGTACTCTTCAGTTATTATTTTATTATTGTTGTTTTGTTAACTTCCTCATGGTTTGTAGCTTCGGGTCAAGCAAAATAAGCAAAAACAACCAGCTAAATTATTATCTACAGTACAGTAATGATTAGCCAATCATGTAAGTTCAATTATATCCTCCTTTTTTTAATAATGTCTTTAGACTGCTGAAAATAGTATAAGTTCTAATGTTTCAATATTGCTAAGCAGCATGGTTGCATTTTTATTTACACTGAAGTAATCAGACAGCTGCTGCTTAAGAGGGATTAGAGGTGATGAGTATGTTTTTAAATAAGATCATAAAGAGCTTGAGGCCTGTGCCAAATGCATTAGTTGGAAGGGGACAGTGAGCACTAGTATTACTAACAGATTAGTCCATTTTCAGTAAATATATATTTATAGGCAGAAAAAACAAATGTAAAAGTACCAATAATTAAATAAATAATCATTTTCATTATTAGTATTTATAATGAAGTCTACCAATCACTTCAGGAAAATGCCCACATGGATAATATTAGAAATGGCTGCCAGATTTGGGAGTGTCACCTGACTAGTTTTGCATGAGGAGATCTGCTCACGCCAAGGTTCACCTTCAACAATATTAAGGAAACACCTTGTTGGTAATAATGTGATTGGCGTCCCAACAGCTAAACTCGTGGCAAGATTCAGAGTCCGGGCAAGCTCATGGACATTCTCTAGCAAATTTTGGAATATTTATTCTTTTCAACTTCAGCTTCTTTTTATTTTATACTACATAGAATATTGGACTGTGCCACAAGATCTCTAAACAAGATGAGTGTCAGTGAGGAGGATGTGTCTAAATTTCTTGATGGAAATCCATCATTTGCCAGGCAATATTTTGATAAAAAACTTAGACCGGAAGCAATTACTAAGGTACTTGGTAGAGATGAAGCAAAAGTAGACTTCACTAGTTTTCGGGAACTTAGTCAAGTGGAAGAGAGTGAAATTCTTTTTGAGCTCATTCGAGACATGCAGGAGAGTATTAACATGGAAAAAGTGGTCTTCAAGACTCTGAAAAGAATTAGCTTCCTTATTCATGCAGACCGCTGCAGCCTCTTCATGTACCGACAAAGGAATGGTATACCAGAGCTTGCTACTCGGCTGTTTAATGTCAGTAAAGATTCTAATTTGGAGGAATGTCTCGTCCAGCCAGACTCAGAGATTGTCTTTCCACTGGATATGGGTGTGATTGGACATGTTGCTTCAACTAAAAAAACTGTTAATGTGGAAAATGTAGAAGAGGTAAGTTCTGTCTAACTACAATATATTTTCTAAATGTGGGGCCATCAGTGAGTTGGACTTTAAAAGCATTCTTTCTATCATAGGAGTTACAGAATCCATGATGCACAGAGTCATTTTTTCTTAACAAATAAGTAATATGTGGTATCATAATGGTATTCTCCTTAACCTTGAATTTTAAAATTGTATTTTTGTAATTGTAACTGTAATTCTATTTGTAGAATAGTTTCTAAACAATGTGACTGTAATGCAAGCCAAGTATTTAAAACATTTCCTGAAACATTTACTCAAACTAACTTACAAGGTTTGGTCCATGGCAACAGCTGGTGCATGGTTAAGTGTCTTGCTTAATATCACAGGATGAGTCACAGCAAAGAGCTACACCAGCAGTCTTGTGTTTTAAAATACATTTTCTCAACATTTAGGCCATACTGCTTGATTTTAGGAAGCGTAACGTTTTTGTAAACTAATATTATAAGGATTAGCCAGTGTGAACCCACACATTTGTATTCTCTTAAAATCGGCTTTGAATCTAGTTGTCCTACATGACATGAACTTGATTTTTCATGTACATATACATGATCAAAAAAAGAATGGAAAACTATTTTATAAAACAAAATGCATAATCTATAGCATACATAATATCAATAAGATTTGTGGCCAGTTGTAATGCACTCTATTTAACAGTGCCATTGTGCTTACTAAAGGAAAACAATAAAGATTATATTTACTATGCTGAAATGATTAGTATAGTATAGTTTATTATTTCATTCATGTATGCATTTTAACATTTCACTTTGTGATGACTATTTATAGGAAGAATAGATTGGAGCATTACACGTGAAAGTGTTGTATTCAGTATATATGACTGTAAACTTTGTACTTCAGAAATTCATAGAATAGCTGAGTTGGTGCCATTGTTACCGTACCGTCTACCACAAAGCAGTAGAGAAAAAATGGATGGAATGGATAAGATCCTTTACAATGCAAAAATGTCCATATTCCACATTTATGGAAGATGTCTTTGAGGGGGAGACACCTGCTGATGTTCTTGGGTGTTTTCACTATCTGCTGTAGGGTTTTAGAGTTGGACGTACTGCAATTTCCAAACCAGTTGTTGTAGGAAGTGAAGATGCGGCTGTGTCTTTTTGGCTAATGCAGCAGTACTGAGGGTTAAGGAGAGGTTCGCCACAATATATACACCCAGAAAGTTGGCACTTTTGACCATCTCCAATGGATCCATTGATGTCCAGTTTGACATGGTTAGGACATGTTTTAATTTAAGTCACCAATCATTTCTTTTGTTTTAGCTGCTTTAAAATATGATCATTCTTCTTGCACCAAACTATAAGCTGTTCTAGCTCTTCTTTCTATCTCAACTCTTTGTTGTTGCTTAAGAAGCCCACCATAGCTGTGTCATCTGCAAATATGATGACATGATGTGAGCTGAACTGGGTAATTCCAGTGATTTTAAGCATATGAAAAGAATTAGACCAGAGAAAATAATTTCCTTAGCCTCTTCATATGTGTTGTTAATAATTGGGCTCTTTTAGGTCCCTCCATCTAAGCATCCCTCCATTTTTTAACTTCCTTCTTTCCACTAAAATTTAATGTTAAGCTACAATGTATTCTGAAGGATATCATGTACAATGCAGCAATGAATGGTGGCCTATAAATTATAAGGCTCACTCTCTCACGGAGGGCCAGTTTATAGAAAAATAATAAACATAAGTTCTTTATGTGGGATATGTTAGCAAATTGGAGATCCTGGGAAAAGAAGCATATTAACACAGGTAGAACCACATTTCTTCTTCTTAGTAGTATTATGGTGTTCTTTGTCACATTATCAGCTTCCACAATCTGCTTGACATTCAGCAGATGTTGCTCATATTTTTTTTCCCATAATGTCACTTAAAGTGCCAATCACTTTGTTATAATAAACCCATGAGCAGAGGTCAATTTCTGAGGTTGTCACCACCTCAAATATTTCACATTTCCAGTATGTATTAGTTCATAAGATTTAAATCAAGACCAAAATCAAGATTCTAGCTTCATTAGTTCATGAGTCATCATTACAGATGAACAGACCTTAGCATTTTATATATATATAGATTTTGATCACTTCAGGAAAGTTAATAAACTTCTGACCACAGCTTGCTCTAGGTAAGAGAATTTTCCTTCACTGTTTCTCTCAGTAAGGATTTCTTCAGAGACAAAGACAATGCATTTGGGAATGTTTGTTTTTCATTTTTCAGGTTTGTATATAGTAAGTATTTCAGTACTGTATATACATTTTTACGTGACACAGCATCTACCAGTCTAAACATACAGACTCACAAGTTTGATTCCTAACTTAACTTTTGATGGCATTTTTATGGCTTAGTTGTGATCTTATGGGGCTTCTTCAGTTTCTGTGGTTTTCTTCTGCCTTCCATATTAGTTTGATTTATGGGCCTATACTGGCCTGGAATGACTTGAGTGTTGGTGTTAAATGTGATGGATACCATTTAAGGTGTATTTGTATATTATTCCTGATGCTGCTGGTTGTATTTGATTTACTGACAGATGAATTTGCAAGCTTGTGGTCTTGATAAATGCATTAAGCTGGTGTCGCCTAATGTTTATTCCTCTCACTGACAATTAATTTTGACTTCTCAGATGGCTCACTGACATGATGATGATGTTTCTCCAGTTTTCTTGATTTTAACTGGAAAAAGGCATCATCCTAGAAAAATACTAACATACAGTACGTCAAATGATCAAAAATGTGAAATGCTAATGTAACTAGTTTCTGTTGCTAATCTTTGTATGAGCTCAGCTAATAATTTATTTAACATGAATCTTCCCAAATACTGTAATTGTTGTGGAATGATAATAGATAAATAAATAATAGATAGATAAAGATATTTATGTAGAGTAACAGAAGTTCTGCAAATTGGCACCAAAGTGCAACTGAAGAAAACAAGCTCCTTCTTAGTCACTCTTGATGGTGATCTCATCAGACCTTCTTCTAATGCAAGGAATCTTGGGGTCATTTTTGATCCCTCCCTTTCCACCCAAATAAGCCACATTAAGAAACTTTCTTACTTTCACATCCATAACATACCCCATGTTTGCTTATTCCTCTCCTTTTCTAACGCTGAGAAACTTTTTTATCATATCCCACATTGATTACTGTAATTCCCTACTGGCAGGTGCCACTTCTAATCTTATATCACAGCTCCAGATGATTTAAAACTCTGCTGCAAGAGTCCTAACAAGAACCAGCAACAGCGAGCACATAACAGTCATCCTGCTTTGTCTTCACTGGCTCCCCGTGTTTTACAGAATTGAATATAACCTACAAAGCGTTAAATGGCCTTGCACCGGACTACATCAGTGACCTTCTTCATCACTAGGCTTCTGTTCTCCCACTACAGTCCTCTGATTCTGACAATCCTGTTGTGACCCTCATTAACCTGCACTCTGTGAGTGACTGGGCCTTCAGCTGTATAGCACTCAGACTTTGAAATGACCTCCTTAAATTAATTAGATCAGCAGACTCCATTCATTCTTTTTACAAAAACAACTTAAAACTCAGATTGTTCTGGAAGGCTTTTAACTTAACCTGTTATTCTTCTTCTTCCTCTCTGTCCAGATGCTCAGTATAATTTGTGTGTATGTTGTATTACAAATTATGTTATTTGCTAGGCTTTCTTTTAATATTGAATTTAATATTTTACTCAGGTTTATTGACTTTTATAATTGACTTTATATATGTTATCTATCTGTTCAGGAAACATCTGTATCCAATGTTACATATACCTGCTGTATATTTATGAGACTCTATGAAGCACCTTGAGCATGTGAAAGCTGCTATATGAATCCATCTATCCATTATCCAACCCGCAATATCCAAACTACAGAGTACGGGGGTCTGCTTGAGCCTGTCCCAGCCAATACAGGGCGCAAGGCAGGAAACAAACCCCGGGCAGGGCGCCAGCCCACCGCAGGGCACACACACCCACACACACCAAGCACACACTAGAGACAATTTAGAATCGCCAATCCACCTAACCTGCATGTCATTGGACTGTGGGAGGAAACCAGAGTACCCGGAGGAAACCCATGCAGACACGGGGAGAACATGCAAACTCCACGCAGGGAGGACCCGGGAAGCGAACCCATGTCTCCTTACTGCGAAGCAGCAGCGCTATCCACTGCGCCACCGTGCCGCCCTTGCTAAGTAAATAAAATGTATTATTATTGTTATTATTATTATAGTTAAATATATTTACAGTTAAGTTTTTTTTAATGTTTATTAATTAAAGAACAAATTATTTCAGTGAACTCAGTTTATGGTGTGTGACCAGAAAGGGGCACCCCAGAGTCCCAGACTCCAGATACAAGTGCCCAAACACAGAAAAGGATTTAAATAAAGTAATAATAATAATAATAATAATACATTTTATTTGAAAGCGCCTTTCAAAACACTCAAGGACACTGTACACAGTAAAAAATAATAATAAAAGTAAGAAAATAAAAAGCAGGGAAAAGAGCAGGTAATTTACAAGATCATAAAAACATAAAACAGTTCCAAATAGGAAAATGGAGAAAGTTATGTGGGATAAGCTATTTTGAATAGGTGATTTTTTAGTCTAGACTTAAAAAGAGAGAAAGAGGTGATGTTTCTTATTTCAGGAGGTAGGGAATTCCAAAGTGCACTACATTGTATTAGTTTTATTAGTTGAATATATTGTATTGCTAATGAGAATGAAGTGTGACTAGGAGGATGTGTGGAGCATCTTTTCGAGAAAGGAAGATGAATGCTGAGTTAAGAAAACTTGATGTGCAGGCATTAGGTGTTGTGCTGAGGAGTAACTAACTGACTAAGGTGGTTTGGACATATGGAGGCAGAGGATGATTGAGTGATGAGGTGCACTAGGGTGAAGGTAAAGGGGAAGAGGACTAATGAGAGGCTGATGAAGATGTTGGAGGTGGTGTCAGATGATATGAAAAGCATTAGTCTCACCACAAATGATGCCCAGGACAATGGAGAGTGATGTAAAGTTTTTTAGGGGATAATTGGCTAATCTGAATTAAACCAGCGATGAGGATGATAATGATTCTGTTTTGCTAATAACTTGAAATAACTTTCAGCAGTAACTGTGAGCTTGGATCATTACCCAGGAGGATGCTGAAACAGCTCAGTTTTTGTTTTGTTGTACCCAAGACTGTAGTTCTCGCTGATCTTGGAAGTTATTTTACAGTATGATGATATTCAGACGAGATAAACAGGATATTTTTATAAATATAGCCATAAGGAACATGACTGGAGCCTATAGTTTCAGTTCTGTCTGTTTGTCGCGTTGCTCACTTAATGCATAGGAAACCAATCCAAGATTTAGCAGATACTGGCAGTTATTGACTTGCAAGTATGGCTGGAACACAATAAATGAAGTTTCATTCCACTCTCTTAATATGAACAGAGTAAGTAACTTATCTAGGCCTTAGTTACAGAAGTATGTAAAATAATAGAACTCCATATCTAAAGTGTTTTTTGTACTTTACAGCATACCTATATTATAATGTGCTATATTATGTTTGTGAAATAAAAATTAAATGCAGGCACGTTTGAATTAAAAGGGTAACAAATGAATAAAGCCTAGATGCTAGTGTTAGATTAATCAGCACCTTAGTATTACTGTATATCACATGGAGAGTTGTACTCTATCTATCTATCTATCTATCTACAGTATGAATATAGGAGTCATAGGGATCTTAGCAGCATCAATGCAAAGAAGGATACGGAGCACACTTACAAAACAACAGATGTCAGTTATCCTGGTGCGTCCATCTTTTAGTTATGTGAACAAAAAGTGAATGTGCAAACTCCACCTAGACAGTGAGTGACCAACCTGTGAATTAAACCCAGTCTACTAAAGCAATTAGTCAGCAGTGCTAACTGCAATTAGTATTTTACATGGTAAAGGAAAACATTAGGTGCAGTCAGGTGGATACATTCTGGGCAGCTGTTTTCTTCAGGTGCAACATTCTAATGAAGAAGCTGCCTCGACAGAATGATGAATTTCATCCTAAATTTCAATTTTGATTTAAAGTGGTCAACATCATCTTCGGAAAAGGTTTCTGATTTCAACTGGGGGCATTAATATTAGTATAAAGATTATTTTGACAAACTTTGCCATGCTTCATTTGTTGATTATTTAAATTATATGTTGTTCTTGTTTTCTAAAAAAAATCCAGTGTAGCCACTTCAGCCCATTTGTGGATGAGCTTACAGAATACAAAACAAGAAACATTCTTGCCACGCCGATTATGAATGGCAAAGATGTTGTGGCTGTTATTATGGCAGTGAACAAAGTCGATGGTCCTCACTTCACACAAGGGGATGAAGATGTAAGTACTTCTTCAGATTAATGTCTGGGAGAAAACTTGTCCATAAAAATTTTATTTCATAATTTTTTTGTATATTACTATTTAATTCATAATTGTTTGTCGTAACACATTATTTTAAACTTGATCCAGTTTTAAAATTAGATATATACTAAACTTAGTTACACATTATATTCACTCATTTATTTTCACAACCCATTTGTTCCATTTCAGAGTCACAAGAGCATTGCGTGAAAGGCACCAGCCATAGATGGCGCACTAATATATTTATATTTATGTATTTATACTCACAGCACATCCACCTAAAATGCATGTGTTTGCATAGCAGGAGTGGAGCAGAAAACTGCAATCCTTCAAAGTGGTTGAAAATGCTTTCATTCTTTTTTTGTCACACATTTGAAACTCTATATTATACAAAAGTGGATAAAATGTGGAAATATAATATCCATCAAGCCATCTTGAAACCCACTTAGTCTAATTCTAGGCTTATGGATTGCTATAGCCTTCCTTGGGCGCATTAAACACAACAAATATTATAATCCATCCATTGTCTAACCCGCTGAATCCGAATACAGGGTCATGGGGGTCTGCTGGAGCCAATCCCAGCCAACACAGGGCACAAGGCAGGAAGAAAGAATTCAAAATATGCAGTGTTTTTTGATACATAATCTTAAAAATCAGTTATGTAGCATTTCCTTTTTATTTTCTTTTTGCAAAATAATCTTTTCCGATAATTTAACCAGAATGACATGGTTAAACAGAGTTTATTTCTGCTTAGTCACAGTTCATGGGTTATTATTAAGAAAAAATCATGTTGACATATAAAGGACATGCAAACTCAATATAGACAGAAACTGGACTATAATTTGAACTTGGCACTGTGGAACTGTCTGAAAGTAGTGCTAACCCCTGCACCACCACCATGCTGAATATAGGACAGCTACACTCTAATAAACATTAGGGTGATGCTTTAACATAGCACTGCTCTTTAAGTTCTCCTTGCTTTGACAAAATTATGCAACAGTAGCAAATATATCAAGAAACTAACATAAGCATTACATTTTAATATCCCAACATATGGTTCACCTTTCTTAATTCCTTTGATCTTTGTTACTGTATGTATAGGTGATAAAAAGGCTTTTTTCATTTGTTTTGTTTGATGTGTACTAATACCATGAAATAAATGTTCATCCTTCTTTTTCAGCTTTTTCTAAAATATCTCAATTTTGCCTCATTAAACCTAAAAATATACCACCTGAGCTACCTGCATAACTGTGAAACCAGGAGAGGACAGGTATGTTGACAGTAACTATGATTTGGTTTTTCAGTACTACAACAAAATGAAACAAGGATATAATTTTGTCTTGTATATCTGCTGGTGGCTGTTAACTTCTCTTTAATGAAAAAGTAATTATGACAAGTAGCCAGGCTAAGTTCATGGACATCAATGACATATACACTGTTGTACTTATTCAACATTTACTTTACATTGACATGTATTTAATGTTAGACAACATTACTGCCCCCTCTGTATTCACTGTTAAACAGGTGAGGTTATTGTGATGATAGTGACAGATATTAGCACCTTAAGTCTTAAGAGGTTTATGGTATTTAGATGCCAGTTATTCTAAACAATGCAAGAAAATTAATGTCTGAAAGTGGTGAGACTATACTTTTAGACAGCTTTCTGTTTTTTTTTTTTTTGCTAAATACCATTAATGCTAAGAGAGAGTTTGGACAGTTGCAGTCATAGATAATCATTTTGACCAGACAGTTCTGCAGAGAAGGGAAAAAGTAAACGAAAAAAGAAAAGCAAGGTGTATACGCACCACAGTTAAAGAGGCTGAAATGCAGTTCAAAGAACTGAAAGATACAATCATTGACAGGAAAGTCTGGTGAGTTATTTTGCATAAGCATTTTTATTTACAGAGTTACCAAAATTTGGAAACAGTAAAATACACAGTACAACAAAACTAAAGAGAATTGCTTTGCTTTTTTAAAACAGTTTTTATTGAGTCTGATAAGAGTGTCTTCATAGGTTCTGTTGTGGTCTGCCAACAAAGTCTTTGAAGAGTTGACGGATATCGAGAGACAGTTTCACAAAGCCTTATACACTGTGCGAGCATATTTAAACTGTGACAGATACTCAGTTGGGCTATTGGATATGACCAAAGAAAAGGTAAAATTCTTGTTATTGGCTAAGAAACATTTAGAATATTAATGAATCCATTTTTGAATAAACATTTTACAAACTAAAGCCATAAGAAGTAAGACCTTTTCTTAGAGGCACACTCACGCACATATCCACTAGGTCAGTATTAAATAACAAAATAACCTTATAATGCATCTCTTTTGCATTTGGGAAGCCAAAACCTATACAGCCATTTACAGAATGTCCCAAAATCCACACAGACAGTACTGGGGCTGAGACTGAAATCTGGGCTCTGAAACTGTGAGGCAGCAGTGCTGACCCCTGCAATAGTCTGCTGCAGATGGCAGTACATTTCTTGGTGGCTTGTGTGCTTGGTGTGTGTGGGTGTGTGTGCCCTGCGGTGGGCTGGCGCCCTGCCCGGGGTTTGTTTCCTGCCTTGCGCCCTGTATTGGCTGGGATAGGCTCAAGCAGACCCCCGTGACCCTGTAGTTAGGATATAGCAGGTTGCATAATGGATGGATAATTGAAATATTCCCAAGAGTTTGAAATTGTATTTCCCTTTTTGGGCTTATTCTTATCAGTAGTTTCTTTTTTACTGTTATAGGCTGCGTTAATAACAAGAAACAATATCAGTGCAGATTACAATCTGTTTATCTTACTGTGTTTTTAAAGAACTACTGTTAAGTAGGACGATGCTCATGTGGTTTTGTTGTTCTAGGAATTTTTTGACCTTTGGCCTGAGCTAATGGGAGAAGTTCCCCCATATAGTGGACCTCGGACACCTGATGGCAGAGTAAGTTTGGAGTGTTTTTACATTCCGGGCATTTTCTTTGTGGAAATGAATATCTATTCATTTTACACTTACTTTTGAATTTTCTTGTGTGTAATTACTTTTCTTGGTAAAACAGATTAAGAGAAAAATATTACATAAAATTTTCATTCTCATATAGTGGTATTTTATTATGTTCATTCTTTATTTTATGATCAACAGTTATTTCTCCTTTAAAACCAAGATAACATATATATGTAAAAATCTTTTAGTGTGACCCCTTTAGTCACTGCAAATTGACCTTTTATCTTGACTAAAACAAAGTTTCATTCTGTAAAAAATACATATATAATATATATATATATATATATATGCAGTATATGTATATACAGTATCTCACAAAAGTGAGTACACCCCTCACATTTTGTAAGTATTTTATTTTATCTTTTCATGGGACAACACTGAAGATATGACACTTTGATACAATATAGTCAGTGTACAGCTTGTATTACAGTGTAAATTTGCTGTCCCCTCAAAATAACTCAACACACAGCCATTAATGTCTAAACCGCTAGCAACAAAAGTGAGTATGCCCCTAAGTGAAAAATGTCCGAATTGTGCCCAATTAGCCATTTTCCCTCCCCGGTGTCATGTGACTCGTTAGTGTAACAAGGTCTCAGGTGTGTTAAATTTGGTGTTCTCACTCTCACACTCTCTCATACTGGTCACTGGAAGTTCAACATGGCACCTCATGGCAAAAAACTCTCTGAGGATCTGAAAAAAAGAGTTATTGCGCTACATAAAGATAGCCAAAGACATGCAGCATATATAAACAAATGCGTAAAAATAATTTGTTAGTTTTTATTTATTTTCAATATTGCCTCTATTCTATTTTGCAGATTTAATTTTTTTTCACTTGATGTTTGACTAAGTGCTATGATTTACAGAATGAGTGTGTCATTTTTTTTAAATTTAAAAACCTTTGAACACAAAGGTCTCTTGGGATAGTTTTACACAACTTTATTAATTTAATGAATCAGTCCTTTATTTGTACTTATAACATAAAGTAATACAGAAAAACATGTAAACTGGACATGTCTAACTGTTTACCTCATTTATGTAATTATGTGGCTTTCCCACTTCCTAACCTCACAGCACCAACAAAATGTGAACCCTGACACCACATAAACTTTTTAGCTTCATCAGATCATAGCTGGACTTTACCTATCCTCTGTGTCCTCTTTGCCTCCTCTTAGTTAATCTGCAAAGAAGCAATCACCCTTTATTTCATATAGCCCATTTTATAGGTAAGTAAAGAGCTATAGTACCGTATTTACAATTCGGGAACAAGCAGGTTAAGCAACTTATTCATGGTCTCATAATGAGTTGGAAGAAAAACTAAACTGGCAATATTTTGCTTTAAAATACAGTACCTAAGTCACTAAGACTCACTGTAGGCCTAGGCCCCTCTCATTCATTCTTGTCTTCCCTTCTTCAATGTTGCTTACTGTACCTTGGTAGGGCTTGCTGACTGGTCCACACTGGCAAGCACAAATTGTTTCTTATTCCCAAGGTGATCCAAACGTGTCATTAAGGGGCTCCTTCTAAGCCTTTATACAGATCTGTTTTAGTATCCATTCAGATCCTAGTGCCACCAAAGCAACTTTTCACAATATGTGCACTTGTGTGGCTTTTAACTGTTTTTATTGATATATTATAGGTGAGACACTTTCCTGGATTCTTTTATTTTTTAGGAAATCATCTTTTACAAAGTTATTGATTATATACTTCATGGGAAGGAAGAAATCAAAGTTATCCCGTAAGTTATTTATTTATTTTTTTTTACCTTGAGTTCAAGTACAGGTTTACTGTCACGTGTAAATGATACATTGAGATAGTTACTCGCATGTGCATCACATGACTGCTTGGATAAGCTCCAGCTACCCCGTGACCCTGCGCTGGATAAGTGGGTTGGTAAAATGGATGGATGTCCTTCAAAGTTTAGTGACAGTAATGTTTAAGTAACAACAAACATTAAAAACAACACAGACAAGAGATACAAAATCACACATTGAATGAATAATCAGATAATAGATATGAAAAATGTATGTAGCTTTAAGACCTGAATGTTAAAATGTTTCCATCTGGTTTTGTGAGTACTAATTGTTTTATGCAATTTGCCAAAACAGTGACACCGCATGATTTCTGAGGTCTTTAATAGTAATCTTAAATTAATTGCACTTAAAACCAACAGATAATATAGATTTTAGGGGGCCCTTGCAAGTACAACTGATCTTGAACCTTTAGCATACATCTTTTTAATCCAATAACATTTAAAGATATAATTTAAAATGTTTCACTAATTAGCAATTTGATTTCTTTTTTTGTTTGTAGGAACCCCCCTTCAGACCACTGGGCACTGAGTAGTGGCTTACCAACATATGTGGCAGAGAGTGGCTTTGTAAGTTTCTTTTTCCAAGATATTTTACTCACTCATAGAGATCATCACATAGCCTTTTGTACAGTATGTGTTGAAAATGTGACCAAAGCTCCTTTAACACTTGACTCTGGGCTGTAATTTGCTTTCCTGAATTACAAGACAATAAATGCAGGTACCGTTCAACTTACAGTGTGCGCTTCGAAGGCAGCATGAAAAGCAATGTGAGAAATGACAAAAGGGAGAGAATGGGACACAATAATCTGCCTGACCTGATATTTGTGCACAACTGAGTACTTATTATCGATAGTGCTTGGTTTGTGAAAAGTAGGATACAACTTTGTTTTCAATATTATTGTGAAATGAGTTTTAATTTGTGATTGAAATGTTTTAATGACATCCTTCAAAAAGTAAGTAAAGTGTTTTCTTGTAGTTTTTGAAATTTCTCAATATTGGTACAAAGGCCAAACAGCAAGCTGAATCCGTTCTGCTCATTATAATATCTTTTTCTGGGTGTGGTGGTAATTAAATATCTACATTGATACTTCATAGCACTTGGGAGCTGTTTTAATTCTGCACAAAGGGATTTTTGTTCTCTTTGCTTGGCCACATGAGTTGCCCCTTGCATATACAATATATCATGCCTAATTTCTACACTTACATTTATAAGTGCACATTTTTTAATGTTTAGCAATTGGAACAGAATTAGATTAAGTGATTTGCTGTTTGCCACATAATGACCAAGGATGAGTTTTGAACCTGTGAGTCGGTCATAAAATTATACTGCCAGTTTTAAAATGCGTTCGTATGTCATTTAGAGGATGGACATTGTTGACCACAAGTGGAATGGATGAGTTTTCGGTCTAATTATGTAGAAATGTGATGACAAGGACTAAGTTTGAATTGATTTTCAAAAAAACAAGATTTAGGGGAAACAGTTTTACTGTTACATACACCAGTCAAAAGCAAAACCAGGGACTGTTAAGGTGCACAGTAGAAACTGCAAGTGGTGCACAATGTAGATTAATAAACATACTGTAAAATAAAGAAAATATGAAATCATACAAGACTGGTAGCATACTGGGGGCAATATTCAATTTTGTTTTATTTTTTAAATTCTTGTATTAAAGTGGCATTAATGTGTGCACGAAAATCTTATGAGGTTAGGGCTCTAGTATTTCTTGTTTATGTCTGGATAACTTAAAATAAACAAAAGATTACAATAAATTAAGTGGAGGAAATATGATTGTATACAAAAGATAAATGTTTAAAATCTTTTTAGTTGATTTACATCTTTGAAAAAACTCTAAAGTAACTTTTTTTGTCTTTTAGATTTGCAACATCATGAATGCTCCTGCAGATGAGACATTTAAGTTTCAGGTATAGTATCATTGGCATTGTGTCTTGCATTAAAATATTGAGCATATCATTAAACTGTACACATTGTAATTGATCATAATGTTAAACAAATGACTTTAAGTGATGTATAAGCTTACATATTATTAAAGTGCTATTTAACTTTATCTAAGTGCTGTTTAAAGTTAAACAGCTATTTAACTTTATTATTTAATAAGGTACTGTTTTAAATATATACATTATACATAATATACATGCAACAATAAAGTAATCTGGCTGTGAGACAAAATGGTCTATGACTTTACTTTAATCATATCACACTGTAAACATAAAACACTGTATCATTCATAACCTCTAAATCCACAATTTATTTTCAACTTGTAAATTTCAACAGCAGATATATAAGAGATTTTTAGGAGAGAGTCGTTTTGTTAGTTCTTTATGTATTTGTAAAAGAATGGTCACTTTCACAAGCAGATTTTACCCACAATTTGAATTTGCCTAGAGTGTACTTTCCGAAGTCCAGAATAGGAGCCCTAACAAATTGGTCACATGTTATCTAAAATGTGAAAAACATGCAATTCATTGAATTAACTCTTTTCATCCTTTACAGTAAACTAGCCAACCCGCGGCGTACCATATGCCGCATAATCAGGCCGGTTTTTTAATAATTTTTAAGCACAGGGAGAAAATTTAACATTTGCAAAATCGGTAATGTAATAAATCAGCAAGAAAAGCAACATTGTAAAAATGCACGGAACGAACCAACACACAATCGTCGCGCGGCGTAGCGAGGTGGGAGGGGTGTGTGTACAAAGTGCAGGAGCATCTAAGAAGACACATGTTTGTCGCGGATGCGAATTGCTGTATGTAGCGTGTACAACACTTTGCTATGCTGCACGCGGTCGTGCCTTGTAACCGAAAACTCGTTTTTCAAAGACTGCTCACTTCATTGTGTTTTAACCTCAGTTGTAAAGGAATGTTTTAATGATCCATGGGATACCCCTCGCAAACAGTTTTACACGCTGCATATGGCGATTCACCTCCGCGAGAAACATGCATCTATTAACAGTCAACGTGTGGGAGGGGGGTGTGTACAAAGGGTAGGGACGAAAACAGTGGGAGCGTATGAGTCGCACTTAGTGGCAATTCCATGGTTTGCACCCCAAATGGGGTTCAACGGCTTGCCCACGCCTAGACACACGCTCAATCTCATGCATAATTATTTATTGAATGGTAAACACTTCTGGAAAGACACGGTTGTCTAAAACAGGTTAGTGTGAGAAAGTGAATGAAAAGATGGAACTCTGGAGAGAGCAAAATACAACACAATAGTGAACCCGCGGCATAACAAACACCGCATAATTATTTATTGATGGTTGAACACTTCTGGAAAGACACAGGGACACCCCTCGCAAACTGTTCTACACGCCGCATACAGCGATTCACATCTGCGACAAACAAACTGTTTTACACACTGCATACAGCGCATCACATCCGCGACATGATTTTTCCTAGATGGTCCTGTCGTGTCCACCCTCGCACTTGAAGCATACACACTGCCTGCTCATGTGCCCGGTCGCAAGAGAAACTCACGGAGAGCCGCCCACCAGCTGGCCTGTGTGTGTGCCTCTGTCTGTCTCTGGCGCGGCTTTCTCTTGCGCTGCCTCTGTGTGAACCGGTCAGGCACAGAGAAGGTCAGCTGCTGACAGAGCGTCTCGACTGTTGCAGGGCCTGCATTGGTGAAGCATGTGAGACGGTAATGAAACAGAGGCACAGGGCTTATTGGTTTTTAAAGACTGATTGTGCTTTAACCTCAGTTTTAAAGGATTGTTTTAAGGATCCCATGGGATACCCCTCGCAAACCGTTTCACACGCTGCATATGGCGATTCACCTCCGCGAGAAACATGCCTCTATGAACAGTCAACGTAGCTCGGAGATACATAACATTAACCTGACCTGCACTGCATGTGGCCTCTACGACAGACGAACATAAATGACGCCATTTTTTCTGTGTCGTCGCGTCCGAGTTGGTGGGTGTGGCCCTGCGAGTTGTCGTCGTATCCAATGGTCTTGGAGTTGGTGGGCGTGGCTCCTTCCTGTGTGCGCCATAGGTGTCTCACTTGTCGGCGGCTTAGTGAATCCACGTCCTTTCCAGCGTGCTTTTCATGGTTGTCTTGCCTTAGTGAATTATATATATAGATGACATTTTTGGAAACTTTTGTCTGTTGCAGGCTAGTTTGGTTTGATTTTAAATAAATAGCAAGGGGAAAGACATATCAATAGAATAGTGCTCTGAATGTTAGATATTTCAGATTAAGTAGTCTATTGCTTCAGCTATTTCTTTTTAACAGAGTGGCTCCTTAGATGAGAGTGGATGGACAATCAAGAATGTCCTGTCAATGCCAATTGTAAATAAAAAGGAGGAAATTGTTGGTGTTGCCACATTTTATAACAGAAAAGATGGAAAGCCTTTTGATGAACAGGATGAAACCATCACAGAGGTATTTCGGTCAACATCTATTTTTATTTTTAAAAAATAATGAGGTATTGCCATAGATTGTAAACACAAGCTTATTCATTTCATGTATATCTATTGTATTTTAAATGTCAGTTTCATGTTTGGATATGAAGGAACCAGATTTGAGGTCAATAAGCTACAATAAATCTATGTAAAATATTACCAGCGTAATAAATTACAATTATTTAAACACAAGAAAAATAGGTTTTTGATGAAAATAGGCTATTTGGCCTAATATTGCTTGCCATCTCCTGTTCAACACAGTTTAGCAGAATGTGGAGTTAAGATATGAAGGAACACATAATAGCAATACTCAGTTTATTCCACATTATCTAGTGTTCTTAATGAAAAAATACTTGCTAGAATTTGTAAAAAACGTATCCTTAATAAACTTTTACTTGTGTTCCTGTGTTTTGTTTGTAGTTCATCCTGCTTACTCCCTTCATAATTTTAAACAATTTTATTATGTCACATCATAGCTCATACCCTGGAGTCCTTAAAATAAACCTAGTAATTCATATATGGAATTATAAAGTGTTGTTATGTTATTATTTTATAGGAAAATCAAAATAGCACATATCATAGTATTGCAGAAGGTTCTTTGAAATGGCTTTCTCACAAGGAATGCTTTATAGTGCCAGAAACACAATGTATAATTATATTTTTGGTTACCTGTGAAGTGAAATAAAAAGTAGTGTAAAAAACTAACACATGGATTTTTACTTCCTGTGTATAAAACTTTGCATGCATTTACTATACATTAACTATTTTGGGACTTTAATGGCTGTATGTTGATGTTTTAGAACAATTTAACATTTCTATTTATTACTCATATTGTGGGAAACTGATAAATGTATGAGCTCTCTTGTACATCATGTTTTTTGAGTGCATGATGCCCTTCATAGCACGTTCCTTTTCACTTTTTTGTGACAGCTCAAAATCCTTATCTGACAGTGCAGAATATGTGTCAACAATATCAACAATACACTCTTCTGCAGAGTATTTTTGTCAGGCATGATGCCATGTTGTAAGTGTGCCATCTAGTGGATAAAACTAAATAATGTATTCTACACAGTTTTTCTTGATGTTTAGCCTTTGATGCTTTGAAATCGAATTTTGTTGACACCCGTCTTGAAACACTTAAACGTTGTTTGCTAAATATTGTTTTTTCTTTACTTCCTTCTGTAGAGATTCTGCTGACACTACTGTGCCTGCTAATGCACCCAGTTTTGTGCCATCTTCTACTTTAACTAAGTCGATCTTTAACCACATTTACATACATTATTAGAAGCAGTGACCTAGGCAATGGACTTTGCAAATTCTTATTGTTTTCTCAGCTAACTCAAATACAGCTCTGTCAGTATGAGTCTGTTCCCATTTTTACATCATTGCCTGCATGTGTGTCTTTGGGATCTGTAAATATTTATTAATACTGAAGAAACTTTCTCTCTTCTAAGATGACAATTATGACTGATGAAAAATTATATTTTAATTTTCTTAATACATTTTCTGCATTACTTTGTTTTAAAGAGTCAGAACCTCTCCCACTAACAGTGGTCAAGTCTGGCACCAATCCTAGATAGGACATGCTTACAAAAGACCAGTCACACTAATGCGTTAGTCTTATGTTGAGGGAAAAGACGGTACTTAGAGAAAGCTCATATGGATGGGAGGAGGACATGTAAAACTGTACCTAGGAGATGCTTTAGCTTCCAAAATCCCCAAAGTTGTGGACTAGCAACACTAATCACAGAGCAGCCATTGCAATTAAAAGTAATTATACAAAACAATTAGTTGATAAAGAATTGCAAGTACAATTATAAATACATATGCTAACCTTGGATGACACTTGTTCTGATTTACAGACAACCAAGCTAGAAATATTTAATGGTGAAATATTTGTAGACTGAACAAAAGTTATTTATTTATTTTTCTTAAGTCTCTCACTCAGTTCCTTGGCTGGTCAGTGCTTAATACGGATACTCATGACAAGATGAACAAGTTGGAAAATCGCAAGGATATCGCTCAGGATATGGTTCTCTATCATGTAAAATGCCGTGCTGATGAGATCCAACATATACTGGTTAGTTTATTAAATATGATTTAGTTATTGTATTGTACTGTAGAAATGTTTTTACAGTAATATAACATTTCTAAAAACAGAAAGATAAAGTAGTTGTATGTTAAATTGTACTGAAAAGGCTAGGGGAAGAATAGAGGCATCCTGAATCCATAAAAATATATTTAACTACAGTGATAATTGAATTTGGTTTTGCAGTCTCTGAAGTTTGTTTGATCTGAAAACACCAGACTTGTTCACATATTCAAATGCTATACAGTACTAGCTTTTTAACAGAAAAGAAGTCACTGCTCTTGTCACTCTCTTTAACTGCAAAGTGTGTGCCTTGGTTATGGATTGCTTTAGGATGATATTTACCACAATAGTTGATATATAACATAAATGTTGATTAGATGGTATGTAAGGAACTGATTTCTCATCGTTGGAGAGATCCTATTGCTTTCTCTTAGTATAGGCTCCAGCAAAGGTGTCTTATTTTTCAAAGGACTCTAGTTTTGGCAATTACAGAATTACAGTTCTAACCACAGTATACTGTACATAACAGCTCACTTATGAAAAAATAGTCTGTGTTCTTCTCATTATTAACACTTCATTAGAGAAAGTCACATGAAAAGTAAATCAAAAAATCATTGCCCAGAAATCCTAATGGCACTTTGCTGCATACGTTTTGGTCCCAGAAAATGCAGAATTTCAAGAGGCAGCATGTTGGTACAGTGGATAGTACTGGTAGTGCATAGATCTTGTGATCTAGGGTTAACAAGTTTATAAAGAATTTGTGTGTTGTCAGCCTTTTTCCCTCTGGTACTTAACTTTTCTTCTCCATTCTAAAGAATTGCAGGTTAGGTTGATTTAGCGTCAAACTGGCCCTGTTGAGTCACTATGAGTGAGTTGAGTGAATTGTGTGAACGTGACTGTGTGCATTATTGTGCCCTGTGAATGATTGGCCACCTGTCTAGCCTTACCTCAATGGTGCTGGGTTAAGGTTCAGTTCGTATTTAACAAACTATTTGTTAATTAACTATTTACATAGTTATTTTGCATTTTTCTGTGGTAATCAAAAAAGCCAAGCAAAAGCATTCTATTACTAAAATCTGATTTAAAGAATGTGAAGTAAATTTTATAGTGATTTGTTAAAATGTTAAGCCACAATCATGTTAACATTGTTTCATACAGTATATTTTTGATATGTCCAACCAGAAAACAAGAGACTACTATGGAAAGGAACCTGCAGACTGTGATGAGGATGAACTTGGCCAAATACTGGTAGGGAATTACTTTACACAGCATTTTGTTTCCAAGACTTAGTTTAGCAACATACTGTATGTAACTTATGTGGACAATGAAGTTTTTTCTTAGTTCAAAAAACAAAAAGTTAAAAAATACATTGGCAAACGCTATTTCAGCATTCCACAAGTATATTAAAGTTAACCATGTATCACTAAAATAGGTAAATGACTTTAGCAGCAAGCATATACTTTGTAATTATGCACTCTTTACTTTAAAAGGTCTTGACTTACAGGATCTATTTGAAGGTTTCCATGGCTGAATCTGGTATTGCTAATTGTCCACTTACTGTGTCACCAAAATATTTTTGCTACTTTGATTATATAGAAAAATTCTTATATATAGAAAATTACCTTGAAATACCTAAACAACCTTGAAATAAAAATAGCTGTGCTATTCAGTAGATTCAAAAATTGTGAATACCACCCACTATTAAACATAACTTTGGGATATTTTATAGCCCTTTTAACACCCATTCCCAGGAACTTCCTTTTGGAATAGAATGAGTTTTCAACCAGGATGGTTTTCACTCTTTATACTTTGACCACACCATATTCTACACTTTATATTTACTGTATGTTCATGAATTCATATATTAGAGGGCATATTCATTGTTTATAATAAAAAAAAAGTTAAATTGATAAAGGAAAAAAATATGTGCAGGTAGCGTAACCTACACATATTAACTAAGAGGTGAATTTTTAATAACATTGGCAAAGAGTTAAATCACTCCCCTCGCTCATTGTGCATTAATCAAATAATTACTTAAACATGAGCATACATCACGTCTGAGTCAATAATTTGATGCTAGTATACTGTATGTGTGCTGTAAAACACCTTATAGATTCCCTTAATGGTATTATTTCAAATATTCACTGACTGTGCACATATCGCCTTTAATATATCACTTATCTATAGTAAATACTGTGCTTGCTTTCAGAAAAAGGAGCTTCCTGGACCTACCAAATTTGAGATTTATGAGTTTCGCTTCTCTGATTTTGACTGCACAGAACTTGAGTTGGTTAAGTGTGGTATCCAGATGTACTATGAAGTTGGAGTTGTAAAAAAATTCCAGATTCCACAAGAGGTATTTAACGATCTTATTACATGTTTGTATTGTCAGTTGTTATACTGAATTTTCATAAAATACCTTCCCTTTTTTTGTGTAACTGTATGCTCAGAAAACTGTAATCAGGGTTAGAAATATAGATCAATAATAGAAAAATACAAAATCTTGCTTTAATAAGATAATTAATATAAACACCTAATTACTGTTTTATTAAATGTTATCAAATGTAGAAAATAGAAGATACAGTATTTAGGATTACAAACTGGCTGATTCAAGAAATTGTAGATAATCTAATGGAAAGCAAGGTTAATTGGTAACAGAGGAGAAGATAACAACTGTACCTGACAAATTTCCTGGGAAAACAGTTAACCTTGGTGGAGAGTCTGTAGTTCTTTGCAATAAGTAAAGTCAGAATATGTTAGACTCCAGCCACCTACTCATACCCTATAGGTGTCTGACAGTGTGATGCAGTAGAACTAGTGCAAAATTACAAGCACTTTTCATTCTTTGTCTTTTTCTTTACTTTTATATGACTTTTAATATCAAAGCTAAATAGTTTCCATTTCAAAAATTTCAAAAACATAAGTTGTTTCATTTGGATCACAAAATATTTCATTAAATGCTCTTAACAACTGGCAAATACAATATGTCTGTTTTTTATGTGTTCACTCCTACTAGTCAATTCGGTAACCTTCACGGATATAAGCCAAAACCATTTTTATTTATTTATTCTTTTGTTTTGTAAGCAGTTAAAAATGCATACGCTCACTTACAAAGAGATAATAAAAGCGAGACTTTAGAAAGACAGACGAAGGATTACCTTGCAGTTATGAGAAGAAGGAAGTTGCTTTTAACTACCAGCTGGGTTTGCTTCTTTGCTAGCCCACGCACACCATTACTCCGTCGCCTCTAAGTCTCTGATTGCTGTTCTGCACTGCCATTGGACATTTGTGCTAGTCATATTGACTTGGAGTTCAATGAATAGTTGACAGGGGAAACCTTTATTCTTTTATCCATAATAGGGAAGTCAAGGGTCACTTCCAAATTGCTGAAAACACTGTATTCTTCTGACCTCTTGTGATATCAATTATCTGCATAGACTAACAGCCAAAACATTTGTGTCAATGAGGGCTTTCAGCCTTGAGCTTCCTCTAATTAGCAGCTCCTTTGCAGGCATGGGAGCATATTCTACTCAGCCACACTTTACCAAAATTCTGCAGCCATCTTTTATTTGTATAGTATTGCCTAAGTACTGAAATAAACAAAATTATCCCTTAGCTCTCTGTCTTAATCCCTTTTTAATCAGGATTCTAGGATATTTTGCCTGTTAGAGCAGCTGCTCAGTAAGTGGCAGGTAATCTGATGGTGGTGTGATGTGAAATGCAATAGTCTTTACATCATTAATACTATCTTTTGGTTCATCTATATAAGTGTAAGATTACAGGAGAGTTTTTGAAGGTTCACTATCACTGTAATAGTATTGGTTAAGAATAATCTTTCTTATGTATTCCCATTGTATAAAATCAAGCTTCAGTTACCAAGAGGTTCCCTGCATTACAATTAAAATTTCAGGGAGTTACAATTACAAAAGCACTTGGCTGCATAAAAAATAAAGGTGCACCTTCCTTTCTTCTAGACCTGTTTGCTTTGATCTGGAGTAAACAATGTGCAGTAAGTCCTCCATCTCGGACGTATCTGGCTTGTTTGTTACACACTGAAGTTTATGACAATGTTTATGGCTTACAATATTTTAACAATCTCTACTCTCAGGTCCTGGTTCGCTTTATGTATTCTGTGAGTAAAGGCTACCGAAAGATTACTTATCACAACTGGAGGCATGGATTCAACGTTGGACAGACTATGTTCACATTACTTACGGTAATGACATTATATTTGCACAACAATTACTCCCCAAAATTAAAGTTTTTTCAAACTGTGAAAACCTAGCACCTAGTTTCAGTAATACCAATTTTCTTTGTCTGCTAGACAGGACACCTAAAACAGTATTATACAGACTTAGAAGTGATGGCCATGATCACTGCGGCATTTTTGCATGATATTGATCATAGGGGAACCAACAACTTGTACCAGATGAAGTGAGTACACTTAAAGAATCTTTACAATCAACACTTTTCACAGAAAAATACCAAATTCTGATTGACATCAAAAAATAATTATTCTTGCAGTGAACTCTGCTTTATGTAGCCTGGATCAGAACAGTTTGAAAATAAATACTTTCGGTGAAAAATGGAAATTGAGGAGTAACCATTGCTTTTGCTTGGGCTAGTATGTCAGTTATTGATTGAATGTAATAGACATAAGAGCCTGCTAAGATCAAATGTACCTTTTGGCACTGAGGTCAGTACTGTGTCCACATACGTTTAGAGGTCTGTTTTCAACACTGGCCAGGTGACTGTTTGGAGTTCGCTAATTCTGCTGCTTCAGTGTGGATTCTCTTCACAGTACTCCACTTCTCATCACATTACAAAGTTTAAATATTAGACTGATTGTGCATTTTAAATTATTCATATTAGTACTATCCCATCCAAAATTGATTCCTGCCATACAATGGATGCTACATGAATTAAGATATAGCTTCTCACAACCATAAAATAGAATAAGCAGGTTCTGAAAATCCATACATGAATAAATATTCATTTGAACGTGGTTTCCCCTAACAGAAAAACAGAAAGACATTTTCTTGTAAACTAACATAAACCAGTTGTTTTGCCATCCGCTATTGTACAGAATTTTACTAAACATCTCTAGCAAAAATTGTATTGTTACATCATACGATAATTATGTATTCTCAGCATTGTCACAGACTGGACATGTTACAGCCTAAGTGGCTGAGCCAAAGAAAACATCAGTAGCTTGGAAGTTATATTTTTTGTATTTATTTATCTATTTATTTTGTAGGACATTTGGCCTAACTGCACTGTAGTAGGTTTGTACATCATTTTCAAGGGCATGAAGAGTCAACACCTATTTAAGTAGTTCTGTATTCAAGACAAGAGCAATTTGTCACAGATAATAACACAGAAGATAACAATATATTAAGTAAAACTGCATAATTATAAGAACTCCGTTTAAATATGAGAACTGTGTTAAATATCTTGTAATTAAAGGTATTCTTTTTGTTTATCTAGAAATTTTATTGGCAACTCCAAAAGCTTCATTTTCATAAATTAGCAATCATTCATTTAGTACAGGCCCTGGAATTAAGGCAGGAACCAACCATGGGCAGATTAAAGACGGCATGTTACAGAGTAACAATAACAACTTTTCATGCTAGATATCTTGAAATGGCATTCAATAAATTAGCAGCTAAAAACATGTTGGTAGTAGTATGTACATTAAGTAATATATTACATTTTCATTCCCTGAATTTTTTAGTTAAACAACACTACTGACTAGAATCAATATGCATGCTGAACAGTATCCGTAATTGTTCATTGCATATTTAGAGTCCTGTGGTGGGCTGGCACCCTGCCTGGGGTTTGTTTCCTGCCTTGCGCCCTGTGTTAGCTGGGATTGGCTCCAGCAGACCCCCTTGACCCTGTGTTAGGATATAGAGGGTTGGATAATGGATGGATGGATATTTAGAGTCACTATGTGTTTTTTTTTATAATAACAGATCACAAAATCCACTTGCCAAACTTCATGGCTCATCCATCTTGGAGAGACACCATCTGGAATTTGGAAAATTTTTGCTTTCAGATGAGGTATTTTTATGAAAAATCAAATGTCAATAATATGATAATTAATTAAATTAATTTAAAAAAGCTTTATATAAAAGTGAATAAGCTTGGATGTTTCTTTAAGCATGATTATATAGTCATATGCTACAATTGTGTTTCTCTGTAATTATCTTATCTCTATTTGAACTCTCCAGTGTGAAAAAAATTTTTCAGTCTACTGTAGATAAACAGTTTTATTACAGCTGAATAAGTTGGATAGTATATTAAGATAGCTATAAAGAATCTTAACAAAATGTATACCATGGGACCTGCCATGGTAACTGGGCTACTTATAAATACAAATATAATAACCAAAATAAAAAACAGCAGTTTTAATAAATCCTTATAAAGGCTAAATACAACATGTTAGGAGTATTCTTAGTTCAGGTAATTTTTGAGATATTTTGTGTCAATATTTGGAATCGATTTTGACTGTTATTTAGGGTCCTGGACATTTGCCTTCATTCTGATCTGCCATTGTTAGGGCACTCGTAGTTGTCTTGTGTGTGTCTTTTAAAAAGGGCATGACCCTGATTTCGCCATGGCCTTATTTGTGAGTGGTCTGTTTTGTTATGAATGAAAAGCATCCAGTATTTGAAAGTGGCCAGGAGAAGAAAGCACAAAAACAGACAAAAGGTCAAAACCAGAAAGATCAAAAAAGCCAAAATCAAAGACAAAGTCAGACTCAAGAAACCAATAGCAAAGGTTGATGATACATAAGAGATTTAACATTTTCTGTATAGCAATTCGGAAAGGGTTTTTCCTAGCCATGGATTACATTTCTTTTTACAGTTTGACCACAACAAGATAGAATAGCATACTCGTGATCATACGGTGTCAGTAGTAGGATTGAGTCCACAACCTTAAGATTTGAAGTCTAAACTCCAAAGCCTTAACCACTACATCACACTCCCTGTGAAAATATTAGCCATTTATAAAAAAGAAAAAAAACAACAAATATTGTTTATTAAAAGTGATTTGTTAGCATAGTCCTTCTGATAAATCCATTTTAACTGATGGCACTATAACTCAGACCCTTTATCTTACTAAATTTCCTGGGCGAATCCGGGTAGCACAGCTAGTATAGAATATTTGTGAATATCTGTTAGCTCAAATTGTTGAGTTTTTTGCTTTAACCTGTTTTTTTTTTTGTAATTTCTTTCTTTTTTTTCTCCCAGTAGAAAGAACTTTCTTATAAGTTTCTTTCCCTTGGTAGAGTATTAAAAAGGCCTCATTTGTTACACATCTAATTATTATTTTTTTTTTTTTTTTTTCAAAAATCTGCTTCTGTCTGGGCTTCTTTGAGAAAAGGATGAATTTGAACTGTTTTTAATTTTCTTCACAGTCATTGAACATTTATCAAAACCTAAACAGAAGACAAATAGAACATGTCATCCATCTTATGGACATTGCCATCATCGCTACGGACCTGGCACTATACTTCAAGTGTGTAAAATTAAAATGTGCTCTATGTACATCATTTTAAAAGTAAAAATACTTTCTTGCAGGGTTTACAGATTTCAGGTAAATTTACAGACAGCCTGTTAAGGACCTATTTAAAAGGTGAATAATGGATATTAATATATCCATAAAATAATTAAATAAGAACAAATTCTAAGAAAATGTAATTATTAATTTGAATTAATTTCTATTGTTGAGAGATATATAGAAATTTTTGAAACTGGTGTGGAAAGCAAGGATCGATCATTCTAGTTTTTATAAAGGAAAACATTGGACACTGCATATTGTAAGTCATATAAAATGGAAATGGCCAAAATCAGTCATTCTGCAAAAAATGTGAAAGTACAATGTATGTTTTTTGGCAGATTTTCTTTGAAGTGTTCAGTTGTTCTCAAATAAATGTTTTTCTTCCTTGGCTGTTTATATTGCCAGATGTTGCAACGATGACACAGTCACTCAGGAGCAACTGCCTTCTTTTATTTATTTTTTTTAACCTCTATGATCAGCAAAAGCTTCTCCTCTAAGATAATGTTCAACATTCAGTCGTAGTTGGAATCCCTTCTATAGATTTTATGCTGTATAATATTTTCTTTATAAGATCTTGTTATTGCTATATGCTGTCTTTATGGCTTAGATGGCTGGGATTCTACAGGATATAACATCATTTACATAGAAATATTATAGGACTATTGAGTTGAACTACAGTCTAATGTTGGAAGACTGATGGAGTTAAATTACAGGATTAAGTGGTGTCACGACCAAAGTATTTACACATTTTAAGAGTTTAAGTAGGGTAAATGGTAGGAGTTATTTTAAAATCAGTTCTAAAAAAATAAGATTACATGGGGATGCAGAGAAGATGGTAAAGGACAGACTTTGAGCAAATGTTGGGTATCACTTATTCAAAAATGTGTCTGCTGGTTTCAACTTGTAGTTGAAAATAGGACCTTGGGGACTTTCATATATTGGCCATATTTTAGAAGTAAGCAGCAATTCACATGCTATGATGCAATGATTTGTATATATTTATGTGTATACATTTGTTTATGTCTTTAAGTTTATATTTATGCCAGTCAGTGTTTTTTATATTTATGCCACTTGTGTTTTTCACAGTTGTTGTATTTCAGTCATTTGGTTCAACATTTTAACAACATTTGAGGAGGTTCCTATTTCTGCTGTTAGCTTATATTCTGACCATGTATTAATATCTTTCTGCAAAACTGGGATTTGCATTAATTATTGTCACTAACAGCTCACATTGTATAGTGCTGCAAAAAGCCTCTGTGTTTATTTATGCCAATATGTATCCTTTATGTTACAGGAAACGAACAATGTTCCAGAAAATCGTTGACTTGTCTGAAACGTATGAAAATAGAAATGAGTGGGTCAGGTTTTTATCTGTGGAAACTACAAGGAAGGAAATTGTCATGTAAGTCAATTCAGCTAGAAGAAACTGGCCTCTTCTGTAAAATACATTTAGATGGTGTATCATATATTTTGTTACTGTGCCCAATGGTGAGGAAAAAGAGTATTAAACTTTGGAGAGTGACCATGGGGAAAAATGACCACAACAAATGCATCCTATTAGTAATTACCTTTGCCTTGGTAAATATTTAGTAAAGAATGACAATTGGCTAATCTTCTTTGCTTTTAAGAAGCTTAATTTGAAGGTGACTCACTGAAAAATGTAATAAAGAAATCACCAACCTTTTAGCAATATGTCAGTTCAGTGTCTTGGGTGGTTCTTGCTCCGAAGATGCCTTATTCTCTCTAATGTTAAGTGCGTGCTCTAATTAAACTGAAAAGTAATCGTTGACCTCTAATTTCAGCACAGGATGCTATGCTCAGCCACTGTGGTGTTTCCACTGTAATGCTACTTCTTGAAGTACTATGTCAGACTGTAACATTCGTCATTAAAAAAAGATATTTCAGTAACACAAAAACTTTAAATACTAGAAAGAGAAAGAGAAATCCTTGAAAACCACATAATATTATTTCTTACGATATGTTTAGGTGGGGTGGGACCTGGGATTGAGAATTCAGAACATTTAACATCTCACACCTCCAACTAATTTTCTCAACAAAATGGACATCACTGATCAAACCCTTGTCCCCCACCCGTTTCTTTTTTATTTTCTTTTTTTGAGAAACAAAACATTATAACAGAACAGAACTCTGTAAGACAAATTAGAGTAACATATGCTTAGAAAACATACAAAAAGAGCTCAGCGTTCTACGCCCAACTGACAAAAAGCAATACAAAAGAGCCTAGTCTAAAATAGTTATTAGTAGAATAAAAAAAAAAAATAAGCACGGCCACAGTATACTATTAGTGAATTCTTTCCAATTTCTGATTCTCATAAAAAAATTTTGATTTTTTTGAGTTTGAGGCGATATAGAAAATTTGCTTTCCCATTTGTTTATAGAAGGTGGATTTAGATTGTTCCAGTTCATCAAGACGAGTCTTTGTGCAAGCAGTTTGGTATAGGATATTACAACTGATTTTGCGTAGCACACTTTTATCCTATTTGGTTTTCCTCTAAAATACTGTTGTTAAGGCATTATGAGTGATTTTAAATCTAAGGCCATGTATGAGATATAGAATTGTTTTTTAGCCAAAATGGTTTAAGTATAGGGCATTCCCATGACACGTGATCTAGTGAGGCAGGCACTTAATGACATTGCTTATAAGTCAGGTCTTCGCCTGAGTAAAATTATTAGATAGTTTGAAACAAGACACAAAGGACAAGGACACAAATGAAAATGGTTTTGTTGAGCTACTGTGTGGTTGACACATATTGAACTAGAATGTATTTTATAAGTGGTTTAATTACATTCCTCTTCTGTGATTTTATTTAAAAGACCAATATCCTTTACTCTCTAAGATCAGTAAAAGGTACAATAAATTCTTCAACATTTTTTATAGATTTAGGAAATTCTGTCTGAGTCACCCTAATCTTTCTAAATAGAGATTGACAATTTAAGCAATTTAAATAGTAAAAAAAAGTGATAGTCTGTAATAAGTTTTCATCTATCTGTCCAATTTTTGAAACTGCTTGTGCAATACAGAATCATTGGAAATATTAAAGAAAGCAACCTTGAATGTGTTACCAGTTGATTGTAAGGCATACTGAGACATACACGCACAATCACAACACTTCATTTTAAACTATGGAATTAAACAAGCATGCATGTCTTTGGTATGCATAAGGAAAATAATACATGGAGAAAAACTACTCAGATAATCTGCAGCTTTCATGTATGCAACAAAAGGACTGAAATTAACCTGGATACCTAAGAAGTGTGAAAAACCAGCGCTCTTTAGTGCATCACTGTGTTTCATACTGTATATATAGAAGCTCTTTCTTTATCCATTCAGCGAAGAATCTTTTATACCGCGTATCTAATACAGAATTTCAGGAAGCAGAGTATGTCTTAATAGCGGGTAGAATGCAGAAAACAACTGTGGGCACAAAACCCAACTCTGGGCATGGATACTGGTCCAATATAGGGCCATTTTAACATTTACATGTTAAAATAGTTCTTAGAAGTAAGTAAATAAAATAGCTAAAATTAAAAAGTGTGAATTTACAGTATTTTTAAAAAAAGAAGAAAAAAGTCCGATTTCTAATGAATAGTAAGAGAGCAGTCACAGTGAGGCAATAAAAAGATGTATCGCCGTAGGTATAAAGGAGCCCAAGTAGTGTTTCTTAATATGCATCTGTTGCTAAGTCACTGGCTAAAGTGGCTAGAGAGGATGTGCAGCATTATTCATAACGGCTGTCATTTTTGTTTTCATTCTCTCTCTGCTATTACCTTTAGTAGGTTGAGAATGCCCCTCATAACTAAGCCTGCCTTCTTAATCAGCTTATTCATTTGATGATCCTCTCTTAAGATGAATCAAAATTGTACTGCCCATCACAGAGTTATAGAACATATACAGGATGTCACTACCCTCATTAAAGGAGTGCAATCCACTAAGAAAAAAGACCCTTTCCTGTATAGTTCTCCTGGTTTATTAGACCAGTGTAGCCTGTCATTGTTGCAGTGTACAACCTCCACATTCACTCCCTGATTAGTGATCAGATGAAGAGGTCACTTAGTGCAGCTAAAGTCAATAACAAACTCCTTGATTTTGCTGTTGAATTTATATTACAGTCCAATGTTGTATGTTATATCATTTCTTTAGGGCTATGATGATGACAGCCTGTGACTTATCTGCAATTACAAAGCCTTGGGAGGTCCAGAGTAAAGTAAGTAAATTGATACATTTAAAACCCATGAAACAGTATACTCTCTAACATGAACTGTTTATTCTATGCATATACATTGTTGTGATCATCATATCAAAATAAATTACAATTTTCAATGAAAATATTCATCTGTTTCAAAAGATTCAATTACTGTTAAGCTTTTGATTAGTAATCATGCTTCAATATTAACTGCAGTAAATAAAATTTCTGAACAATAAATTTAAAAAAAATCTCTGTTCTCCAGAACCACAAAAGTGTTTCCATATTTTATTCACCTTTACATTAAAATTAATAAATACAATGAACTTCACCTAAAGTGATTACTTTAAGTGGTAATATGGCTTTGGAAGTTAGTGATGTGTCATCTGCAGTTCTGTTGTCAAAAGACTACAATAAGATGAAAGCAGACCTTTCTGAAAACATCATTATGGGTTAGTGAGTGTAAATTGATAGACAGAAATAACATGTTTATCCTTTTTATTAAGTCTACAACACCGTAAAGAGTTCAGAAAGTGAAGGGGTCCAAATACTTTCTGAATCCACTGTATGCCCAGAGAGGACTGGGCAGTCTGGTGGTCTGGAATCCCTACAGATTTTATTTTTTTTCTCCAGCCTTTGGAGTTTTTTTTTGTTTTTTCTGTCCACCTGGCCATCGGACCTTACTTATTCTATGTTAATTAATGTTGACTTATGTTTATTTTTTATTGTGTCTTCTATTTTTCTATTCATTTTGTAAAGTACTTTGAGCTACATTTTTTTTTGTATGAATATGTGCTATATAAATAAATGTTGATTGATTGATTGAGACTTAGAGAAGCAAGGACATTGGGAGCCACTAGAAGGTGCTGTAGCCCTATAGCCAAAATGAGCAAGACGTTTTCTACACTTATATATATATGTGTGTGTGTTATTTACACAGAGACTGCTTAATGATAACTTAGGATGTGATGGGACTTGAAACCCATAATAGTAAGCCCAGAGTGGCAGCAGAATACATTACACATCCTTAGCATTTTCAGTGCTCTGTTGTGTGTCCTTTTTTATGTAGTTTGCTTTTTTAACTTTTGATACACCTAAATTGACACTGTATAATACCCTAACCTTTGTTTTGCTGATGGTGACTCTTGTCCCACCTCTTCTGTACACAATTGGAAAGCTCATACTGGGTCTAACTATTTATTTGATAAAGTGCTGCTAGTTAACAATAAAGACCTATGAAAGCTATTTTTGTTTTTCAAATTTTTAGGCTGTCTAACTATAGATCTCGTAACAGGTACACACTAGTGTATTTACCTAGAGAAGTTGCACCTTATTATATCGAAAATAAGGTATTATCAGGGTTTAAATATGTCAGCTTATAGTTTATACTTTCTTAATAGTTTATATTTTCTTCTATGCAAGATTTCAGTTTATAATTGTATAAGCGTTTTTTTTTTATATATATATATATATAAGGACAGCACAAAGCAAGTGACAAAGAACTAAGGATTATGAAATAGGAACTACTTAATATATATTATATTATAATATCAGCAAAAAACAGACTATGAACTATAGGTAATTTTAGAAGCATTTATAGATTTTCATATGCATTCTTCATTCTGTAGCTCACACTACTGTATATGTATTATTTTTTGCTTGTCTTTCAATAGATTTAAATAAAACCAGTAATGTAGAAAATTGAATAAAACAATGCACATTTAGAATATAATAAGAAATGCAGTGGTTAAGATGCATATAGCATCTTACCACTGATTTCATTCTGATTTGAAATATACAGGCAATGAATGTTTATTAGTGTACAGACCAAATTAATTTTGAGTAATTATTTTTAATTGATGAATGCATCCTGGGTATGACGTTAAACTGCATCCAGCCCTGCAAGCAGTCCTCCAACTTGCAGGGAAAACTTGGGGGTTGGTGGTAAGATTGGCACTCCAGCCGCTATAAAAACTTCACGCAGCTCCACGACGGCAGACTGGACTCCTTTCTGCTGTCCGTGGTAGTAACTCTGCTGCAGCCACCCTTAGGAAGACTGCTTGAATTATGAAGCGGAAGGGAGAAAGCCCTCAGGAGTCTCATCCCCGGCAGAGTCAAAGCCGTTGGAGAGCCAATGGGGTCAGGCCTGTTAAGGTTCAGAACTGGTGTGGTGCTGAGGCGTCGTCCACCATTTTCTTTGACTTTGAAAAATGTCAGGGGCTACAGATCGCTGGATCCTGGTTTCAGTGCCCTGAACCGCTAATTGGACTTGGTACTCCGATACTGGTAGTTCACTGAAGAAGATTGATCACATCCTCGTGAGCAGATGTTACAGGTTCCTACAAAACTGCAGGGTCTACGGAATTTTCCAGTTTGTGAATTCTGACTACAGACTTGTTGTTGCTACTCTGAAGATCCAGCTTATGTCCAGTAGGCTACCACCTACTAGGAGAATGAGGGAAGACCTGGCCAGACTCCAAGATCAGGCTGTTTCTAATTAGTTTGCATGCAGTTTGTGTGAGGAACTTGTGGACTCGGGTGCAACTTCTGAATCTAATGTAATATGGGAGACCTTCCATGACAAGATCCTGAAGGTTGCTCAGGGTTGTGTTGGTGTTATTGGTGTTCCCAGAAGGAGGTGTTTCTTCTCACAGGGCACCCTGGGTATCATCAAGAGGAGTCACAGCACACGGCTTGATGGCAACTCTGGTCTGTGCCAGGAACTGAGAAGGATGGCTGTGAGGGCTCTGAGAGCAGATAAGGAGGCATTTGTTAAAGGAATCTGTGAACAAGTGACACACCATCTATAATCTAGTGACCCAAGTCCTGCTTACAGAGGAATTGGAAGCATTATGCAGATCCAAATCTGTTCCTCAAAGAGCTGCAGTCAGGACGGGTGATGGAACAGTCCTTGAGGATGACACTGCAATTGTGACCTGCTTGGCTAGCTACTTTGAGCAGCTGTTTAAAGCTGATCCTCCATCTAGGACGTGGGACATCTCTGGGTCCACGTTTCTTGAGGCTGATCCTCCAATTAGCTGTGAACCACCCAGTCTCACTGAGATTCCACAGTTGGTGAACCAGCTGAAGGTAGGAAAGACTACAGGGATCTGTGGTTTTTGGGGTGAACTTCTCCAGGCTGGTGGTAAGCCTGTCCTCCTGGCATTGCAAGCAATCTTTGCCTCTTTTTGGGAGACGGGCATCATCCCAGCCGACTGGAACATGGGACTTGTCCCTGTCTGGAAAAGGAAAGGTCATTGCCTGGATTGTGGCAACTACAGGGGGCTCTCAGTGACAATGCTGTCAGTGCTGGGTAAAGTCCTTGCTAGGGTCATCCTCAATGGGATCCGTGATCACTTGTTCACCTACCAGTGACTGGAAAAGTTTGGTTTTATGCCTAAGAAGTCTACCATTGACCTCATCATGGCATTGAGGGTTCTCATGGAGAGTAAACACAAAATTGGCAAAGTTTCTTTGCAGCCTTTGTTGACTTTCATACAGCGTTCGACTCAGTTGATCAAGTTTCCCTGTGGAACATCCTGCCTGGCCAGTATACTGGTACGGTGAGTTAATTCTGGGGTTTGTCAGTGGTGTGTTCTTGGTGCTACTCTGTTCAATGCTTGCATGGACTGGGTGTTAGGCAGGGTCGTGGGGTCCAACGGCTGTGGGGCATCTGTTGGTGAAGAAAGAGTCACTGATCTTGACTTTGCCAATGATGCTGTGATCTTCTTGGAGTCAATAGAGGCCCTGATCAGGGCTCTTGACAGACTGAGCGAGGAGTTTCTGGGCTTGCAAATGTCCTGGATAAAAACCAAGATCCAAGCCTTTAATGCCGTCTTGGGCACGGCCATCAGCAGTGTGTCTGTCTGCGGAGAAAATATCAACCTGAGAATGGCAGGGATATTCCTGTTTTGCTATATGGTTGTGAGACATGGACGCTATCCAGTGACCTGAGATGAAGACTGGACTCCTTCAATACTGTGTCTCTACAGAGAATCCTTGGGCACCGCTCATTTGACTTTGTGTTAAATGAGCAGTTGCTCATGGAGTCCCAAATGAGGCACATTGCCTGCATTGTGAGGAAGCGTCAGTTACGGCACAATAGCCATGTGGTGCAATTCCCCTCGGGTGATCTGGCTCACAGGATACTCATTGTTGACGACCCGAGTGGCTGGACCAGGCCAGTGGGACACCCATGTAATACCTGGGTGTGCTTCAATTTCTGGCTAGTATAAATGGTAGCTATCAGAAGTAAGTAACTGGAAATCCTCAAAAAGTAATCATTTCTGAGTATGAGTATGAGAAAGAACTTGGATAAAACAGATGTGAGCTAATATGTCTGGTTCTAGAGTTTATTGAGGATACTGGCACCCAAATAGGCAGACAAGACACCTTTTTTGCAGCATTATGACCAGGAAGTTTCAAAACATCAAGAAAAGTGAAAAAACTATAGGTAAAATTTTCAGTCTCCTTTCATGATTTCAAGACTTTCGCATATGCCAATGGCTTTGGCTAAAGCCAACATTGATAGAATGCCACATGATGGTGTCATCAAACGCAGTAACTTCATTTCAGTAGTAAACCACAATACTGTATGCTATAAAATATCCAGTACATTTACTGTAGCAATATGAAAACAGTAGACATAGTGTCACTACCATACTGCACACAGATCAGGATCTAGTATGGCCAATTATAACTGGCTGTGCCAGCACAGACTGACTCTGTACATCCATTTTTCACTCCAGGATATCTGTTTAGAACTATGTGTAGGATTCTAGAGAAATATAAGTGCACAAGTTAACCTAACATGCACGTCTTTGGAATGTGACAGGAAACCAGAACAGATAAAACGTGACAACACGGGAGATATGAAAACTGCACACACATTGCCTGGTTGGTTGGGAATCAAGCCCAGGTCCCAGGAACCATAAGTCAGTAGTCATAATAATTTTGCTACAGTATGTTAGCTAAGGTTCCCCTAATTGGCCGAGTGGGGCCAGCTGTTTTTTTATGTTTGTGATCCATGATAATCAAATATAAACAATAACTTTACTTTGCAGGTGGCTCTTTCTGTAGCAGCAGAATTCTGGGAGCAGGGTGACCTGGAGAGAACTGTTTTGCAGCAGAATCCTATTGTGAGTAATGTGCTTTATTGTGTAAGGTCTGTTTCACCACTGTGGTCAACTCCATTTATTTTTATATAGCAGTTCTACTTTGCAGATAGGCTTAGAGTGCTTGAACAGCTTCAGAGATATAAACAGATTAACACAATCACAAGGTTCATCCTTTCTAATAACATTTACATTTATTTACTTAGCAGACACTTTTATCTAAAGCGACGTAAGAAAGAGGTCAGCATAATCAATTAGACATCAGTATGTGGAACTGCTTAGAAACAAGTGTTACCGTTCAAGGTTACAAAATTGATCATTAAAAGTGAACAGCTCAAACAAAATACAAGCAATTCCTAGGTTACAAAAACATAACAGGCAAGGTCAGTTAGACAGAAATACACCAAACAAGAGAGTCTTCAAACTCTTCTTAAACACATTGAGGAAGTCAGAATTTCTAATGGAGGTGGGCATCCCTTTCCACCAGCTAAGAGCTACACATGAAAAGAGCCTGGAGTGAGATTTTGTGGCATCACCAAACACTGTTCATCAGCAGACCTGAGTGTGCAAGAAGGAGCAAAGAACCTCACAAGTGTCTCCATATACATACCTGTAGGTGATGACCCATTACACTATAGGCAAGCGTCAAAGGATTTGAAGTTAATATCTGCTGCTACAGGAAGCCGGTGCAGTAATCTGAAAAGAGGAGTGACATGTGCCCGCCTCGGCTGTTTGAACACCAGACGTGCTGGTGCATTTTGAATCATCTGCAGACACTTGCAGTAGTCCAAATTTAACACACACAAAGCCTGGACCAGGAACTGTGTTGCATAGTCAAAAAAATTACAAAATTGCATGAGCTTACCTAAGTTGCACTGGAACCACCCCACTGTAGGGGGACCAGTTCATTGTCTATTCATGCAGACACTCACATTCATATACAAAGCACCAGGGATTTCTATCAATTTAAAGCACATATATTGTAAGTGAAAAGCACTAACCTGCATCACACCATACTCTGTGGTTATTTAATTACCTTTTAAACTGAGCTCCACAGCAATGGCATCAACATAATAACAGTGCCAGACTTGTGACAATAATTCCTAGCTAGAGAAGGTATTTTTTAATGAACACTAGACAATTTCTATGCATGAAAGTGAACCAGACTTTGCACAAATGATCAGTCCATTATGGTGGTGAAAATTCCATTTTCACCAGTATATTTTATACATAAAGCAATTTTGCTTCTAAAATTTAGCGTTTTTCTACTTACTATACGTATATCTGTGATCTTTTTGTATAAGGATTTTCACATTACTTTTTTCTAATAAAGAATAATTGTTGATTTCTGTGGTATCCTTGTATGCCGTAAGTTGGTATATTCTTTTTTTTTTTTCTAGCCCATGATGGACAGAAACAAAGCAGCAGAACTTCCAAAGCTCCAGTGTGGCTTCATTGACTTTGTCTGCTCGTTTGTGTACAAGGTAGCAGAATATGAATGCTCCAGTAGAATGCCTTATAATTTATATTCTGTTTTATATTTTAGTGCATTAGGTTAACATGCAGGTAGGTCTGCTTGTAACAAGTTTACAGATTTAGCTATGGGATGTAATGGCTGTAGTCAGGCTATGTTTACTGTAATACAAAAAATAGCAAAAGTTAAGGAAATGGATGAATAGATGTAATAACTATTTTTACTGTCTCTTGAACTTTGTTCTAATAAAACATCAAACTTGTCAAATATTTTACATCAATTGAATGTTATGTTTTTGTATATTGCACATCTTGCTCAAAAAGTGTACTTTAAATTATAATCTAGGTCTGTGCAGAAGAATTTAATTAAGTACCAACTGGCCCAGTCCACAGTAAATCATGAACTGGCACTTAAAGCTAAGTAAGTGACATCTGATTGACAGGATCCTTCAGTGTAACTTCAGTCCACAGTACCTAAAAAGTCACTTGTGACATGTTCACTCAAGGGCTTCAGTTCTCAACACACCCATCCCAAGGTGTTGGTCGCCAGTTCTAATAAAATACGTACATTGCATCAACAGATGGGGTACACAGCCGACACTATAGCCTAGTAAAGGACATTTTAAAGAAGTACTAACTAATCCTACTGGAACCCAGTGACGGTCAAACAGATAGAAATGGCTGATGATCTGACCAGAGAGGTCTCAAACTTGGGCCCTCTTTATATCTGTTAATTACATTTGTTATGTATTTATATGATTTACTCCTGCTCTCATTTTGCAACACTATTGATCAGCAGAATGTTTAACGGGCTTCAATGAAAGGTACTTCACCTATATCTATATATTTTCTATATTTTTCCTTTTTTTATTTATTAAGATAAAGTATCAGTTTATCTCATGCCTCAATTTCGTGACTTGTGGTGTGGGATTCATAACAGCAGTGCCAACATTTGCAGTGTGCCCTCGTTGGAATGAAAAATGGAATGCATTACAAAATACTGTACATTCCAACAGATGGTGCATCGCATATGTTAAAGCTGAACACATCTAAGCGATGGTAACTGCCAGATGGACAGCTTATATAGGAAGCAAAAACTTTGTTGTCCAGTGTTTCTAGTTTTACTTCTACAGTATGTTTATGTTAGTAATAATACTAAAAAAAAGCAAATATTTTATTTCCATTTTTGCATGTGACTTTATAATTATTTTTCACCATCCACAGGAATTTTCTCGCTTCCATGGGCAGATCCAGCCAATGTATGATGGCCTGCTGAATAACAGAAAAGAGTGGAAGGCACTGGCTGATGAATATGATGCAAAAATGAAGGCAATTGAAGAAGAAAAACAAAAAAGGGAGATGGAACTAGCCGCTGCAAAGGCAAAAGGTCAGGGTGGCTTGTTCACTAATGTTTCATTTTTGCAAACTCACTTTACTCACTGTACACTTTGGACAGGTAAGTTGTGGTTTCTGGAATTTTAAAAGGACACTGGCTATTGTGTGTCAATCAGTTTAATAATCTGCACAGTTTAAAATAGAGCTGTGCGCGAAGGCTGCAGCCAGCACAGTGCTACATACCGTAAGCAAGAATAGCAACAATAAATTTAACTGAATTCACCTGCACTTTTTACTAATCAGTTTTTGTGATTTTATTTATTTCCACAGCCAAGGGACAAGAAGGTGGAGGCTCAACATCTAAAACGTGCTCAATCTGCTAACCATAAATCCCCATAATCTACCTGTATTTATTAGAATTGGATTTTTGTTCTCTTCACTATATACACCAAATCATGAAAAAATGAATATTTCTAAAACCAGGAAAATGATACACATCTAATCGTGATCAAAGAGAAAATAATCCCGATTACCACTACATGTCAGTTTTAAACATATATGATTCAGAACAACCTATGTAAGTATTTTCTCCCTTTGAGTTGTCCATATCCATTGCAGAAAGAGGGCTCACCTCCATCCTCACTAGGATACTTTTAGATCAAACACAGGCTTAGCAAATGCGTGGACTTGACCGCTGCTGGAAGCAACCAAAAAGAAAACAGACTTTTATCTACCGTATACCAAGTTTCCTTCTTCAGACCATGTTTATTGAATGAAATACCCAACATTGTCTATTAAAAAAGACAAACAGAGGGCCTTGACCAAATAAGACAATGTCTTCATAATCTGGCACTGCCTGAAGCTCCTTGTCATTGAATTGATCTTAATTACAGTTGTAATATATTAAGTACAGTTTGAGTAGTGCTGTTATTTATTGTGATGTATGATACAAACAACTTAAAGGTTTATGGTCTCAGTCTGTCATCTCTACTTTAATTTGTATTTATTTCAGAACTGAACTAAACTCTTCAGTTCAACTTAATTACTACAATTGTCTCTCCATCTCTCAGACTTTGTTGGTTGATGAGAACTTGTTGTATCTTATATGACAATTTCTTTCTTGATAATTGAGTGCATGAGGCCAGTATGCTTGCATGCTTGTACAATGCCATGTTAGGAACCCTTTCTGCTGGGTTGGCGTTTTTGCTGTGTCACAGAATATACTGTCCATGTTTACATTCATATTAAAACAATGTAAATTCAGAAAATCTTGCATATAGTTGTACATAAGTGCATTAAGTCATGTTAAAGGATTTATTAAAACGTTTAAGCCACACAATTATTCAGAAGAAAACTTATCAGCTTGGTATTACCAACTATGAACTGTCAAAAATAATTGAAATGTATTTTTCATTGTTCATACTGTATGTAAAGAAAAACACTCAAAATGTAATCTAATGGGAAATGTTTAATGGACATTGAAATAAACTGATGCCCTGTGCACAGCTCTTTTCGTCCTTGTCACCAGTGCTGACATGATAAGACTCTGGTTTGGCTTAAAAGACTTTGACAACATACAGTGTCATGCAAAGGTTTGGACACCCTTGAGAAAAAAGTACACATTTTGTTGATTTTGAAAAGTATTACGTACAATTCTGCAACACACACACATTTAAACACAAGTCTTTCATCAACTGTTAAGGCATGGTTACATTTTATTCCATGACTGGAAGGGTGTTCACACTTTTGCTCAAGTCATAATTACTGTATTTTTTTTTCCTGTTTAATGAAATTCACCACCTACTGAAGTAAAATATAATGCCTTTTATTATTGTATGCATTACAAAATGGCATGTCACAAATCTTAACTCTGAAAAAGGCTTATATATTTAGGTTTCTATTTTGTTATTTATATATAAATATGACTAAATAATATTTAACAAATTACACATACTGGATGTGAAAAACTAATTACTGGAACAACTGTATGACCAGTTTTAAATATGAATATACAAGTTTTAACGGGACACTACAGAGCATTGCAGTGTTCAGTGCCCAAGTTCAAATCCCAGCCTGTTGAATGTGTGGAGTCTGCATGTTTTCTCTATTGGGGGGTTTTAATCAAGGAGTTGGGTTTGTATTATGTGTGTATCTGATTAACTGACCACTTGGATAAGCTGAAGCTGCCTGCTGATGAACTGACATCCCATCCAGGCGTCATCCTTATTTTGTGTCCAGTGCTGGTGTGACAGACTCCTGCTTCCTTCAATCCTGTACTGAAGGAGTGGCATCAAGTAAACTGGTAGATGGGATTTAAATGGAGGATGGCATGCCCTTCTAAACATGCAAACATCTCCAGTTGGCTTAGAACATGTTAATAATTTAGATATATTCCATTGTAAATTGTAACTAACATTTTCCTAATACTGTATAGTGAAGTATCTTCTGGTTCAGTACTCTACACTACTTTACACTAGAGCCACAAAGAATAACTTTGACACTACCAATACCAGAGCTACTGAGTTTTTGTTAAAATTTCAGACAGTGGAGCAGAGAGAATGACAATCACAAAAAATGATTCTGCTCGAGAGTAACAGGACAAGGTGAGTAAACTTCTTTGTGCACACTTCTAAAGAGAAGCAAGATCTTCCCTTTTCATAAGGACTAAAATGAAAAATACAGTAAAACTTCTCAAATCTTTCACGATTGTTTTCAATTAACAGTGAGAAGCCATAAGACCCAGTGATAAGCAGGTTAAGCCCATGTCTTATTAGACAACGTTTGCAGTGATATTCAGATGTATCCTTCATTTAGATGGAATGCGACATACCTAATGACTGAGACCGACTAGGATTAAACCAAACCTGTGTGATTTTCTCGCCAGTTGGAGGGGCAGGCTGTATATGCAGTAGAGTTGACACCCAGTGAATGCTCACCCAGAAAATCAATTCACAGAATGCAGAAATGAGGAATAAGGAACACAAGTGTTGTAAAACTCACAAATATAAGAGAAGTTTGTCTGTCTATTGGCACGTTTTATATACTAAAGCAGAGTGGAAAAAAGGGCAGAAGCTGCAGCTGAACGCACCACAGCTATTAACACTTTGCAAAGTGGCGGCTCTGTCGGAAAAGAGGGTGTGCACGACTGTGCTGGAATATTGGCCTTCAGTCAGTAAATGTGACACCTGCTGTGATTTTGAGTCTTATAAACTGACATGGTGCAGTGACAGAATCAGCAACTGTGATCAGAAAATCGGACATCATAACCCACAAAAAAAAGTTGTATTAACTTCAAAATATACCACTGCCTGAAGCACAAGTGCATATTAATAATGCTTACTGAACCAAAATACTAAAATATCTGAAGTTCAATTTTTCCCCAGTAATATTTTACATTTTTTCTTGCAGTTGCAGGCATGACTCAGAACTCTTAAGTAGTAAATCATCTGATAACCACTAATCTTTTAATGTACTACAGCCTGCTTGGTCAGCATTTCCTCTCACAGCCATCTGCTAATAAATGTTTCCATTTAAATGTTCAAGGTCAGTGCGAAACAATGTTGTTGCTTAACTGTAGAGAATTACACTGTATTTAACTAGCTTTTACAGAGTTTACTAATTGTATAAGGAAAATACAGTAAGTATGTACTGAAGTGCCTGCAGCTTAACAGTCAAAAACAAGATCCTATGGTTTTAATAAGTAATAAACACATACATGTACATACAAGGATTAGCAGAATGATAAATAAGCTGTGAACTCCACACCCAGCAGAAAATAGCTTGGATGTTAGGTGCAAAATGGTCCTCTGAATTATATGAATTAAACATTTGCTTGGCAAATGTAACACCACAACTTAAGTTTCCAGTACTCAGGATGATCTTCATGCCTGCAGTTTATTATTTGTGTAAACGAAATCTTAAGCTTTTAAATTTATAAGAAACTAATAGCATTAAGAACCAGTGTTGTTAATTCACTCTTGTACCTCGACTTATGGTAGTTGCTATAGTGTGAAAGTGACATTCTTCACATCTTCTAGAACTCTGTAATGGCCAGTGATGTGTACTGGGCGGATCACTTCTAGAGAGGCACAATGAATTAACAAGCTAATCAAAGGGGCAGCCACTCAGTTATGTACGCACTCTCAACCCCTGAAGGAGGAAATGAAGAAAAAACTCAGTGACATTATAAACATTGCGGCACATCCACTTTGACACAGTGAGTACTTTCAGTCAACAAATGATTCATACCAACAGTAATACAGCTGCATAGTACCTCACTGTGACTGCCAAGTCAGACGTTTTTCTGGGTTTTTTTTTTGTCATTCCAGTGTGTGTTCAGACCTACATGTATGTATATGTATATATATATATATATATATATATATATATATATATATATATATATATATATATATATATATATATATATATATATATATATATATATAATTTGTCTGACTATATACTTAATGAACTTCGGTAAAAAGCCACATTTTTCCCTGGGGACAAATAAACTTCTATTGGTCTTACCGAATACATACAATTCATTTTCTTGTTTTTGTCATTCTGGTGTGTTAGACCATAGTGAGTGTGTGTATTTATATATTTAATAAATTTCAGTAAAAAGCCAAATTCCCCCGGGGACAGATCAAGTTCTTTCTATTTATTTATCTAACACACTGTGGTAAACTGCCTCTTCCACTGTCTTGCTGCATACTCACATATCATCACACTAGTAGCTTAATTAACACACACATATTCATGAAACAACAGACAATCACTGTGGTACATCAGGCAAGTAACCTTGATTTAGAAGAGCCATGGATGGTAAGGTGTACAATAACATTGTCTTCACTAGCTTCAAATGTGTAATACCTCTTTAAAAAAAGACAGAAGCCATTTAACATGACCCAGATAACAGTGCTGTTTGAGAACTTGACAGCCATACTTCAAATATCATCATTAACTCAAAAGTACTTTTTTGTAATTTTTGCCAGTAACTTATTTTATTATTCTACCACAAAGTCACAATTTAATGTTAACATCAATAATAAATCTTCTTTCAACTGAATTACTTATTTTTTGTACTGTACTCTTGTCAAGAGTTCTGAGCAGGCATACAAGTGTGAACAAGTGAAAGCACTTTGAGCTACTTTTTTGTATGAAATTGTGCTATATAAATAAATGTTGTTGTTGTACTTCACTGTACTATATATGTGTGACAATAAACTTGACCTGGAATGAGATGCTAAAGGACAACACTGATGCTTTTGCAGAAGACATGAATTAACCACAAGAGCAGTTTTTTTTTTATAATCATGTTCACTATAAGTTTACAAATCACAGTAACTGATGGTTTCCCCTCTCAATATGTTTTAAGGTGAACTCATTTATGCTGTACAATTTAGTTAGGACATGCAAGTCAATTTTACCAACAACTCCAACTTCTCTGCATCAAGAATAGTGAACAATGTTATTATTAACCAAAGAGCAGTAGCAAAATTCAGTCAGTAGATTCAGGGAGAAAAATGTCCAAAGTTAGGAGTGATTAACTCATTAAACTTTTAAGCTAAGTATAATCATATGTGTAAAAATAAACCAAGTCTTCATTAGCATCCACTTAAACACATTATATTGCAAAAGCACTCGGGTATTACTTTAAAGCCCCACTTTACTTATAGAAGTGGACACAGACTAGTAGGACAAATTCAGTTTATTTAGAAATGTTACCTCTTTACATGTTAAAGTGTGGAAGTAGCAGACACATTACACAGTCCAGAACACCAGATTCCAGGCTTAGAGTCGGTACACTGACCAAACAGCTACATTAAACATTTCAGATGAAGTAATAATTCAAAAGTTCACATAAATATTTTCACCCACAAGTCTTTATTTTAGGATTGTGTCCTCATTAGCTGTAAATAAAAAAAAAAAAAAAAAAAAACGGTCAGAAAAAAGCTGAAATGGTTTACACTCTATTGCCATTTACTTCGTTTTAACTGGCAGTTATAGCTTTAGATCAGTGTTGTGCAGTGTGTATCTGCGTTCATATTATCACAGTTATAACTATGTAAGAATATAAACTTGCATCCTAAAAACACCATCATAACCGAGTATTTTTTGACTGAACTATGCAAGTGAAGTAGACATACACTTCTACTCTCCCTCTTTTGCTATCAGTGAAGTACACGGCCACAAGATCACTCCAACTCACCACGGTGTGCCCCCATGCTATTGCTCTCTCCACCTCATTATGGTCTACAGTGCTGCAAGAACAAAGACATGTCCCACCATACTCTTACTCCACCTCTCCCAGCATGGCACAGAAAATAGAAAGGTGCCCATTTTTGATAGTACTGCTTTGTTTCCCTCACCACAATGAGCAGTGATGGGTAAACACTCTCACAGTCACCATAGTAAACAGTGGAGCGAGAAAGAGAAAAATGCAGCAAACATTCCTGCCCCTTTTCATTTACCGTATGTGCATTCCCATGTGTACTTGTCATCTGGCTCTGATTTTTGGGAATTGACCCCTTATTTTAACTCTGGGTGCTATATTTGCCTCTGTGAGGCACAGTATATATTTACTGTAAAACTGTAGATTACATTTGTATTTGAAACTACTAATATGCAGTACGTATATACTACTCACAGTAATGGGTACAGGCAAAACCAAGTGTGCTGTACTTTGGAGCAACACAAGGAGATATCACTACTTTAAGTGATTTTCCACTCTATGTTCTGCCTTGAAATGTATCCTAACATATCAAAAATCGAATGCCTTCTCATATAAAATGATACATTTTAAAATTACCTTCTGCAATTTGTTTAGCTATACGCTCAGCTTCCTCATGTCGCTTCTTTTCTTCTTCCTCTATCCTCCGCTCTTCTTCTGCAATTGGCTTTAAGTAATCTAGGAAATATTAATAAAAAAAAAATCAGAACATCATATATTTTAAATTGGTGCAACAAAGGCTCTTCCCCCTCATATCACAAGGAAACTGTTACATTCCCACTCATTCACATGCAGTCGATACTTAGCTATACCTTTCCTTTACTTCAAATAACTTTTCCCCAACAGTAATTAATTGTGTCAATGAATTTTAAGAATGGATGAATTACATTTAGTTGTCTCTGAACTAAGAGCACAACCTAATCTGAGCAGATTCTTCTATAATCAGGAGATTCAGGGATGAACAGGTAATTGTTTGGTGTGGTAATGAAAGTTCACAGTGTACAAATGTTTCAGTACATGACTGACAACAGAAGGGGGACTGGTGGAAAAGTACTGTTTTAACCCTTTTGTCATTACACATTCCCTTTTTGTAGAATTGCAAGACTCATGTGAGGGTGGAAGGACTTCAGTGTTCTCTCATCAGCAAGAGGATCTCATTGATGACATGGTCCTTCAAAATAAATGTCATTAAACTACGTGACATATAGCAACGAGTACTATTAATTATTTCTACTATTAGTGCAACTGAAAGGGTCAAAGATCAACGATTTCAGTATGTGCAATTAAGTGTGCATTCAAACACACACTTTCAGTGTTGATGCTAACATTACAATACCATACTGCATACTACTGTCAAGCTGCAATATACAATACTGTATATACTATAATATGTACTGTAAATCACTAGTGCACACACTCTAGAGCAAAGGCCAGGTCTACTGCTGCAATAAGCCAATGTCTTGTCCATTTTCACAAATAGAGAACGTTTGAATTGGATTCCATGGAGTGGCCCCATGAATACTTTTTTGTGGATGAGGCTGTATGCCATTGTTGAAGACCCAGGCCAACAATGGTGTCAACGTGACACTCTGTGTCAACCACAAGTAATTATGGGGTTCTGCACCATCATTCCCCTCTTGAGGTCATACAACACAGAACATCTCCTTACATTTCTGGGTGGTTTTCAGGGTGTCTGGTTTGAGCATGAGCATCAGGAGTACAAGCAGGTAGAACATCCAGTCCATGTCCTAATTTTTGATAATGTCAGTTTCCACCGTGGTATTCATAAACTAGAGTGGCTCAACATCAAATAATGATTCAAGATTGCCTTTCACCAATAGATACGTTTTACTCTGCAGGGCGATAGAAGGTCTAGGACTGAACATCCTATACTCGGGAAGATCTCCTACAGGCAGTGGAATCAGATGCAGAATCTAGCCAAGGCTGGATCAGGTGCTAAAGGGGGTTCCTACCCAGTTTCATGCGATGTGGACAAAGTCCTCCAGCCTGACCCGGGACAGAGACATCATGCTGAGCCAGAATGCCACTCATTGGCTTTTCACTTTGCAGTGGTATATTTTACAGTGTACTGTTATGTCCTTTTCATTTACATTTTTGTCACTGTCCTTTGTGTTACTAGTTTGTGTTTTTATTGAGAAATTAAATGATTATTGTAATGTATCTATCTATCTATCTATCTATTACACAAAAGCAATTTTTATGGAGCTACCTAGCCTGAATGTTACATTTTTCATTTTTTGATGTAGTGAGTAATGAATGCTCAGTAGTGTTATTTTGATTGGCGGTATATATGATCTGAAAGCACTGCTTGATTTTAAGCAAAGATCAAATGGTTTTAAGGCAACTGTTTGAATTTGCCAGAAAAGGCAGAGGTTTTCTGAATATGTTTGAAGACTGGGTTTGTGAAGAGGATGGCAGGTTCCAAGAAATGTGTCTTAACAATTGTAAAAAATCTAAATATAGAAGATAGTGCGAAACTAATGTATTTCTAGTAGGACTGACTACTCCAATGTATTATTCCCTGGCTGTTGAAACTGCTCTATAAGCAACTGTCAATTAATTCAAAATCCCGCTTCTGCAAGAATAATTATAGGAACTACAAAGTAGTTCTCAAGTTTTTACACGCCTTCCAGTTTAGCTTGGGGCTAATCTCAAAATCCTCTTCATTACATCCATCCATCATTCATGCAGAACAGGTGTGTGGAAAAGCGGGAACCTATCCCAACAAGCACTGGGAGCAAGGCAGGAACAAACCCTGGCCAGGATGACAGCCCATCACAGGGTGAATACACGCGTAGATATCAGGGCATCTTTCTTTACAATATATTAACCTTTCATCTTTATACTATATTTTCTTACTATCTTTGAACCATTGATAGGTGGGAATGAAATTGGGAAACCTGTTGTAAGCAGAGCATGTTGTTTACTTGGCCTTGTCCAAGCTTTTTCCAACAAGTGGAACAGAAAGCCATGGCATTTTGAACCAGTCATGGGTGGCAGGCTGGCCTAGGTCTCGAGGACTGCTACTGTGTATGACTTTGTCCTTAAGACTTTTTCGGTTTAACTGTCCAAGGATCCCCACAACCCAGGTTTATTTTCTTCAGGGATGCTGCTGACGAGTGTTTTCATTTTCTTCTTCTTCATTATCAACTGGCTATACATCAATGATAACATTAATGGAGCAATATGTCAAGAGTCCATTTATATTAAATCAGTTAGGCACTGATTTTGTTTTACTGTGTGTTTAACAAATCTGTGCCTGTGTGTACTTATCATGTAATTAGTAGTTTTTAATTGCATCACCCCTGACTTTGTTATCACGCTCTGAGCCTGCATTCATTGAAGGGTGCTGTGCAAACATTAACTGAATTGAAAAGAACTTTAGAATAATATATTCATTGCATTAGTTTTATCATTTATTTTTAATTTGAAAGAATACAACAACCATGCACCTAGGTTAACAAATGTTGAATAAGGAAGCGGGGGTACTGGAAGTTGTATGTAATAAACTGGAAACACTAAACATATTCAAATGCACTGCAAAAAATGTTATTTGTGCATGGTCATAATATGCTGCTCCCCAACTAAGACTGTGAGAGGAACAAAAACTTGCATCAAACAGCCCTTCTAGTCCCCTTGCAAACATCGAGTACATAAAAATCCATACCCTTCACAGGTTTGAATATCAGAATAGCATTATGTACCAAGACTCACCATATCTCTTCTTGCCATATATTAGTCCCACAAGCAAAGCTGACCATCGAGCCGTCTGCCAATTGAAAGCAAAGATTTTACACTGTTAGTCCAAGCAATGCCATGTCCTGCACTCTGACATATAATTACACAAAGGACATGCTTCTTTACTCATTTATCCTTGCTTTGACAAATTTAACTAAATTACAACACAAATAGCAGAATATGGATAATTACAGGAGAACTGTGATAAAGTTTCTAAATTGTTTCCTAGTTCAGGATTTTCCTACCGCTAGCAATTTATCAAAAGAAATAGTTACTGCAGGAATGAATTTGCCTACTCAGCCCTTGAGATCTGTTAAGCTGTTTATTAGTTCTACTTTTTATTTATAAGCCCAAATTGCACTATACACTGCTCAGAAAGCATACGCATGCCTCATAATTATTATGTAAACATTGCTAAACCTACCAGCATGTCCTAAAACCAAAATTACCCCAAATACTCAACATAATCATGAGCAGGTCATTTAGTTAATGAATCTCAATTGCAGGGCGACTGTTCACCTAACCAGTTTCATAATAAATTAGTTTCAATTTTTACAAGGTTTGCAGCATAAATATACTTTGTTCTTTGTTAAATAAACTGCGAGTTAAGAAATGCAGCACACTATTCAACCCTCTTTAAAAAATAAAAAAAAAAAAAAGTTTTACTATATATAGTTACTTATAACTAACTATATTATACTATATAACTAACTGCTTCTCAGATGTCTGCTGCTTTATATTTATGTAAAAGACAGAATTATTTTGACTATTATTGAGCAAAAGTCTCAATATGACAAACTTGTGCAAATACTGGTTAGAACATAAAACAAAAAATATAAACCTAATAAAAATTTTAAGTAACTTAAGTAAACTGCCTTACTATCAATATGTATTGAAGAAATGCTGATTTACACACGCAATTCATATTCTTAACTTTTAGTTATTTCCCTAGTAAATCATCATTTGTTTAGACGTTTTTACACATCAGATTTTTGTACAGAAGTGGCATACCAGACCATTCTTACCAGAATGTACAGTACATGTATTTATTAACACCAGAAACGAGCTCAATTCAATCCAACAAAACGGACTTCATCCAGTTCAGAGTTACAGGCACCACTGCTATCACTGGAGTAGCAGCTGCCATAAACCAACCCTGGACAGAGGGGCCAGTAAAGCATTAATACAGAATTTGAAAAATAAACCTGAAAACTTTGGGATCGACCTACCTAACTAAATTAGTTAAGTGTTCAAGATTCAACACTGCTCAGATATCTAAATAGGGTGATGGAAGTAACAGTCTGAAGATCCAAATGGAGGGCTTTTTTTTGTCAGATGTTACAAATCCACTGTATTCTCATCTATTGAATTTGATCTAGAATACTTGCCATTATTTTATGACTAAGTAAAAAACACTTTTTAATGTTATCTTTTATATCATTTGCACAATAAAATCTGACTTTCTCGGTTTTGAAATGGTGTTCTTGAGCTATCATGCAACACTTATTTTTTTAGGGGCCAAGCTATAGGTCACAGAGCCATGAATTCTGACTTGATTTTCAGGCAAGACTGTCTTCTGTTTGGGGCCTGCAAGATGCTTAGCACAGACAGCTTGAGCCAAAGTAACGGATTTAAAAAAACAACAATAACACTGTATTTATAATCACTGACTTTGAAAAAGTCTAAAACAATACACCAAATGCTTAAAAGTGACATCTATCACTTCCAACCTTCTTTTAATAGCTTACAGGGCTAGGATCACCAGTAAGAATCAAATTTCGACAATATCCCATTTGTGATCAGCAACCTTGAAATCACATAAAATGACATTCCACAAGCATATTATTACCAGCCTCCTTTTGTTTTTCAAAAAAAAAAAAATTTGTAATTTTGACACTCATATCCCATTAGGGAGTGAACCCCTGAGGTGGGTTGATGTGGCATTCACAACTTCAAATCCTCCAGATTATTCTTGATGAAGAAGCCTATCGGATGATAATTTATCATAAGGATGTAATTTCAAATTGTTCTTAAGTAATTATGAACACAAAATAGTAGTAAAGTAACGCATCAGACAGAAGCACTTCTCAAAATATGTGGGGCCAAATACCTACAGTGGTCGGTGCACTTGTGTCTCTGCCCCATCCTCACTTTCATTACAATGTACAAATTAATTATCAACCTTCAGTTACCTTGTGCTACTGAGACCCTGATTGGATAACAGTGATTTGGCTTATTTTCTCTCAGTGTCAAGTCTTTTGTTCAGTTTCTACTGCTCTCTCTCTCTGTCTTTTCAGTTATTTAACAATTTGTCCCAAGAGACAGAGCTGGAGGTGGCAGAGTTAAAGATTTCAATTGGGTGTGACAAGGATGGACAGGATTAGAAACGAGTACATTACAGGGTCAGCTCAGGTCGGACGGTTGGGAGACAAAGTCAGAGAGGCGAGATTGCGTTGATTTGGATAAGTGCAGAGGAGAGATGCGGAGTAAATTGGGAGAAGGTTGCTAAGGATAGAGCTGCCTGGCAAGAGAAGGTTTATGGATGTGGTGAGAGAGGACATGCAAGCGATTGGGGTGACACAGGACAGGAAGATATGGAAGCAGGCTATTCTCTGTGGCGACAGCTAATGGGAGCAACTAAATGAAGAAGTCTAATACAGGAAGAGATTTTTGTTTTTTGGTGGAATACTGCAACCCTGAAGGTTTAAAGTACTCAGACTGGAAAAAATTGGGTCAAATTTTTAGGAAGAAACACTTATGGGATTTGGGGGGAATTTTAGTAGTAGAGTTCACCAATATTCACTACAAACTTTTTAGCAAGTTGTCCCCAGATGTATGTTCTTATTTGAGAATAATGTCTGCCCCTACAAAAATGTTGCACCATACCCCCAACCGCATATTCAGTGCTGCCTACATTAGCTCCAGCTCACAAAGACTCTAAAATGGATTAAACTGGTCAGGCAGAACAGCAGGTTACATCAATTGGTGTTTTTTGCCACTTTTCCACCAATATCTGAGGCTGGAGCAGTCCTTACTGAGCGATTTCTTGGAATATTTCAATTTACAAGCGAGAGCTGCTTGAATGTAATTATCACTGGCGAAAGTTCTAAAAACTGGACCCACTGCATTTGAACGACACAGCTAAACGATTTCAAATGAATTATGCAGAAACTGAGATCCATACAGTGGACCATTTAGTTATACAGTACAGGCTGCCTGCTGACTTGAACTTGTTCCTTAAAAATTAAGGTCGTTATGGTTTTGCAAAGACTGCTCAACAACAAAATTCTCCAACTCAGGACGTCTTCTATGTCGTGACAAAGGGTAAAAAGAAAACTTGCTGTTAGAAGCTCAATCCTGACTTTCCTGTGCAATGCATAGATTCTTAAAAATCAGTTTTGGTAAAAAACAAAACAGCCAAACTGCACTGCACACAAGTAGACAGAGGGCTAACTCAGCAGACGGGCGGCCAATACTCCGGGCACAGTCACCTTCAATTTTTGCAGTTTCCTCTCACTACCAACCGTATCCATATTTCTTTATATTCATTTAGTCGTACTTATTTCCACATTTACATGACCGGTACTTTGACAAGTACGACTTCGGAATGCAAACTCGCGCTGACCTTGTAGAAGGAAAGGTTGGAAAGGCCTGAATAACTCTGAGCGTAAAGCGTTCCCCGCAGCCACTTATAACTTACAAAAGGAGCAGTGTTTTGATCTTTCGAGTGCGTAAAATTACTGTCTGAGGTATTATAAATTAAACCGAGATTAATACGCACCTTAATCAACGGAGACACTTGCACAGGAGGAATCATGATGAGCGTCAAAGTGAAGCGGCGACAGAGGTAAAGTGGCGCGGTGGACTCTGGGAAGAGGACGGCGGCGTGACGTCATACACATGCGCGTCTAGGGTGCCTGCGCTGTCAGTTTAAACTGAGACCTGGAAGATGCTAATTGGCGTGTGGTCTGTGGAAGGAAGTTGGGTACGGGATCTTTTGGAAAAATATAAATTTTCAGACGTATCAATATTCATGGTAAAGTATTAATGTCAGCCATACGACTGTCCACTTGTAAGAGAACTTTACATAAAACGTAACAATTTCCAAAAAAATCGGGGTGGGGTGGCCCTGTCTTAAGAATGCGATGCTCCACGCCAGATTTTAGGTGTCATTGTAAGAGGCTTGTATACTTATGTCAATTTGATATTTCAGTTGTTTTTTTTTTTAAATAAATTTGTTGACATTCCTAAAATGCCTGCTGCCGGTCTGCTGCCAACTTTACAACTGACGCGACAGGCCTTAGCTCTCTGCAAAGGTGATCATGAAAAAGTCGGTCAGTTATTTTCCAACCCGCTTAGTCCTGAACAGAGTTGCGGGGTTTGCTGGAGCCTAACCCAGCTAGATTAGGGTGCAAGGCCATCGCAGGATGAACACACACACCCTAACCGCACACTAGGACCAATTTAGTGCCGACAATCAACCTAAGCTGCATGTCTTTGGGCTGTGGGAGGAAACCAGAAGAAACCCACGCAGGCATGGGAAGAACATGCAAACTCCATCGAGTGAGGACCAGGGACACAAACCCCAGTCTCCTTACTGAGAGGCCACAGCACTATCACTGTGCCACCCCTCATGAAAAAGTGCTTGAGAAAATTAAATGATACCTTTGGTATTTTTCAAGTCGAAGCTGTTTCTTCACAATCATGATATATATTAATTTCTCTCTTTATATTTTGTTCTATAGTGAAGCATTTTTAAAGTAAATTTTTAAAATATCTTTTTGCAGCTTACTAAGGGACTAATAGTCAGATTCATAGCTAGATAAAAACACCTTAAAACTTACAAGTACGTCCATGTTACACCAGCAAACATTTAAATTGAAGAAGACATTACATCCACATTTAGGAGATGCCCGTGTGATAACGAAAGAAAACTAGAAATCATTTTTATTATTGATTCTTCGTCCTTATTTTCTTTAGGTAAGAATAAATTTCCTATTAACTCGTCTGCTTAAAGCCGCCACCATAAATGGAGTTATGGCAGCAATTGGAAATCACATAACGCTTAGTATCCTTCTTTTACTTCAACAATTCTGTTTCTTCAGTGGCTATTGTGAGGGACAGCTGGGGCTATAACCCAGCCGGGATGCCTTCATAAC